>NC_137127.1:13771694-14299194 GCF_949319135.1 Squalius cephalus | reverse complement strand
CAGATAATTTTGTACAGCATGTTAAAGTTGTCCCTTTTTGGGGAACAGTAAAAATGCGTTGTTTCATGTGTGTCCCTTTAAATGCAAATGAGCTGCTGCTCCCGACACAGAGGGCGGAGCTTCAAGAGCTTGAGTGTGTTAGCAGCTCCAATTACCTCACGCAGGCAAGCACTAAAATTTCAGAAAATGTTCTGCCTTTTATGTTTAAACTGGAGTCGGACAATGATGGAGAGACTCAAGAAGAAGTGACAACATGTAGAATGCAACAGGACGTTTCCGAATGGTTAGTTGATGAATTGATGTTGCTGATGTGGCGTTAACTAACTTCAAGTCATTGATTCTGTCATGATAATCTATAAAATCGCTCGTGTGGGAATTGTTGTAAGATGCCTACAGAGTGACATGCTATTTCATTTGTGTTACGTACTGTATTGCAGTGGTTCTCAACTCCAGTCCTCGGGACCCACTGCTCTGCAAATTTTGTATGTCTCCCTTATTTAACACACCTGAACCAGATCATCAGCTCATTAGGAGAGACTCCATGAACTGAACTGAGTGTGTCAGATAAGAGAGACATACAAAATGTGCAGAGCAGTGGGTCCCGAGGACTGGAGTTGAGAACCACTTCTGTATTGCATGTGAAAAGACTGATGCGACAGCTTGAGCCGACTCAGAAATGTGCTCTACACTACAACTCTTCCTCTTCTCAACATGGACTGCGTGTTCCTGGGGGCGGGGTTTATGTAAATTTTAGGGTTGGTGATGTCACTAACCCGGAGGAATGTCCTGTAGTCCCTACCAGCCATTTGTTGTAGTTCTTAAAAAACGATTTCTTTAAAAGCAGATATCTTCCTTTGCTTTGAACTTTGAGCGTTGCAACTTTGCAGATTTTGTTTATATGCTCAAACAGCAACATTACACACTATTTAAAATGAGAAAACTTATACTTATTAGTACTTATTACAGAAATAATATCCATTATAATAAGAATATATCATACTTAAGTGCTGAATGTATAGTAAGGGACACTTAATTGCATGTTATGTACAATTAAATTAAATTTAATTTTAGTCTAAATGTATATTAAATGCAAAAAGTTTTAGTGTTTTTTTGACAAACTTAAGTAAGACAGAAGTACATCTTCATAAGTAACTATTGTCTTTGAAATATGGTTAAAGAGTACTGTCAAAAGAACTGACAAGCATTTATGGTGAACTAAAATATACTTTAATATCTGAAACTTGTATATCATGTGCAATTTAGTACATTTAAAGTATATACATTTTAAATGTAACATCAAATAACACACTACTTAGAATCAACTTTACATGTGCTTTTAGTCGACACATCAAAATAAAACAACAAAATATTGCAAAATAACAAATAAGTGCACTTTCTAAAATGTACTTGAGTGTGTTACACTCTAAGTACACTTAAGTCGCCTTTTATCATTAATATGTTATGTGCAAGCAGTGTTGGGGTACGCATTACAAGTAACATGAGTTACGTAATCAGATTACTTATTTCAAGTAACTAGTTAGGTAAAACTACTTTTGATTAAATATCTGAGTTAAAAGTAATGAAAACTTTGTTTTCCCATTTATTGACTGACACCGCTTCTGTTGCCCATGTTAAGAGAAATCGGGAATAAAGGTGCAGAGGCGTTGATGGTTATTATAGATTAATGTGAACATGCATTTACTCATCTTGCACAGAACAGATTCAGCATTCCTCAAAATGAATAAATTTTTTTAATATGTTAAATTACACATACTATGTCTTTGCTGCTGACATTTGATGGTTCCACTTCAACCATACCAATAAGCATAAATGGCTTTAGATAAATATCACATTTGTGTTTAAATTTGTTTTTATTGCTGAAGAGTGTTGAACTTTATTCTCCTGCATCGTTTTCTTCTGCAGTCCAGAATGGCAGCACAGTTTGTTTGAGGTGCTCCCTCTACTGTACAGACGGGAATTTTCATTCTTTCAGCCTGAGTCTTATTCATTTCACTTTTGGTGTGAAAGGGCCATTACATTTGACAAAAATAGAACTTTTGTTGAAAAGAAGAGAAAAAAATATTAATGTTAGTAGTTAAAGACATTAGCCTAATTCTAGCTGGTATTTTCAGCAGGGAAAGAGAGCCTTATGCTGGTTTTCTGCTAGTCTTGCTAACGCACTAGCAAAATTAGGCACTTCACTAGCAAAACATAGCTGAAGTTGCTGCTTAGCCACCTCAATCTTTTTCTTGACATTAGTTAATCAAGGAAAACATGCTGGTTCAGCTAGCTAAGTGGCTAAATGTATAGCATCCAAAAAACAAAACAAAATGTGTCTGTGACTATAGCTATAGTCTATCCAGCAGGGTACTGACACTGTAGTATAAAACTACAAAAACACAGTACATTGGTGAAAAGATCACATCATATAAAGTCAGGTAGGCAGCCATGTTACGACTCAATATTATATGCATAAATATATAGATTGGTCTAAAAATATGTCCACATTTGAGAAGGCCAATATTAGCACTCACTCGCCACATTACACAAGGTGGACAAATTGAACAATGCAGTGCCGCTGAAACATTGATGAGCCCTTTTGTTCGAGAATGTAAACAGGACTGCAGTTTCCACTCCACGTGGAGCCAAGGTACCATATGTGCACCAGAGAAACATGAGTTCAGTGAGAATGAGCGTCTGAATGAAGTGATGTCAAGCCACTATGACTTAATAACAAAGCTTTTATCCATGTATTTTAAACGACAGACTGTGCAGATGGGTGGAATTTTTCAGAGAAAGCCTGATTATTTAGACCTGCATAATTAAAGAAAACAACAAGCCTCAAGTTATTTTGGTTTGTCTGATACAGGTGTAGCATGACAAGTTGATATTAGTGGATGAAAATGTGAAATTCTAAATATTGCAGATCATAATAGTGTATCTGCACATTTATAAAAAATACACAAAAGTAAATATAGCATCAATTGAGATTTCTATTAAAATATGATTGATATGATATGAAGATGGTTGTGAGAAAAAAAAATTGATCACACTTTAGATTAGGGTCCAATTCTCACTTTTAACTAACTAATAACTATGACTTTTGCCTCACTAACTATTAATAAGCAGTAATTAGGAGTTTAGGTATTGGGTAGGATTAAGGGATGCAGAATATTGTCATGCAAAATAAGGCATTAATATGTGCTTCATAAATACTAATAAACAGCCAATATCCTAGTATGCATGCTAATAAGCAACTATTTAATAGTGAGAATTGGATCCTAAACTAAAGTGATACCAAAATTTCATACAGGTTTGGGAAAGACATGGTTATTTAAAAGATGACAGTTGTCATTTTCAGGTGAACTATCCTTATAAAATTCGCCATCTATTGGATTTGGGCTGTAAATGCAAAATAAAGTTGGTGACTTCAGAGGCATCTTTACTGGACTGGATTTAAAATAAATGGTATACTGTCTGAAAAAATAAGGCATAAGTCAAGTCAAGTCAAGTATATTTGTATAGCGCTTTTCACAATACAGATTGTATCAGAGCAGCTTCACAGTATTAAATTAAAATAATACAACAAGGTTTGTTTCTAGTGGAATTTATTGATTAATAAAATTAAAATTAAATATCCCCAAAATATCCCCATAGATAGATTTTATCTAGCATAGATTCTTTTAGATAAGTCAGTTTCAGATATTTCAGTTGTGGTCGACTGGCAAAGTTCCTTTAATGCAGCAACTACAATCTAAATCAAATCTAAAGGAAAAAATATTTAATATATGTATATGAAAAATATATGAAAAACACTTTTTGCAATTTTATAGGAAATGCATTTTCAGTAAGAATGCTTCAGATATTGTACTACCAGTTTATCCACTAGGATGTGCTGTAAAAAATGATATGATCAATAACTTAAGACAACTTATTTTTTAAATTGCTTTAACTCATCAAAATAAATGAAGCAATTTTTAACTTTTTTTAAAAGTTATACAAGATTCAACTAATTTAAGTTGAAATGACTTAAACATGCAAGTTGATTGTACTTAAAAATTTAAGGCAGCAACTTAAATGAGCTAAAAGCAACTCTGCAGAAAAATAAGCTCTGTGTAAGTGAGTCTAACAAGATCTCAATGGTATTATATGAAGTGAATAGATTAGCAACTACATGTTTTTCAATTCTGATGAATGCTGAAAGAACATTTGATTCAAACATGAAAACATACCAATCAGATTTCAGCGCTCAGTCTCTGTAACAGCTTGATATTGCAAACAACAGTGAATCATATGGTAGTAATTTTTAATTGTCACTTAAATAATCAGCAGATTTGTAACTACAGGTTACAACCAGACAAACTTAACAAAATTGAAGAAAAATAAAAAAAATAAAAATCATTCCAACAAATAAACAAGGGCAAACAAAGTAACAGAATTCTCCTTTTCTTAGAGCAAATGATGCTCCTGTTTGCAACATTAACACAAAAATAGTTTCAGCACAAAGGCAAGAACACAATTTCAGCATGAAATGAAGTACAAATAGCTAAAGGATCAGTGTTTTAGTGAGTCTAATACTACAGTTTTCTGCTTTCCTAACACATCAAAAGCGTGAAGTTACAGAGGAATATACTGTACCCATTTGATCAACAGCAGTTTAATGAGCAATAGTGCATCCTGGAACAATAATTATAATAATAAACAATTTCCGCTATGAAATGATGAGCACTTCATGGCCACAGCAAACAGTTGGGGAGAGAAGCCAGAAATATCTTTAGACGTAACCCTGACCTTAACCGATGCTTTGAGTTCAAAGTATTGCAATACAATTTACACAGTGGTAATACTGAACGTACTCAGGCCAATACACTGTGTGTGTACAGTATGTGTGTGATTCGCCACCTACCGAATTTCACAAAAAAATCATTTTGAGAAGCAGATGGGACAGTTTAAGGAATGCTCCGGGATCAAAATGAGCAGATTTTCTCCAGCATCTATTATGTACTGTTGATTACCACAGTTTGTAAAACTGGAAAAATTAAAGAATCCGGATTTTAAAAATTATCACGGTTTCAACAAAAAATGTATGATATTAAGAAATGTTTCTTGAGCAGCAAATCAGCATATTAGAATGATTTCTGAAGGATCATGTGACACTGAAGACTGGAGTAATGATGCTGAAAATTCAGCTTTGCATCACTGGAATAAATTACATTTAAAAATAGTTATTTTTAATGGTAATAATATATTTGCAATATTGCTGTTTTTACTGTATTTTTGATCAATTAATGCAGCTTTGGTGAGCATAAGAAACTTTCTTTCAAAAACAAATAAAAAAACAATCTCTAAATGGTAGTGATACTGTTACTTGATCAAATTGAATGTGAACACAATCAGTTAATCTATTGATAGTTGATTAATTCAAGTTGGGGATTACAATTATTGAACTATTCTATTTTTATTATTGAGTCAATTACAAATATTTTTATTATTTAATTATTTTTATTTTTTTAAATCAGCAAATCACCTCGCAGACTACAGTTCGATAACAACTATTGTATTGTAAATACCTTGCTAAAAATGCATTTTTTATTTGTTTACAATCGGTCAAGTTGAACCTGGAACATTGCTTTAATTTTAACACTGTTTAAAACATAAAAGCTTTTGTAGATTTTGTCTTTTGTAGATGCCAAACATAATCAAGGCATATGGAGATGGAAAACGTCACCACTTCAAATACTATAACTGGACCCTAAAGTATAATTAAGACAATATGTGAAGGGTTCAATACTGTATTATGAATGCAATGTCGATTAAACAGATATAAAAAAAAAAAATCAGCACCCCAAGAGTCAGGCAGAAGATGCACTGAGAAATGAATCATAAAACAAACCGCAAAAAATTACAGAGATTCATTTAAGGTATCAAAAGCAGTTCAATTGTCAAGGGCCAGTGCAAGGTATAAAATTCAAATGTGAAGGCAGTGTACACAGCAAAGAAACAACAAAAAGTGAAAACAAACACACACACGCACAACTCTAATAATAATTTGCTACCAAATTACATATGCGACTGTAAAGAAGGTAAAAGATATTGTTCTTCAGTCTCAGGACACTGCTTGTGTTTTGAACAACTAAATTGTTGGGAGAACTTGAGAGGAACATGGGAATAAAGGAGAAATGTCTACTCTTCCTGTCCTAATGCTCTCTGCCACCAGGCGGCAGCAGAGGCTACATGACGTACAGTCATGGTCCTCTCAAAAAAGCCACTTCCATGGGAAGTACAGTGCAGTGTAGTGCAGTTTTTGCCTGTTGGAGCTGGAGGGGGCAGGTCTCAGCTGTGGTAGCTGGGTACCGCTGCCTGTTTCTGGGAGAGGCGCATCAGTTCTTCTCGGATGGCTTTGATGAGGGAGGCGGACGAGTGGTTGGGAGGGGAAGGCTCCTCCAGGGGAGCGGAGGGAGCGTAGCCCAGGCCGAGAGAGTCCAGGTGGGCAGAAGTGGAGGATGGCTCTTTCAGGCCATTCCTGGAGGTCTGGAATACAGAGATGGAGCTGTAGTCAAGAGAGCCAAGAACCTAAACAAAAGAAATGAAGAAAGGAAAGAAGGAAGGAAGGCAGGCAGAAATGAGTGAAAGAAGATTAAAACAAAGATTAAAGAGTTTAAGTGAGAAAAAGACTCCTACGGAGGCAGAAAGGAGTGAGAATAGTAAGAGTTTGAAGAGGACATATTCTGTACTTCTTGAAGCCCGCTTATAATGTATACTTTTTAATATAATTTCTTTTTAATATACTCTTTTATATATAATGTGTATAAGAAGCATGGAAGGGTGTTTTTGCTCCTATTATTATTTACTGCTGTCATGTCAGTGTACTGCTGACATCAATCCTCACAATTTCAGTCTAATAACAGAAAAAAAGCTATGATTTATTATAATAAATCAATAATAATAAAATTGTAATATTGCCAGAGTTTTCATGGATGTGGAGTTTGTGGATGTAGTAATGTACAACTTTATAGATAGTAGTATAGTATATATAGTAGGTTTTCACAATTAAAATAAATTACTAAGAAAAGAAAAAAAGATGAAATATTTTATTTGTTTACCTGCATGTCAACGTGACCATTAACTGATATTAGAGAACAGTGAGCATGCAAATATGTTGTTAAATTATTAAAATAATAACTTAAAATCTCAGGGGGTACATCAATCTTTTAGGTCAAAGGGTTTCAGCTCAGTGTTGCTATTTTTTAACAAACTATTTAAAAAAAAATGGTGTTACCTGAAATAAAGCTGAAATAAATATGAAATATTAGATGAAAAGCCTACACTTAAATTAGAAATGTTGCCTGAAACTGAAATAAAATAAGTTTACTACATTGACTTACTAAAAAAAAAACTGAGAAAAATGACAAAAGAAAACAAAAAATGACTTAACTTATATTTTTAGTTTTCATTTACATATTAGTTTCATTCAAAGCATTAATAAATGCATACTATAATATTATCCATCTTTGGTAATGTCCATACAAATTGACTTCAAAGACTTCTATATGCAAATATGTTATTGGTCCCTCTTTTAATTAAGTAAGAAAGTATTTAAACTTACAGGCTCTCTGTTGTTAGCGAATTTGCTGTCGTCCTCATGATACGGGCCCCAGTTTAACCCACCAGGCTGCCGGCAGTCCCCTACACGACCCGTCAGACCAGCGTGGGTTAAATGATGCATCTGGGCTCCTGTGAACAGAACAGACATGCATGTAACATACAGTATACTTTATATTGCGTCATTTGTCTTTATCCATGCATCCATCGCTCTTTTCTTTCTATGTTTTAATTAAACATTTCATATCAGCACTTTTTTTTCCCCTAGTTAAACCTTTAAACTCATACCTGTAGTGCCACCTACAGGTCGTGGCCTAGCAGAGGAGGGCAGATCATCTGTGAGTGTGAGTCCACCTCGACCAGTGTAAAGCGACTCCGGCTGTAGCTGTTCAACAGGAAGGGCTTCTCCTGAAGGGATGTAGCCGGGCCCCAATCCCTGTCTGTAGAGATAGGAAGACTTCAGACCCCAGCTATTAACAAATCATACCGCACTAACAAAAAGTAACTTGATATTTCCCATAAAGCGACGGTTGAAATGTGATCAGTTCCAGAACAATCACACAAACCTTCATGATCTTCATGACCTCAATAAAACTCTAGTGGTTGCCCGATATATCGCCATGGCTGATATATTGGCTGACATTTGCCATTTTTTTAAATTATCGGATTAAGTTAAGCATCGGAAGGGGACTTTTATTTTGACAGTGCTGTGCTGAGAACGATGTAAAAGTAGTGCTACCCAGTATTTATTTGAGAAAATATGATTTCCAGTGCCCACAGACATGCCAGATTATTGAGTGCACTGTTGTTTACTGTGTATATACCCCCCACCATTTATATATACATTTATTTTACAGATTTTTTTTTTAATCAAGCTTAAATAATTTTTTTGCATAATGATACATTTTCCAATCATTTCTAATTTAGTAAATATGTAAAATAAATATAATTTTTATTTCTACAATTGTCGTGCATGTGCTATTTATTATCTTTAAATTAAATAGTGTGATATCATATATAGCCTATCATCTTAATATAGGCAATCGACCACCTTCCCTAATATCCCTAATATACTCACCTATGTAGTAAACCTTGCACACTGGAAGGAGGCAGACCTAATTCAGCATATCTCTGAAAGAAATACACACAAACACGCAGTCGTTGAGCTTGTAACAAGTTGATGATTCTTGGCACATCCATTGCACTTTGGCTTAATTTAATTTAATACATTGCTAAGTCTGAAACACATTAGTAGCTGTATGTTCCACCACAACTGGAGTTTCTGTCTATCAGCCTAAATAAACCCTGTGACCCAGAAAACAGAAAAGCTTTTAAATAGTTGAGCTGGGAATGCCATTTTAAGGACAGCGCACCATTCCCTGTTCCATCTTGACTCTTAAAATAACATTTGAGTTATTAGTCAGTTCATATTTTGCCTCAGTTGGCCTTTGCAATCCCCTCTTTCCCTTCCACGCAAAGGCCTCAATCTAACAGAAATACTTCATTCAAGACAGTCTTGAAAGATGAGGCTTCCATTCTGGGATGTTTATTCCCGATCTGTGGAAAAGCCCAAGTCTGTGTTCCTCTGATGTGATTCCAGAGCATCAAATTTGCTTTAAATTGCTCTAGTACGGTTTATCACACATCAAAACACATTTATAATGAAATCAACAAATTGAGTGATTGAAACAAACCACTGTAACCAGAAATCCTTTAGTCAGTGCACCACTGGTCTTATGAAGCAGACACAGTAGTTTTAAATGTGTCACAATAAAGAAGAAAACATGGATTTATACATGCTTAAATGTATATGTGGGTGGTCAAATGTTGATGTTCTCATGGTTGTTTTGCAGTTAGAAAATGTTCTTATTTACATGCTCATTTCCTGTATTTTTAGATCATTTTTAGATAACCTTTGCCATCATCCTATGCTCACTTCAAGCTAATCTTTAAAAATACTAACAATTTAATATGACGGTTAAAAGTAATATTAAGCAAAGGCACCGTTCATAAATCTACATTATAATGCACAATTAAACAATTTATTTATTTTAATTATTTCATAGTACTAATTTATTATTTTATTTAGCGTTTTATTTGTAATCTAGAAACAAGTGCAAAGTCATAGTTCAATAAAACGAAGACAAAACTGTCTCTGTTCTGGATGGAAGTCAATGGAGCATAAAGTGTAGCGTGACCGCAGCTTTAGACAAGGGGAAATCATATAAGTATTGGATTGTACAAAGGAAACAGTAATACATCAGCTTTCATCATCACATGAATGTGGATCATCTAGGGGTTTCTCAGACAGGATGTGTTCATAAAATACTGGAAAATCCCACGTCCAAGCGCTAAGAAAAGTAATAGCACCTCTCCTCAAAAAACCGCACAATTTTGAGGTATCATTCATGATTTCATAGCAGGACGATTTATGAGCCGAACTCTTAGCGTTAACAGTTTGTTCAAATATCTAAACCTAAGTATGAACAAACATAATAAAGCACACGCTATCTCAGATTCTGAGACTTATAAGTGGTGCAGAAGAGTAAGGCTGTAATAGTGAGTGTAATCAGTCGGTTACAGTTTTACTACAATCAAGAGCTGATCTGTGATCTGCTGGTTTCAGGTTTGTGTAGGACTGAAAACAGAGAGGCTGTTCCAAGGTCAGTTTGACCTGACATCTAAAGTCAAGGGTATATTTACGGTTGACAGATGGGGGTGTCCTTAACTGATTAGTGCACGGATCTAATCCTCCTCAACTAGTGATTTACAGACTGATGCAACACAGAGATGTTTGATAAATAAAGCAAATATATATATATATATATATATATATATATATATATATATGAACAAACATAATAAAGCACACGCCATCTCAGATTCTGAGACTTGTACTTGTGTGTGTGTATATATATATATATATATATATATATATATATATATATACACACACACTCACCTAAAGGATTATTAGGAACACCATACTAATACTGTGTTTGACCCCCTTTCGCCTTCAAAACTGCCTTAATTCTACGTGGCATTGATTCAACAAGGTGCTGAAAGCATTCTTTAGAAATGTTGGCCCATATTGATAGGATAGCATCTTGCAGTTGATGGAGATTTACCTAGAGATTGGTATGGTTTTATTTCAGTTAGCCTAATAGCTGGTTTGATTTGCATTGAGAGATGATCTTATGGAAAGTACTCCATGCCAATCTCTAGTTATGGTGAAGGCTATGTGATGATGTGGGGCTATTTTAATTCCAAAGGCCAAGGGAACTTTATCAGGATGCATAGTATCCTGGATCCATGAAGTAACTGGCCTTTAAAAATAAAAATCTGCCTGTCTCTATGGGAATTTAACATAGGGGTGTCCAGACTTATGCACCCTGTATTTTAAGGAAGAACATTTATTTATTTACGATACATTATTCATTCACAAAGAAAATTGGTGTCCTTAAAGGTTGGATTTTTCCTAATTTTTTTAATTAAGGCATTAAGTTCAATTTCCAAAAGATGATTTTTTTATTCCTCTTTTTAGTCAACTTTAGCATGGGTGTCTAAACTTATGCATAGCACTGTGTATATATATATATATATATATATATATATATATATATATATATATATATATATATATATATATATATATATATACACATACACACACATACATACATATACATACATATTGTTTTTTTAAAAAAAATTTTTTTTTAAGAAAAATAATCGTTTTTAAAATTTTGGTGAAGTATTCCATTACAGTAGGAACCATGTTCACCATTAAACCAAATATTTTTAGGCCATAGCATGTTGTTTAAAAAAACAACAAAAAAACCCCCCTCAGGCTACAAATGCTATTCATTGCTAATTCACTATGGATTGTTCTTACCCCCGTGTAGGGATTCAAAGGCAGGTATCCTGGGCCCCAGGGCCGAGGACCACGGGATGGTGGGCTCAAGGGAGGCGGGGGCCCGGGGTTGAGACCGACCCCAGGCAGAGTGATGCCAGCTGTGCTGCCCTGAGACGAAGGAGACACGAGGGCGAAGGCATCGTCCAGTAGAGAGTGCATTTGCTGCCGGGCCTCCTCTATAGACGGCTGAGGGGGCAGATAGGGGGGTGGAGGAGGAGGGTGACCAGGAGGAGGAGAAATGGGACCATGGAACACGTCATCCGTCGGGGAGGGGCTATGATGCTCGGGCCCCTGGTCTGGGTCCGACTGCAAAATAAAAGCAAATGAAAGATGATTAACATTCAACACTGTAACTAAATATAAATATTGCATTTATTTGATGAAAAATGCAGTAAAGTAATATAGTGAAATATCATTAAAATTTAAAACAACTATTTAATATATTTAAAATGTAATTTATTACTGTGATGGCAAAGCTAAAATTTCAGCATCATTATTCCAGTCTTCAGTGTCACATGATCCTTCAGAAATCATTCTAATATGCTGATTGGTGCTCAACAAACATTTATTCCTATTATTATCAATGTTGAAAACAGTTGTGCTGCTTAATTTCAGTGGAAACATTGATACATTTTTTAGGATTCTTTGATGAACAAAAAGTTCAAAAGCAACAGCATTTTTTTTAAATAGAAATATAGACATTGTAAATGTCTTTACAGTCTCTGTAATCAAACAACAAAAGACAAAAAAATCACTTTAACAAAGAATTATATTTCATTTGTACAGATAAGACTAAGCAATGTTATTTTCCAATGTTTCCAATGTTATTTTTTGTTATGACAGTTTCTATACCTGAAGGCTGTTAGATTTACTTGAAAAACAAAGATTATTTAATTTCTATCTTTGCTCTATCTGTATTTATCTATGTTTGTAATTTGTTTATTATTTTCTATGTACTCAAACCACCCCGTCATTCTAGAATGATTAATTCTTTCCAAATAGAGCTATTCAAGTAATCTGTTGAAACATAAAAATGCAGAAAAATAAATATCGCAAAGTCAATTTTTCCAATATCGTTCAGCCCTACTGTCACTTTTATACTGGATCTTATGAAGGTGTATAAACAAAGTGTATATTTAAATATTTTCAATAGTTCAATAGTATTTTCAATATATCACTCCAAAAACGACACTATTATTATATTAATCCTAAAACAATTTTTTTTCAGAAGCAGAAGGAAATTAGCACCTGCTAATTCACAACATGGAGCTGATTAGAGACGTTTTGAATAACACATATATGGGGAAAACAGGAAAGAAACCGTATGGAGTTGATTACACAGTTACATGCAGAAGTACAGAGTAGAGAGCGAGAGAAAAAGTACAGATCTCTTCATGAGACTGACCACATATGCTATGTTATTGACTCCAGGGTATTTCCTGTATGTCCCATCGCTGTCAGTCGTTATGAGTCTATCTCGGTCAGCATCTGTCAGATCACCGTTCATCTGCTGTTTCCTTCTCTGTTTAGGAGAACGCTTCCCTCGGTTGCTGCAAAACATACACAAACACACGCATACTCTTGAGTGAGCATTTAAATATTCAAGTTATGTGGAAAGTGATTTTCTTGTTCTAGAACTACTGCAATGGAAAACGTGCAGAAAATTCAGATTTAGTGAGAACAGGTCTTAATTTTGTGTTCAGGATTAGTCTCATTGTCAGTTGCAGATCGTTTTACCCTTTCTTGGGCTCGGTGTACAGAGAAGGCATGGGAATATCTGGATCGAGTATCTTGTCAATCTGCATCTGGGCCTTCAGGTAAATTCGGTCCTGCTCTTTGGGGTCGCCAAGACCATCAATGAGATCATCCATAGCAGGGAAGTCGTAATGGCCTTTCCTTTTGGCCCTCAGGCGGATCTTATTGCGATGGTGCTCGATCTCAGACTTGTGCCGTAAAGCTACCTGGATCTGGAGAAGAAGGAACAGTCAATGACCTTGGAGTCAATGAGAAGCACATATATTGGTAATGAGGCTTATGGACGCTGTGAATCAAATTCATAACCGTAGAGACCTTGAAGTTTGAAATGGGCCCCTAAGGAAAAGCCTTGTGAAATAGATGTATGGCAGGTGAAGGATACCTCTTTATTCAGCTTGGTGTTCTCTGCAGCTCTGTCATTGGCGGTTGGGCTGGGCAGGGGCAGCGCTGGCATCGGCTGCATGGCGATGAGCTGGATTTTATTATGGAGGCGTTTAGGGCCGTCAATTGGGCGGGACAATCGGTCCACATGCTCAAAAATGGAAGCTGAAGATAATGGCTCATCCATGCCATTCGTTGGGGGTGGACCTATAAGGACAAATATAAGAGGGTGTCAAAACTTCACAGGTGCAATATAGAATGAATATAAAATAACTGTTTTCAACACTGATAATAATAAGAAATGTTTCTTGAGCATCAAATCAGCATATTAGAATGATTTCTGAAGGATCATGTGACACTGAAGACTGTAGTAATGATACTGAAAATACAACTTTACCACCACAGATATAAATTACATTTTAAAACATATTAAATGGTTATTTTAAATAGTAATGTACTGTTTTACTGCGTTTTTAACCAGATAAATGCATGTTTGATGAGAATAAGAGACTTATTTCAAAAACACTAAAGAAATCTTATCAACCCCAAACCTCAAATGATAAGTATCAGTTATTAAAAATATGTAAACTGGGTGTCAAGTCACCAGTGATATATGATTCTATTTCTATGGTTTTTAGATGCAATTTGTTAAGATGCTGTGTATAATGGCCCAAACCTAATTGTAAATCATGAAAAATAATTCATTTAATGATACAGAAAAAGAATATGGCCGACAATTTGGCATCTACAATAAATGCTGCTGAAAATATTTGGCTTAAAAAGTGTTTATGCTACTTTTCCTTTAAATAAATGGCATTTAATCATTATCATCAATCAATCATCACTGATTCGATTTTTTTATATAATGTAATGAAATTTATACACGGCACGGTCACTGATATACTTTTTGAGGCCACTGTGTATTATACACACACATGTATTTAACAAATCATAAATATATCTAATGCGTTCCACACTATCAAAACAAAGCTAGCCTCATATGGGCCAACAACTAACATAAAGCAAGTGGTTCGTCTGAATCTCCTCTCTCGAGTATTGTTTCACACCAGATGGGGGCAGTGTCTTCTGACTCTAATAAGACTCTCTTCAATGAAATGTGAAAGACCTCAAGGCAGGAGGATGATCCATCGTTTTTTTTTTGTTTTTTTGGGGGGTGTGGGGGGGTGGAATTCACAAAAACTATGAACATTAATTCGAAGATCTAACACTACTGTACAAAACAGCACCACTCTTACCAATTCTATTCTTCCCTGTGAGCCAGTAACAGATGAATGAATGGGTGGAGGGAGCATAAAAGAACAAGAGAAAAGTTAAATGATGCCATGGAGATTGTTTAATTGAGATGAAATATAGCATGAGTTGTATGTAAAAACATGTTTGAGTGGAATGCTTGATAAGACAGTATTTTATCTTGGAAAATATCACTGAAACACAATTATGAGAAGAGGAGGATGAAAGGGATTTTCAAAAGGGAAGGGAGTTAAAAGGGAATGGCAATCAGACAAGAGAAAGAGAGAATGTGAGGTGCATGTCATTTCTTGGCTAGTCAGACTGTAGCCTATTTAGTCTGGTAAAGCAGAAATGAGTGCTGAGAGAGGGTTATCGCCACAGGCACTGTTTGACAAGAGAGGAACGCACACAGAGAGAGAGAGAGAGAGAAAGAGAGCAAGCAGCGAAGAGTAAAGATGAGGGTTAGTCATTCTTCACAAAGGAGGCAGGATGAATGAGTCTGGGCTGACTAGAGAGGAAATCAAGAGGAAGAGCCACAAATCTTCGGCTGAAAGACCCAGCAGGTTTTATTACTTTCCCCTCTCTGTAAATCTTACGTCACATGTTCTTCTTCCACTGGCCATTATGGAGGCCTAGGACTGCCATTTACTAAAACAAAGGAATCTTTTGCCTTTGCTAGCAGCCAACATGAAAAGGGGCGTGTTTAATATTTAGTCAAAATTTCATTGGTTGCCCATGTTTACATGTAAAATGTCCAATTACATGTGAAATTAATAAATCGATTAAAGGGATAGTTCACCCAAAAATGAAAATTCTGTCAGTAATTACTCACCCTCATGTTGTTCCAACCCCGTAAGACCTTCGTTCATCTTCGGAACACAAATTAAGATATTTTTGATTAAATCTGAGAGCTGTCTCACTCCTCCATAGGCTTCTAAGGGACTGAAACTTGCTGGCCCAGAAAATGTATTAAAGACATCGTTAATATAGTCCAAGTGACTCCAGTGCCTCAATCGTAAGTTTATAAAGCGACGAGAATACTTTTTGTGCGCAAAAACAAACACAAATAACGACTTTATTCCACTTTTCATTTCCTTCTCTCTGGGCCTCGGGTCTTTTCACATAGTGTTTAAGCGTAGCGCGTCTGTGTTGCACGTCACCACGTAGGCTCACTATTGGCCGACGCTGGTCATGTGTGATACGTGGTGACGTACAACACAGACGCGCTACGCTTAAACACTACGTGCAAAGACCCGAGGTCCAGAGAGAAGGAAATGAAAAATGGAATAAAGTCGTTATTTTTCTTTGTTTCTGTGCACAAAAAGTATTCTCGTCGCTTTATAAACTTAAGATCGAGCCACTGGAGTCACTTGGACTATATTAACGATGTCTTTAATACATTTTCTGGGCCAGCAAGTTTCAGTCCCTTAGAAGCCTATGGAGGAGTTAGACAACTCTCAGATTTTAATCAAAACTATCTTAATTTGTGTTCCGAAGATGAACGAATGTCTTACGGGGTTGGAACAACATGAGGGTGAGTAATTACTGACCGAATTTTCATTTTTGGGTGAACTATCCCTTTAAGAAGGTTTTTCTATTAAACTTTAAAGTAACATTTAAAAAGGATTTACTGAACTGCCGTGTTATTTTAGTATTATGTATATACTATTATTGTATTTATTCATATTTTGAATTAGGTTAGGGTTAAGGTTAGGTTTAATTTTTTTAATAGTTTAAGTTGACAATAACAACACCGCTTTATGGTTATGTTTAACTATATTTTTTCTTCTCAAAAATCTTGAGATATTTAAGAAGAGTTTTAAATCTTAAGTCTATCAGTTTGAAGATATTATATTTTTTTAGTTTACAACTAATTCAATCAATGAACAATTAACCTAGCACACCTGCAAGTATAGGTGTGTAGAACAAAGGCAACAATCAAAAGGACAACATAAACTATCACAATATAAACGCATCATGTAAATTATTTTATTATTTTACTTATTAAAAGTTAATTTATTCTTTTTTTTTTACTTAACTTCATGATATCAGGCATATTACGATACATGTCAGGATTGAAATACTTTTGTCATATCACAACTGGATCGCAATTTGAATGAGAAAAAGAACTGCAATAGATGTATGATATATGATTGTATTGCCAGTTAAAATATGCACAAACGTACCGTTTAATCCATTAACAGCTGCTTTACGTGGTTGCTTTGGATCGGTGGGCAGACCAGCAGGTCTCGTGCCGTCCTCAGGTGATCCTCTCTCGCTGGGTGGATCACTGTCTATAGAGTCGCCCTCTGATGGAGAAATCCTAAGCAAAAGATACAAGGAAAACCTTTTAATTCTAAACCATGGTATGAAAACATGCCATACAATTTATGCCACAAAAGTGTGTTTTGAAGACATTTTAAAAACAACGTGATCCATTCATCCATGTATCCCACTTTTAAATGTACACATGAGCCTTGGATCTAATTCATCACAACATCTCCTCAGAACCACGACCTCCTCATCTTGACAGACAACAATATTTATCCCTCATCCAGTTTTGATGAGGCATGTGTCTCCAGGGAAAAAGCAAGAGGATGATGACCTAATCCTGTCATGCTTTCAAAGAGCACTTTCAGATCTAATGAGACCAACCAAAAGTTCATGACTTAGTTATTGAATCTATTACCTATTCCCTACCCTTTCAGTCAAGAACTATTTGACCTACTGACTGTCTTATTTATTAGGAATGTATTTGTCTCTGACTAGTCATTTTAACTTGGACCGTTTAGTATATGTGCTTTTATTAATTTTATTGATCTATATTTAAGTATAGTCCAAAAATATGGGTTATTCCATTTCAACCAACACAGTAAAGAATATATCAGAATTACATTACTTCGGTTTACTTGCAGCATGGTTTCAGACACTTTTAATGTTTGCAAGACATGAGATCTGTGGTAATTTCACCCCTTAGACCCTTCTATTGATTAGAGTGTGAGATGTAATCCTTTTAAAAAGCTTTCTATTGATCAGCAGTCGACTCACTCTTAGCTAGATTACTGCCTTTAAATAAATTAACAAGTTATTTTAACATGAGGATCATGCAGCAAAATGCAGCCACTGGACTATAATTATATTCACAGATTTAGCCTGTGTGACGTGTTTGTGTATGATTTGACAATAGGGAACAACCTATTAACTGGTCAAAATCAGGGCGAATTTTTTACACGTTTAAAAATTAACGGGAGGTCGGGAAGTGCTCCTAACCTACTCGGCTCGGCTTGTAATTCCTCTCACGCAATGCGAGCCGCGACCATACGAGCATCAACGATTTCCATGCGACTTCTCCAGAGAGAGAGAGAAAAAATAAGAAAAATGAAAAAAATAATCACCTATGAGCTTGTACGCCTCGCTTTAGTTAATAAAAATGTTATTGTTCATGTTAGTTCACAGTCCATTAACAAATGTTAACAGATGCAAATGATGAGATTAACCAACATTAACTCAAATTAACAAATGCTGTAGAAGTATTGTTCATTGTTTGTTCATGTTAACAAATGAAACCTTAATGTAAAGTGTTACCGAATTTATTTAAGTTTATGAAACACAATTGTTCATTGTTTTTTTTTACGTTAGTTCATAGTGGACAGACTAATGTTAACTTATAAACTTTTTTTTAAATGCATTAGTAAATTAATCAAAATTAACATTAAGATCAATAAATGCTGTAGATGTATTGTTCATTTTAACTAATGTAGTTGTAATGTAATGTTAATAAATGGAACCTTATTGCAAAGTGTTAGCAAAAACTGAATTATGTGTAACATGTTTGATACTGAATATCAAATAAACATTTACTAGAAGTAGACTTACTGGCCCCTGCGCCGCTGGCCATTACGGGAAGCTTTGGTGGAGGCTTTGGACTTTGGTGTCGGCACCTCTGCATTCTCAGCTGGGCTTTGCTCCTTAGCGGGTACAGGAAGTGGCAACGGCTCTTGGATGACCATGAGATCATCCTTACTGTGTTGGCCCATGTGCAGCTTGGCAAAGTCAAAACCCTTCACGCTGGGTGCCTGCAGCTAAAGACCACCACCCCAGAGAGATGAAAATGTTAATTTGGAGAATCAGAATTATTTGTAGAGTAAAGAAAATGAAGGTATTGCAAAGGGGAGTGAGGGACGACACGCTGCTCACAAACAAAAGACAGATTCAGGCCAGGCTTTTTGGTCTAGGAGTCTTAAGAGATGTCAACGTGGGCATGTACACAGGGCATATAGAGAGAATGTGAATTTCCATAATCCTCAGATTGTCAGTATCATAGGAATAAATTGAGCAAGAGGACAGTAATTGACTCTGTAAGAGACAATGAGAAGCGTGAGCTTTCAAAATGGATGAACTTGATTAGAGGTCAGCAGACCGACTGCGAGCCGGACCAGCTAGACGAGCTGTAACGGCCTGTCTGTCTGCTACGCTGTGAAAGATTAAATGAACTGAACAAACACAACAGCAGAGAAAGCAAATTAACGCTGGCTCTTTCAAAGACCAGCAGCCACAAGTAAAGCAGTGAATTTTTAAAGAGTGAGATATTCAAAAGAAAGATTTCGTTTTTTAAAGAGAAACATCACCCAAAACGAAAAATTCTGTCATTGTTTACCCACTTTTAAAGTGATAGTTCACCCAAAAATAAAAATTGCGTCATCATTTACTCAGATTGTTCTAAATCTGTATGAGTTTCTTTCATCCGTTTAACACAAAAGATATTTTGAAGAATGTTGGTAGCCAAACAGTTGACGGTAGCCATTGACTGCCATAGTATGTTTGGCAGTCAATGGCTACCGTCAACTGTTTGGTTATGAACATTGTTCATATTATCTGCTTTTGCATTCAACACAAGAAAGAAACTCATACAGGTTTCGAACAACCTGAGTGAGCAAATGACAGAATTTTCATTTTTGGGTGAACGAAGTTGTTTCAAACCTTTACAACTTTCTATTTTGTAGAAAACAAAAGGTGAATTTTTGTTCTATACAATAAAAGTGAACAAGGAGAGGGTCTGCCAAGCTGAAAACTAATAATAATAAAAACCTGTAAAAGTGGTTTCTTTCAAAATACATTCTGATGTTCATTCATGTATATTTATTGCTATAACTAGTAGTAAAAAGAAAGATGGTCAGTTCATATGGGCTCCATACTGCCGCTTGAACTGAGTACAGCCGGACTACACTGATCTCTCATGCTGTATTAAAGTGTCTAAACGACATTTAATGTTTGAATTTCATGATAAAATTTAGAGAATGTGAAAGCTGAGTTTATTGGATAGGAGATAAAATAAAATAAAGTTTTATTCATGCATCAACTAAAAACAGCATAGACTAAAATATCGATCTTGGGTTTTAAAAGTCGAAACTGGTTTGTTAAAATGATTACAACTGGGAAATTTTCATCCCAGTCCTATCACACACTATATTCTAGGTCTTCTGAAACCAGATGATAACTGTGTGAAAAATAGACTGAAAATTTGTAATTCATTGAAAATGTTTACATAGCTATTCTTAGAGCATTCATGACAGAAGTAGTGATGTCGGATTGGGATTTGAGTTGCATCTTTCCAATGAATCAGTTGACTCAGTCTTTGTCTAGACGCAACAGAGAAGAGCAATTTCTCTCTGATTATCACATATAGTATGACTTCATATGACAAATGATGTATTACTTTTATGATATATTTGGATCCATTTACTTTTATTGTATGGGGGAAAAAAGCCTGGACATGGTGAAAAATATCTTCTTTTGTGTTTAAAGAAAAACAAAAAGAATATTAACAGGTTTTTCATTTTTTGGGTGAACTGTTTCTTTAAAGCTGATGAATCACTGTTGTATGTTTTATGACTTTCCAGATCAAACAAACTGTGCAAAGGGTCACGGCGGGTCAAAATTAAATTCTCTGTTTCATATATTGCCAGAAAACACAGAGATTTATGAAAAATGCATAAGCTGAGCTTTGAGTTGTGCAGTGAGCATTGCTGCACAATAGAGACGGACTGAAATATGCTCATCTTCTGGGAGTACGTCTATTTCTCTGTTTCCTATCACATTCCCTTTCAAATGCAAATGAGGCTGTTTAGACAAGCTCTTATCTCTTTTCTGTTAGCCTGTACCGCTGCTGTAACCAAATCTAGGCCACAATACAGTCGAAGCTGCACAGGCTTAGCCCAAAAGGCCGGAAACACACATTATTATTGACACATTCAAATACATACATCTGTTGTTGAGATTGCAATTTTTTTTCTCTCCAATTGCTGGTTATCAGTGCCATAAAGGGAGATTATCAGCAATTGGAAAAACTAGGACTAACCGCTGCATTCTAGGGAATACATCTCTACATCACAACACTACTTTCGGACACAGTACAGTTCTGATACCTCCGTCCTCCTCATTCTATACGGCAATGGTTTCTTTACAGCTTTCTTGGGTTCTTCTTTGGCCATTTCTTTCTCCTCCCTCCTCCTCCTCTTCCTCAATACTCTCTTTTTTCTTTAAGCTTCTGGCAGGTATTACAGGTTTCTGATTTGGATAAGGGTGATAAGAAGTTGCTTCTGTTCCCATCAAGTCAAATTCCAACAGGTAACCAACTGTTCCATCTACTACATTCTCACAAACACTATTTTTGATGGTACTAACAAACATGTCTAGGGATGGGAATCATAAGGAATCTAATGATTCTTCGTACTTGAGGAGTCAGCAAACAATTGATAATTAACTACACTACAGTTCAAAAGTTTAGGGTCAGTAAGAGTTTTTTAAGAAATTAATACTTGTATTCAGGAAGAATGCATTAAATTGATCAGTAAAGATATTAATAATGTTATTAACATTTCTATGTCAATTAAATGCCGTTTCTTGACTTTCTGTTCAAAGAAAAATCGTATAGTTCAAAAAAAGTATTCCACAAAAAAATAGTAAGCAGTACAACTGTTTTCAACATTTCAACAAATGTTTCTTGAGCACTAAATCAGCATATTAGACTGATTTCTGAAGAAACATGTGACACTGAAGACTGGAGAAATGGCTGCTAAATCCATAAATGCCATAAAAGGGATTACAATTACAGTTTAAAACATTTTTGATGAAATAATTGCAGCCTTGGTGAGCATAAGAGGCTATTTTCAAAAATCTTCCCGACCCCAAACTTCTGAACGGTAATGTTTTCTATAGCATCTACCATATTTGTACCACATAACATAGTAAAGAATCTTGGGTTATTTCCAATTGGATAATGACTTGCAATTCCGTAAGAGAATCAGATGCTTATTGAGAACCTCTCCAACTGATTCAGTGAGGGAGTGAACCGCTTAAGACAGATTCATTTATCTCTGACTCATTTGTGAGTTGTTGTTCTGCTTCATTCATGCGAGTTGTTTAATTTAAAAGAACCAGTTGAAGAGCCAAAGAGTCATTTGTTTGCAAATCCGACTACATACTCAAGTCAGCAGAGTCCACAGAGAACTACAAAATGGTCCAAACACAGATGACATTGACACGGTTACACTGGTGCCTCAGACTGCTGAGGGGCAAAGAGGAAGAGGAATCTTGTGCTTCGTGTGCGAGGACTAACTTGAGGAATATTCTACAGTCTACTATGATGACGACTCATCTACCAGCCTCTACCTTCTCCTCTCTCCTTTCTTCCTCTTCCTCCTCGTCTTCTTCCTCCTCCTCCTCCTCCTCCTCCTCTTCACCTTCCTCTTCCTCCTCCTCTTCTTCCTCATCACTACTATCTAAAAGGTCTTTGCTCTTGACAGGAGTCATTGACCTCTGGATTGCTGGTATTGATTTCTGTAATGAGGAGGTGGACTGCACACGCATGGGAGAGGGAGAGTGTTAAGATACGAATGGATGTGCGTTAGATGAACAAGAGATAGAGAAGCTCTAAATGGGCTCCAAGAAATTTGATGATAGAACATGAAGAAATGTATTAGAATCTAGATTAAACCTATAAAATGCCATAAAAGTATACTCATTATTTAATTATACCCAACATCTAAATTAATCTTATTATAAAGTGTCACCAAAATATTTTAACGTAAAAAAAAAGAAAAGAGAAAAAAAATCTGCACCTTTAAAAAAAAAAAAAAAAAAAAAAAAAAAAAAAAAGCCAACTTAAAGGTATACTAACCTAAAAATGAAAATTCTGTCATCATTTACAAACCTGCATGAATTACTTTCTTATGCAAAACACAGATGCTTTGAAGAATGTTGGGATGCAAACCACAAAACCCCCCCAAAAAACACCATTTAAAATATATATATATTTTGTTCCACAGTCATAAAGGTTTGAAACGACTTGATACGCAAATGATGACAGAATTTAAATTTTTTGGGTAAACTGTCCCTTTGTGTCAAAATACATTTTCTCAACTCCATGAAGTATCGATTTAAGTAAAAGCATGAAGAATAAAGTGTGAAGCAGGCCATTTAACAATATAAACTGATTAAACCAGAGAACATCATTGAAGAATTAAGACGAGTCATTGGTGAGATTGTAAATGAGAGTGGGGATAGTTCATGAGGGCAGTGAGTATGCTAGTAAGGGCACACATGGAGTGTTTAATGACTATGTGCTCCTCAGATGAGTGTAGTTAAATCAAGGAGTTGAGACTGAGAGGATCAGCAGGCTCTGTTCTGGATAAGAACATCACTGCTGAGCATTAACCCCACAGCCAGCTGAGCGTTAGACTTCATTACTGCTGTGACTCTGAAAGTGTGTGTGCTTGTGCATGACAAGTCTGGATCTCGTAGCAAGATTTATAATGACTAGTGATGTCTGAATTAATTTGACTGCAAGGAACGGGCACTCAAAAACAGCATGGGATGTGCTGCAATAGCCAAAGACAAAGTAATGTGAGTGATCTTAACTTTAAAGATGATTCAATGAGATGAAATGAACTTAAAGGGTCTAATTTATATAAATGCATTGATCACACTTTTTTTTTTTTTAAACAAACAATCTAGTCGAGGGATGGGCAGATGGTCGGCTAGTCATCTAAAAAGTATATAATTAATACAATTTGGAAAAACTTGGCTCTCTAATCAAAACACGTTTCAAGACAGTTTGGTGGACCCTACATACATACACAGGGATTCCTTAAGACTGACTAGTCATTCAGACAACACGCTCATTAGTCAATTTTGAAAATATGTTTAGCTCATGCCTAGACACAACCCATACAAAAACCCTGGAAAAATTAGATAGAGGTAAACATTAGAAAGAAAAGATAAACATTTATTTCACTACAGAAAATGACGCAGCGACTTCTGGGAACACTTGACTTATGACTCAACGAACAACTGAATCGGATCATTGAAATGAACTGTCTATACGAACTTCCCAATGCCAAAATGATCTGTGAGGATAAATGGGTAGAGTAGCGGATAGCTGACTAAAAAACACATCCCATTTATCCACTTCTGATCTTTCAAAGCTGGCTTGTATCCGGCTACAGTCATTTAAATCGGAGACGAGATAAGGAGCTCAGACTCACAGGAGCCACCAACTTATTAGCAATGTCACTGACACATCAGCAGACTTAGCCGATAGAAAATGAAACAAAACAAAATGACGGCATGACATCCGGTTGAACCTTAGTTTTGTCAGGAGAAGCAATGCTTCATTATCGCATCATTACATAGCATTTCCAGTCTCTCTCTCTCACCTTCTGTCTTTGCTGGATGGCGCTCATGGTGTCTGGCTGGAATTCCAGTTTGTCAGTGCGGCAGAGTTTCCAGTACAGGATAGTTATTATAATGACGACCACCACAACGGGGACTACCACCCCTACGATTATCCACGTGTTGGTCTTCTCTGCGTCTGAGGAAGGAGAGGCCTGTTTCTCCACAGCTGAACATACACAGGGGTAAACAAGAATGTCAGTGACTAAGGACAGTATGTATCGTTTAAAAGTTTGGGGTTGGTAAGATTTAAATGTTTCTAATGAAGTTTAGGCTGTATTTATTTGATACAGTAAAACAGTAATATTGTGAAATATTATTACCATTTAAAATAACTTTTCTATTTTAAATACATTTTAAAATGTAATTTATTCAAATTTATGCAAAGCTGAATTTTCAACATTACTCCAGTCTTCAGTGACACATGATCCTTCAGAAATCATTCTAATATGCTGATTTGCTGCTCAAGAAACATTTCTTATTATTACCAATGTTGAAAACCGTTGTACTGCTTCATATTTTTTCAGGATTCTTTAATAAATCAAGCTTAAAAGAACAGCATTTATTTGAAAATTCAACCTGTAACACTGTAAATGTCTTTACTGTCACTTTTGATCAATTTAATATGTCCTTCCCGAAAAGAAAAAAAAGTATTCACTTCTTTAAAAGTAAAAAATAAATTGCTGTCTTCTTATGAAAAAATATTGCAATAACAAGCGTACAGACTACATTCACAGCATTGCCACACAGCATGAAAAGATTTGAAATGACGTAAACTGTCCTCTACAGTACATTTTTAGTCTTTTCTATCATGGTGGAGCAACAGTTTGAAGAGAAACTGGTTAGTTAAACTGTTGACATGTTTATACCAAACAATCAGAATAGTATTGCTGAAAAATAACAATAAAAATGGTTTAAAGGCACAGACACTTAAAGAAAACTCGATACCCCCTTAAATAGGGATAAACCGATACTACAATTCTGGCTGATATACTAGATACACCATCATTTTACATGCTACAAGTGAATTTGGGAATTAAAACATTATTAAAATACAGTATAAGGGCCGGTTCACCCATTTTTTCTGTTAAAAAACCTGAGACGATGGTCAGTGGAACAAAAAAAAACGCAAGGTGTAGAGACATGTTTTGTTAAAAAGAAGTTGAACTTTTAACTTGAGCGCCGCGTTTTTAGAACGCTGTGTGGTGCGCGAGACGCTGCAAAAGACGTGAGACCCGAGCGCAATAGTCAAAGACATCCGTCTAGCGCATGTTTACATTGAAAAACAATGGAAAAGTAGCAGTGGAATCGAAAAATGCATTCTGTGTGAATGACCCCTAATAATGGATGTATATTTTGAGATTTGCTTAAGATTACATTTAACAGTTTTACTAAATTATTTGTTTTTAAAGATTAACTTTTAGCGAGAGTTGGGTGATGGCAAATATCATCTAACACCGCCTTCACACTGACAGTTGAAATCAGCTCCGTAATACGCAATACGCCCCCAGCGGACGTCGTACTATACCGTTGAAAAGCGTCGGAAGCGAGTAGAACAAAAATGGCGGAGAGATTAGAACGGTTGATTTTGTCAGTGTCAGAATGTACAATTCTGTATGATCTCTCTGATGAGTTTTATAGAGACATTAATCCTGTGGAGGAAAGTTGCCCAGGACGTTGACATGTCAGGTCGGCTATGGGATATAGTGGTATATAGGGCTTTTAATTGTATTAACTGCCCTAATAACGTTATAAAATCATGAAAATAAAAAAATGACATGACAACTTATCATTATAAAATCATGATTTATTTTATTAAAAGTTAAGAATTCAGGTTTGTTTATCAGTACCATAGCAACGCTAACTTCCGCTGGAATTGTCGGATAGGATCCGTCCGTAGCCTTTCGCAAGAGTTCAATTTTTTGAACGTATCCGGATGACCAACGGACACGATTTTTTCCGCACCGCACTCGTTCGGACCCGGTTCGGACCCATTCGCATGCGGTCAGAGAATGTCTAATATGAAGAGAATTGGCACTCTCTGCTTACTTCCGGTTTCTGGACTGGCTGCAGTAACACGTCTCTGTTCATGCGGGGGCGCTCGCAGGCGAGTGCAGAATGAATGGAGGTCTATGGCGAAAAACCCTCAAAATCCACTTTTCTCAGGATATAATTTTTTGTCTAGTAATTTGAATGTTGTATTCGAAAGGAGATGCAAAGAAATTACACATTGCTGGGTGTTAGATTTTTTAGAGTCACTTATTTGCTTTAAAAAGTCTTTTAAAATGTCAATGACGTCAGAATGCTGACGTCATTAGCAGAATGCTAGCGTGTTATGGGCAACAACAACTCAACCTGTAAGAAATCGAAAAGAAATAAGTACTCGTTCATTCAACTTTCGACCTATAACCCATGTTGAACTTGCAAAACCTACAATAAAATCTGAGATTTCTCAACGGCAATCGGGTGAAAGAGACACATTTAACCGTCTAGCCCCATAGACTCCCATTCAGTCTGCACTCGCCCGCGATCACCTCCAGTGGAATTCTAATGGAACTGCAACCAAGATCGATACAATAGGGCTAATAGGAAGTGCCAAGGCTCTCCGTAGACGGGCTCTGATGCGGTCTGCAAATCTCCATAGGAAATGAATGACTTCCGGTCGTTTCGTAGCCGTATCGGAGCGGATTTCAACTGCCAGTGTGAAGGCGGCGTAAATGTAAAATAAATTAAATATTCAAAATCTCAAACCTCAGTCCAATCAGATTTGCTTTAAAATCAGCCATATACTGAATGCATATATAAAATTTGATACATTTTATGATGCTGAATCCATTAAACGGCAAACATCCATAATTCGGGTTGGTCCTGTTTTTGAATTCACTGTAATTAGAGACCTATTAAGATTTATGCTAAAATTCAAGATGTTATACAACAGGAAGCTACTAAATTTAGTCTAATGAATCTAGTGTTTATGCTGTGGGTGATGCAGTTGTAAGCCTGCCACATATAAATGTTACATAAAAAGGCAGAGCTCCCTTGAGATGTCACGCTATCTGAACTCTCCTCTTTGACGTTTAGAGCAGTAGAAATAAAGAATGTTACCACAAAAACCATTGCCTGCTATGTCACATCAATCAAAATCGTGACCACTTCATCATTGTTTTTATTACCATTATTATTTTTTAGTTTATTGCAATGCTATGTAATGTAGTTTCTCTCCCACTGATTTTTTCTACTGAAAGTATTAAAGGTCTGAATGCTCACGCTGTGCTAATATTCCCTGGATGCGGTATCCCATGATGATCGCTGCATGCTGTACGTCAAGACTGTTGAGCGTGTTCGCTGTGGTTGCGGCGGGAAGCCTCTGTCCGTTAGCTCCTTCCACAAAGTAGATAATCTCCAGAGGGTTGTCAGGGCCCACAAGACGTGTGGTCTGTACAATCTGAACACAATTTAAAAAAAGTTCAATATGCAATTTAATACACTGTAATGTCGTCTTTATACATTATACATGTATGTCTTCATATATGTCATTCGGCATCTGAAACTATTCAATCCAAAAATTTTGACAACAACAACGTATTGCAAAACTCTTGAGTAGGAGTCTATGGAGAACATCGTTTCCATTTTACAATTTTATATTGTGTATTTGGATCAGTCCAATTTGTGAAAGAATCATTCAGTCTCATTTTGTGAATGGAATCATTTAAGTTGAAGTACTAAAATGACTAAAACTGAAATAAAATTAAATGAAAGTAAAATAGAAATAAAAAACAAAAAGTAACAAAATGACAAAAGCACATAACATTACTAAAACTTCAGCTAAAATTAAAATGTTCAGCTTAAAAATATAAAAAGGATAATCTAAAATGTTCATCAATACTATAAATAACACTAGAATGGACCAACTTTATGATACTTTTATGGTGCAATTTTGAAGCTTAAAGGGTTAGTTCACCCAAAAAATGAAAATTCTGTCATTAATTACTCGACCTCATATTGTTACAAACCTGTAAGACTTTCCTTCATCTTCAAAACACAAATGAAGATCTTTATAACAGAGTTTTGGTCCCTCCATTGACAGTCTACGCAACTACCACTTTGACGCTTCAAAAAGTTCATAAAGAGACACGAAAAACTGATCCATATGCATTGAGCGGTTTAGTCCAAATTATCTGAAGAGACACGAATGCTTTCTATGAACATATTGAATTTAGGCTTTTATTCACATATATGTCCACTTAAGGGTGAGTAAATAATGACAGAATTTATATTTTGGGGTAAATTTTTCCTTTAACTTAGAACTTACAATATATATGCAAATACTAACTGTTCCTCACACGCAAACATAGGAATCAGAACTCTGAATAGGCTACAATTAGCTTCTTAAAACTTAAAAGTCTTTTAGACAAAAACCCAAAAAGGCTTTCAGAGAGAGTCACTAACCACTAGTCTCCAAGGTTATTGGGGTGGAAACAGAGAGTGGCAAAGTGAGGGCTTCACCTGAGCTCGACCTACATTACGAGCCCTGGGTAGTGAACTCTCACTGGCCGGGGACGTTAAAAGCTCATTTTAAATGTGTTGCTACCTCAGGGTGCATTATCAGAAACAGCACAGAGGATGGCCACACAATGTCATAAGATCATCCAAGCTTTGCAGATTATCATCAACCTACATTCAAGCAAGAGTGCTTGCAAGTTATTCTAGAATTCATCACCTCTCTAAAATTAGAAATTACATCACTGAGCATCATTAACACAGCTCCATTACTTCTCAGCTAATTAGCGGTCATTAACGGACTCACTTGTCATTATCAACACAAGTCATTTGGAAACCATAAGGTCAGCTAGTCTGCAATCAGGTCTCTATGAAACAGAAAAATCTTCTCTATGTAGGCAGAATAAGCAATTAGTGCTTTAAGAATCGCACTAGCTGTCTGCAAGCTGTGTTCAATAATTTATCTGAGACTGCAGCTGGAGTAAGACGCGCCGACAGTCGACAGGGGTGAAATGGTTGTTTTTTGAGTGGCTCTGCAGGCCGAAGATGAATAGGAGGGTGTTGCCATGGATACTTCTTGTCCCTGAATGATGATGTGTGGAGGGAGAGCAGGTGTGGGGATGTGCCACAAAGACAGAGATTGATTAAGAATCCAGAGAGGCATTAGGCATGCACACAGGAAGAGCTCTATAAATGAATCCAATGAGCTCATGCAAGGAAAGCATGAATAGAATAAGGCCACATAACACAGATGATTTACAAACCTGCACACTGTTGTTTCCCACACTAGTTGCTCTCTTAAAGCGACGTCTTGTACCCAATGCATCGCCCAGCAACAGAGCCAGTCTCCTCTCAATAGTAGCATGGAAGATCTTGTCACTCACACGCTGGTCCAACACCCCCAACAACACTGAACACACACACAAACAATATGTAATACATGACATTATGGCATTGCAATTGCTCATTTCTGTCTGAAAAATAGACTGGTTATTTGATTGTACAGTAACATCATTACACAATCGTTCAAAAGTTGGTTTGTTTTTGAAAAAGACTCAATGCACACCAAGGCTGCATTTATTTGATCCAAAATACAGTAAAAACAGTAATAATGTAATATATTATTTCAATTTGTTTGAAAATCTGTTTTCTATTTTAATACGTTTAAAAATGTAGTTTATTCCTGTGCTGTAAAGCTGAATTTTCAGCATCATTACTCCAGGCATCAGATCCTTCAGAAATCATCCTAATATGCAGATTTGGTGCTAAAAAAAAACTCTTCTTATTACCAATGTTGAAAAAAATTTGTGCTGCACAAAATTATTGTGGAAACGGGTTTTATGATGAATAGAAAGCTCAAAAGTAAATTTATTTGAAATATATATATATGTGTGTATGTGTTTGTGAGTGTGTATATATATATATATTTATATACATTTAACATAACTGACCCCCTTTTGAACGGTAGTGTATTTTGTTAAGCTTAACATCTGCAGGCCAGTACCTGTTCTAACCCATGAAGAACGCAGAAGTTGGGTTGTGTTTAGCTCTGGGTAGTGGAATGCTAATGGTGAAGAGAAGAAAAAAACATTAAAAATTTCAGACAATCATAGGTAAAGTAATATGATCTGGTTCTATCAGATTTTCCTGTGGTGTGAGATGTGTTAATGAATGAGGCATTTATATAGCGCTTTCATATGTACTACTGTGCACCCAAAGCGCTTTACAATCATATCCGTGGTCTCTTAAGAGTGATTGAATCTGCTCGGAAGAACGATCGGTGCCGCACCAATCTCAGTTCGTAAATATCCAACATGTTGAATATTTACAATCAGAAATCCTGTTGTGTGGGGGGAACCCCGAGGACAAACGTGCATCTGTAGATTGTCATGTGAAACGGTATGATATTGAATCAGAAAGCAAGTTGATGGAAGATGGAAGCATAACACGACTCCATCCAAACTATTTTCTTTCTTTTTTTTTTTTTAGCAAATTTTCAGTAAAAAACAGTCCAAACACTATTATCGTAATTTCTTCTCGCCCGATGTCCGCCATGTTGGTTTAGTCTAAAGTCACATTTTACCCAGAGAGATTTTGCTAGATTTCCCGTGTTCACAGTCGGGACTCTGGTTGTTTGTGACCGGAATCTGTTAGTGTGTGGTGTGCTGTCTTGGTCAAATCGTGACGCTTCTCACACTACAGGAACAAAACTGTTAAATTATGATTTTTTTTATCGTCATGTTTGTGGTCTCACAATTTTAAAATCTTTTAGTGTGGGCCAGTTTTTAAGCTGCGTTTATGACATTTATGCTATATATAAGTTGTTTTGGGAGTGTATTTATGTAATCGAACAGTAATGAGTGTGTGGACTCACGTTCTGCAATCTGGCGTACAGGGAAGCCCAGGTAGTAGCTGTACTCGACCATGCTAAGTTGTCGAAGCAGAGCGCTCACCTCTGTCCCTGGCACATACCCGCGCATATCACGCACACCAAAGGTGATCTCAACAGGAACCTTCTGCAGTTGTGCCGCCATGCCCACAGGACTCAATGTGATGTTTAAAATCTACAAAACAATTCAGTCTCTAAGATACAATTATCTGAAACTAAAGCAATTAGACATTAGAATGACTCATTCTCCAGAAAGGGATTCTAGAAATTACTGTGCAATAAAACATCCAATAGACATATTTTTCTGCTATTTTAAAAGCCAAAAATATCCAGATTTTCATCAATCAAGCATCTAATGTAAAATGTGAGCTCCTAAAAAAAATAATTTTTTTTAAATTATTTATAATATATAAATTAATTAATATATAAAACAATTAAATAATTTAGTTACTAAAATAGTAGATAATAAATATCTTAATATAAAAGTATCTAGTCTCAGATCACACTCACTTATTTATTTAAAAGATTCCTGAACATTAGTGAATGAAATGAATAAGAGCGGAGCAATTAGATTTGTTGCCTTGACAACGTTTGAACTTATCCAATCAGAGCAAATAGCTGGAGATGATGTCATCCCACTGCACTGAAGGCAATCAAGCCTCACATTCACTTTACACAATTTGAAAGCATTTGAAGCTTCTTTTTGCCAACATCAAAAATGTTCCAGAATAAAAATATTAACATTTACTTTATTTGGCTCGTTTACATAAGCATCATATAAAACTTCTGTATAAAGTAGTCATTTAAGCAAATCGGAATGGAATAAGAAGCAATTAAGAGGATTTGAAGGGGTTCAGTGTCAGGATATTGGTGTTTGAAACTTGAGCTCTTAATACTGTTAACTGGGTAAAGCAGTCAACTTACATTCACAGTAAAGTTTGTGGACTCCTGTGAGCGTCGGCGTACTTCAGATAAGGCTGTGATCAGACCCTTCTCTGTCTGCTCACTGAAGGTACACATACGCACATCTATGTGGCTGGGTACAAACTGAAGTACTGCAAAAACACATGCATATAATCAATGTTTGGTAAAATTCATGACATCATGACATGCAACAAAATCTAATTGGCTAGAGAGAATTCAATAATTGTGACATGCAGTTTTCACTGCAGTGTACCTGTATGTACATGGTACTGCAAGCCTGGTACAGGACTGATCGGTGACACGCTGATAAAGGAGCTAGTGGTCCGAGCAGAGATTCTCAGGGCATTAATGACCGATATGGCGGTGTAAACCACTGCACCAGACACAGCACGAAACACAAAATCTGGAGGAGCTTTCACTACCTTTAACACATGAAGAAATTATTATGAACATTAAATGTCAAGGATGTGTACATCATATTTGTAATAGCAATTTCACATCCTTTTCAAGAACATGGAGAAATATCAAAAAGCCTTTCAGTGAGCCTGTAAAAGTCAAGGAGGATTTGTGTTTAAATGCAGGGTGTTGCAAAGAACCATTTCGTTCCCATTGAGCCAAATTACGTGTAGGTGTTGTTTGTTTATGAAGACCCAAGAGATAAAACAGGAAGGGGAGATGTTATCTATATGTTTCACTGACACATCACTGGATTACAAAACATATTTAAAGTTTCTGTGATTTAAACCAAGAGTAAGAAGGTTAAACAATCCCTATTATGATACATTTTAAAAAATAAATAATTGCAATAATTATTGCAAGTAATAATTGCAAAAACTATTTATGAATGAAGCAGCATTTTCCTCCTACGTGTTTAATAGAAGAAGAAAAAAAAAAACACTTCCATGGAAATTGGCACTTTTTGTTTTCCTGGTAACATTTTTCATCCATTCTGTATTTTTATGCAATATCCAAAAATGGTTAAATATTAAACTGTATATTTTCAGATGCAGTTTTCACAATTTTTCACCATTAAAAAGCTTTTAGCTTTAGAATTAAAAGAATTTTTAAAAGCATAAATTGAATCTACAATCAAGGTATTTGTAATTGTATTGTTTAATATTGTATAAAATAATAGTTTTAGATGTAGAAGAGTTGCTGTCACTGCTTGAAATCAATAAAGACAAGCAAAAAAAGAGGAGGAAAACATAACATAGACCTTTTAAATCGCATGTCTACAGTACCTGTAGCTCCACTGAGCGGCTGAACTCGGCTTTGAGAATCTCTCTGACTTTGGCTTTAGCATATCCAACAGTAGACCCCGGAGGAAACCCTGCAACAGAGCAAATATCGAGCTTGATGCTATTCTTGGAGCCTTGAATATAAAAAGAAAATTTAAATAAAATAAGATGTAAGTAATGTTGCATGGATGCGAATCTAGTTATTGTTTAAGGCACATCTGTTTTATGGATTGAGTCACACATTGATCCTTAAAAAAAATGACAGGAGCACCTTGCTGGTGTAAATATATATACTGTGTAGAGCAAATTCATTTTCATTGTCTTACCAACTCTGATCAAGTAGGTGTCTGGTTTAGTGATGTTGCAGAGATAATTCCGGGCAGTAGTTGTTGGAGGGGTTGTGGTTAGGTTTGTACCTGATGTGTCTTTCACAGTAGTCACCATTGTGTTGCTGGAGCTTATGATAGTAAAAGACGTGACAGTGGTGTCATTATGTAATACTGGAGAGGACGTGGTTGTAAGACTACTGATCGGTGTGGTGTTATCGCCATCCGTAACCATGGTGTCAGATGGTGTTCCAGACACAAATCCTTCGTCAGCCATCTCGGTTGCAGGAGGGGAGGAGGTGACGTTTAAGGTTGAGTCAGTTGGTAATTCAGAAACACTGATAGAAGTGGTTACTAAAATAGTGGGAAGTACACTACTAGTAAAGAGGGTCTCTGTTGGGAGTGAGGTGATAATCCATTGGCTGTCATTAACAGAAGACATGCCATCCGGTTCTTTGGTCACCGGAGGTGGGTCAGTCACCAGTAAGGAAGTGTTGTATGCTATAAAAGGTGTGGTAGCCCAATCAGTGGTTGAGTTTATATCTCCTAATGAAGTTGAAGGGTCTATTGAGGGTGTCAGTGTAAATGACGGCTCCAAATATGGCACTGTAGTATCCGTTAGACTAGGTGTAACTTCAGAGGGATCCAGGTTAGTAGTGTTAAAAGGCTCAAATCCAGAGAGATCTGTTGATGATTCCTCAGTCCAGGAACCGTTCCCTGAAGGCTGTAGATCTTCATCAAACAAAGCTGTTAGCATGTAACTTGGGTCAATGGTGTAGGTTCTAGTGCTCACAATATTTGTGGTGCCAACCGGCATGAAAGAGAAAACACTAGAGACCGTCTGATTGACCGTGTGCTCTGGCAAGCTACCATTGTCCTTGGTCAACTGGATGGTGTAGTATTCTAAACTGTTCATGTCTGGTAAAAGGACATCAGTGGGTTGGACGGCAACAGTGCCTGCCCAGTCAGATGCCAACTCTGAGCTCTCGTTGACAGACTGGTTCTGGTTTAAGACATCTGAAGTTGTCGGGACAATTGGTGGAGAATGTACTCTAGTTGGTTGGATGGTTAAAAGTGATAGAGAAATGGTGTGGCCAAGGTCCGATGTCAAAACACTGGTAAAAACTGGAGGCCTTGACATGGTAAAGGGCACAACACTTGTAAAACTCTGAAAGGTTGTTGCGTGTTTGGTTAAGTCAGTGTTGGCTCCATCTGAGGTTGAATTGCTATTAAAACTGGAACTTTCAACAAGTTTGCTGGAGAAAGAACTAGTAACACTGGTAGAGGAGGGATACAAGTGTTTGCTGGAAAATGAAATCCCCACTCTTGTGGGAAACGTAGTATCATAGGTCTCGGAGTTTGAGTCCTCAAAGTCATACACATCAGATGGGAGATTGGTAACCAGCGAGTAGTCGTTACCTTCAGATCCCATGAAGGACATTGTTTCTAGGTAATCTCCAGAACCATAGTCCACATCCATGGTGTAGGTTGGGAAAAAGTCTTCGGGTGGACCCATAGTTTGCTCGACAGATGCTGAAGTTATTGTATGTATGAAAACCACATTACTTGGCTCCAACTGCTGATAGCCTGGTTGGGTGTTTGGGTCATGGCTGGCTTGTAACTGAAGGTCTTTAATTCTGCTCGATGGTTCCAATTGGTGTCCAAAAGGTACATTAGTGTCACTGGCTCCCTCCGTCCCATTCTGTGTTTGAGGGGAAGGAATGGGATTTTCATCAGGATTTCTCGAAGGAGAATTTTGTCCAACTAAAGGCAAGCTAGAAGGCACAGATGAATCTGTACCCTGTGAGATTTGGGGAGCTGGGCTGATAGCAGACCAAGATAAGGGCACATTATGGGATGTAGGCACTGGAGAATTTAGTTGTCGAGGCTGTCTGGAGGAACCTCTGTGGGTAGATCCAACTGCCTCTCCAGAGTTTAAGGAAAGTAAAGGAGGTGTGGCAAGAGGCTCTGGGATTGTGGCAGAGTTCAATGAGTAAGTGAATACTGATCCAGTGTTGAAATTGTGATTGTAATTCTCGGTGGCTTTGGATGGATCCGAACTAGGTGAAAGAGAAAATCCAGACAAGGCAGTGGATGCATTATGCAGAACTTCCATCGAAGATTCATTTGGCATGTTTGGAGCCTCCAAAGGCCAGACTATGGGAGACACAAAGACAATAAAATCCAACAAATGAAATAATCTGATGCAAACTATAGAAAGAGCAACAAAACTATATGAAAAACAGTTAATTGCACAAATCAATACTGATATCTGCCTTATCAATGCAATTTAACATACGTCTCTGTAATAGTTGTAAGCAAAAGTAACAGGCTTTGTGAACAAAACTGTTAAAAAATAGAATTGGCCCTATATAAGGTTACACTTACACACTATAAGATTTAGCCTGTGATGTTAATATGATAGATAAGAAGTGCTTTACATTATTATTGACAATGATTTTTGATTACTGATGGCGACAACATTTTTCATGAGCTAAACTCAAAGATCTAGGCCTAAGACTTTTTCTGTGTACACAAAAAGCCTATTTCTCTCAAATACTGTTCACAAATCTGTCTAAATCTGTGTTAGTGAGCACTTCTCCTTTGCCGAGATAATCCATCCACCTCACAGGTGTGGCATATAAAGATGCTGATTAGACAGCATGATTATTATAAAAAGTCTTAGATCTTTGAGTTCAGCTCATGAAAAATGGGGGCAAAAACAAAAGTGTTGCGTTTATAATTTTGTTCAGTATTTATATATATATATATAGAAAAACTGTAGGGGAAAAAAATTATTTGTATAAAACCATAGTTGCACATTGCTGTAAAACTACTACTAACTCTATGCCTAAGCCTTAAACACATCTCTATTTAACATCTGATATTAAGTTAATTAGTTAACCTTTGAACCAATAAGGTCAAGTAATTGATTTAGATTTGTAATATTTTAACAATATCGATTTTGAACATGGACAACTGATAAAATGCAACACTGACCTAGAACGTATTAAAGAAGAATAAAACCTACCCCACAAATTAAACCTACCCCACTAACAATGTTTTTTATGAAAACTGATTAATTGACTTGAGTGCTATTTATTGATTGGCTTGTTTAACTTAACAGACATTAATCAGAGTAAAACACAAATGCAGTGTGAGATAACTGGATATTATTTCACAGAGTTACATTAAAAAGTCTGAGTGTTGAGGACTTTCATCGTGCTATTGTGCCCAGATGCTTCAAGGCTTTTTCTCCTGCATAAGTCACAATGTCGTGATTACCAGTCACAATCTCGCACATGTGTGGGTGGTTTGGAATGTGCCAAGGCCACGAAACAGGAGAGTATTTAAATAATTAAGCGTGCCACTTTCAAGAAGGATTCCTGAAAGCAGTATCGGCCTCTATGGTTTATATTCCGCTACACGTTTTATAAACTTTCCATGTGCATTGCTTTTTATGGTGGGTGCAGAGGTTGGGCGTAAAAGCTGGCAGTGTTTGGCTTGATATTCAGAAGCAGCTGCACAGTAATGAAATGACCCATTCTGAGACCAAGGATGGAAGGCAAAGGTGAGGAGCTTCTTAATGAAGCACCAGAGTGAGCAAAACAGTCTTAACCCTATTCAGATGTGACTAGCTTTCCCATAGGAGGTTAGGTAAATTATTCCTCCTCATTTACTTTGACCTGTGTTGAATAATAATAAAACCAAATTTTCATTGTGCTACCTGGTGCACTTTATGGATTTAGACCAATATAAAAATAATGTAACGTCATGACCTAAATTTCAATATAATATCATAATAGGATTATTTGCAAGGTGGAATTGATCAACGTGAAACTAGGTCAATGCATATTCTATGATGAAACTAGATCAATGCATATTCTATGATGATTTACAACAAATTACCTCAAACCAACTATAAAAATAAGGTAAAACCGAAATGTTTTCAAAATGAAAATGCAATGAACTGTGACTTGCTGAATTAAAAACTTACAGATTAAGTTAAATGAACCAAAACAAAGGAGGTATCCACTTTTAGCAGAAAAGGTTACGTTTATATACCTTTTAGTTCTTCATTTATGCTATGCGTTTTGCCATTTATATTAAAATGCTAATGCAAGCACAGCCAGTCATCTGTAACCAATCACATACAGTGCAACTCAAGGTTCAAAATACAACGAAACTCATAACAACATGAATATGAGTCATAGAAACATACGTAGCAGTCCTTCAACAACGTCTGAGATTCAAAACATGAGCCAGACGGATTTGTGATAAAGCAATAACTGACATCACCCAGCCTTCTGAAGAATCCCCCCAGACACATGTTTTTCATACAGACGATTTGTTAACCCACAATTCTATATTGAGACCAAAAATAGACATGCATATAAGGGAAAACATGCCATCATATAACACTCTGGCTCTGATATCAAAAGAAACAGCATTAGAGAAACATCCATAGCATCAGCCAAGTCCACTTTTTGCCATTAATTATATGATTGCTGTTGTGTGATTTAAATTTGATTAATAAGTCAATGCACAAAAGAAATAACATCTTATACTACATTAACCAGGTCAGTATGCTCCGTGTTTGGGCTTCTTAAGAGTAAATAGTTATTTGATAGTATACGAGACTGTGTTACTCACTGCTATGCTCTGGGCCAAGTGTTTGAAGCCCCTATAAAGCAGGCGGCTGTGTAAAACAGATGATCAACTAAATAACAGAGAGAGAGAGCCTGAAGTAGAAGAAACAGTTGTTAGACCTTAACAATGGCAGCAAGAAAAAAAATAAAAAAAATAACCATCTTAAAAGCCTTAGGTAAAGTCTTAAAGACACCATGAACATTGACACTCAATGTTGTTACTGTTAACTAAATTAAAACTACTAACCTTATACCTAATATGATGAAACAGTTTCGTTAATGTTTCTTGTCTCGTCGTCACGTTGACAGTTACGAATTATATTACATGCATCATGTAAATTATATAGCCTGTTTTTTTATTAAAAATGGCGAAATTAGACAAAAGTGTATTAGTTTGCATCCCCGATTATTTCTGTCAGTCGTTTAACATTTCTATCATAGAACAGCTGTCAAATATACTTTCATCTTATCTCGCACTTTTATGAACGGAAGCACCGTGTTGGAATTTGCGCTCAGCAGCTTCTGTGAACATAAAGCCCGCCTACTTTAATTTGATTGGTCATCAAACATTTTGACATTGATGAGCACTATCTAATCGCTGAGGCAGCTCAGATGAGAAGGCTGGTTATCGGCATTGTTCAATATCCTTGATGCACTGAAGTTGAGTTAATCTTAGGCAATTATTTCACAACCTTTACTATTTACTCCTTGGAAAAATACCTCAATGGTGGGTATGGCACTGATTGGAAATTATATACAATAAATATATTGTTCACAAGTGATATGTACATTGTTTTTTCTTTATTTTCTTCATTGCATTATGTCATATTTCATCTTAAGTTTGCATGCAAGCATTTGCATAATAGCCATTTTAATACCTTAAAATTCTGATATTTTACCATGAAGTTCATGCATTTAAAAATATTTTATCTACATTTTTTGAAAAGCCACACAAAAAAAGCTTTATAATCATGATACCTTATGACTTTATACTAATTTGCGTACTATATACTAAGCAGTATGCAAAATAAGAATTATAGTATGCAAATTGGTAAACCGTATACAGTCTCTTGCATTGTAAAGCAATGTTGGTGTACAGCGTTAAAGAACCAGCAAGTTTATTATTAAAGCAAAACTATGGAATTTCATCTGCATGATTGATGAAGCTGTAAAACTCATAGGACTCAATATCAATATCCACAGTTTGATGTACGAGTCTCTTTGAGAGGGAAAGCGAGAGTCATTAATTAGTCTTACTGTGGCAATAAGTGGTTTAAATGACACACAGGTGAATACTAATGTGTTCAACTATCTCAACCAAACATCAATTGCTGATCCACCATTTCTCAGGTCACTGAGCAAGACTAAAGTTAACAAACAGGACAGAAGAGGCACAGATTACTGCCTGATCTCTGACCTCATTAGATTAGTTTTCGAACATTTAGATTTCTATTCCCTCAGGAGAAATTCAATAAAACATTAAAGCCACAACCAACCATGTTTTTCTGTGCTAGGCCAATCAAAATGGGCTGTTGACCCAGTTTTGAAAATGCTACAACTGCAAGTCATGTAACCCATCAATGAAAATGTGTGAACAAGCAAAGCAGAGGACTCTGTCCCTTAGCACAAGTCTTTGTTTTCAACAAGAAAATGACTCCAGTTAGGTCAATCAAAAACCTGCAGAACAGTCCAATCTGTACCCTACTATTATTTCTGCCAGTAAAAATAAAATTAAAATATCATAGATCGTTTAAATCCCTATGTATGAACATTTGCCTGACCCTTAATAACATAATTGAAACCGAAACAAAAATACATTTAAATTAAATCTCAATGGCAGTCAGACATTTTCAAACCATATACATTGTTGGTGTTACAAGAAAAGCCACAAAAACAAGAAAAGAATAAAACAAGAAATCAAGTTACAAAAAAATTCTTCTCAATGTGTGTTCTCGATTATCTGTGTTGGCATAAGGAAAACACAAAAAAGTAAATAAATAACTTAAATAATAAAACATATTTACTTGAATCAGTTTAAATAATCAATTTCAATTAATCAAATACCAAACAATTGATCAAGAAATTATCATCACTCAAAAGTGTTTCAGAGTGGCATTTTTCATAAATTAAGATGTTCTAGTAAAACATATGTTTAATTTAATTTAATTTAATTTATATAGCGCCTTTCCCAAGCTCAAGGACGCTGCACAATAACAGTAAGGAAACATAATCAGTTAAATGAACAGTAGAAATTTGCCCAGTCCAGGACATGAGCGATTGCGGTTGCATATCGCATAGCTAGTGCAAACAGTCGAATACAAACAGAAACGATTACATTGTAATTACAGACAGCATAGAAAGGTGGGCAGTTGAAGCATAAGTCAGGTGCATATGACTAATGGTATAAGGAAACATTATGGCTGGTATACAGAGTTATGGAAAATGTTTAAGAAGAAACACACTATAACTGGTAATATTGCTGAAACAAATTGGTTTTAAGTTAAAACTTAAATTCATGTAGTTATTGTCCTAAGAGCCAGGGGCAGAGAGTTCCATAGTTTAGGACGGAGAAAGACCTGCCACCCATAGACGATAGACGAAATCTCGGTACACGAAGAAGTTCACAGCCAGAAGATCGGAGAGGTTGAGAGGGAATATAAGGAGAAAGTAAGTCAGAGAGGTAGGAAGGAGCAAGACCATTGAGTGATTTAAAGGTAAGCAGAAGAATTTTATAAGTCATAAGGGAAAACACAGGTAGACAGTGGAGGTTAAATAGAATAGGAGTGATATGAGCAGAGTGCAAGTTAACATTCTTGGAGCAGAGTTCTGAATATATTGCAAATGAGAGATAGTGCGCGCTGGTTGTCCAGAAAAAAAAAAAAGAGCATTACAGTAATTGAGGTGAGATGTGATAAATGCATGTACTAATGATTCAGCATCTTTTGGGCTGCAATAGGGGCGGAGTTTGGCAGCTTTGGCATATGAAAATGCAGATTTACAGAGTTGACTTATATAAGCATTGATGGTCAGTGAAGAGTCTGAGTGGAATAATTGCTGTAGCTTCAAGGTCAAGTCTGGTAGCATTAGTTAAATTTCTTTGTTAGAGTTGGGGGACCGAGAATTAAGATTTCTGTTTTAGTCAGATTCAAACGGAGTAAATTGGAGTTTAGCCAGGTCTTTAAGTCATTGATACATGACGATAGTGATGCAGTCTGGTGAAAAGAATCCGGTCGGCAAGCAGTATATATCCAGCATAACAGTGGTATTAAAAACCATGGTGGCGAATAATTTGTCAGAGAGGCATAATGTAAATAATAAATAGTAGTGGGCCGAGAACTGAGCCCTGTGGAACACCCTGTTTGAGGAAGAAAGTGGGAGATTTATAATTGTGCATGATGATGTAGTATTGTCAGTCTGTCTATCTCTGAGAGGTGCATGAGTAAGAACTTATAACAGACAGTATCAAAAGCTGAGCTGAAGTCAAGCAATAGGAGTATGGAGAGGTTGCCTGAGTCACAAGAAAGTTAAGAGGCCATTGATAACCCTTCCTAAGCCAGCTTCAGTACTGTGATGTGAGCGAAAACCAGACTGAAATATATCAAACCGATCACTGACAGCTATAAATGACTGAAATTGAGGAGCGACAACCTTTACATGATTTTTGAGACAAATGGTTGATTGGGGGATAATTAGCAAAGTCATTTGGGTCCAGATTTGTTTTTTTTAAGGATAGAAGTAACAGCAGCCATCTTTAGTGAAACAGGAACAGAGGCATAATAAGAGACATATTTACAAGATGTGAGATAGGAGCAGAAGTAACAGAGATACAGTGTTTCAAAAGGAAAGTTGGTGCAGGATCTACCCAGCATGAAAAATAATTGGATTTCTGTATAATTTTACTAATTAAGATGGGGTTGGTCAATGTATATGCAGGTAAATATTGCTATTTACTATTAAGTATGGTTAGGTTACACTGATGCATATAAATAAAAACAATTTAATATAATGCCTTGAGTGTGGACAATTGCGTTGAATTAATAAAAACTACATTTTATACTGTATAAATACTGTATTTTAATATATTTTCATGAATCTACTTGACAAACCATAGCTGTTCTACTTGACCAATAGCTTAATCTATTTGAGAGACAATAGCTGTTTGGTTTAAAAGAACAATTAAATATAGAGATATACTGAATATCATTAAAAAAGAAGATTAAAATTATTTTAGCTACCTTCCCTATCATTTACTCTTTCTTTCTTCTCTTTAATATGCAGTCTGATAAAGTCAACAAATATTTCTTTCAAAGTTTAACCTTTCAAACCAGTATTTTAACAATATGTTCTTGTGACATTGTTGGTGAGCCAGGCCAAGTGAAATGATGTAAAATGGCACCAAAAGAAACTCTGACAACATTCAAGACAATTAAGTAATTAATGATGGAGTGACTTAATAATCCTGATCGGCAGACAAGTTCAATAATTAATTGTAAGAGAGTCACCTTCAGCCTAAATGAGCAGTGTTTATCATGAGTAATGGCAAGGAGCCTCTCGCCCGACAGACGAGCAGCAGGGGAAATACCATGACTCCACACAACAGTGCAGCAATGACTCCCTCTGCCACCTGGTACAGAAATGCAATCGTGTAATGCATGAACAATAGTTAGAGCTATCACTTTCACAGACAGCGAGATCTACTTAAAGGAGAACTCCGGTCAATTTTAACATTGAGCTCATTTTTTTGTAAATTTGGAGTGATGTCAGTACAGAGAACAACGACAAAAATCGGTGTTGCCTACACCGTGTTATCCTCTTTTTAAAATTTGCACCCTGTTGACTTCAATGGGGCAAGTTTTAAACCTGCTTTTAGCCTCTTAACATCCTTGATGTGTCATTACAAGTGCCCAGCCATGTGAGTGATTCCTTCAGAGTCAACACGGCTGAATCTGACTGCAGTAGATGTGAAAGATATGAATAAAAATGATGTTATTTCAGCCAGCGCACATACCTGTATTTACATCCTGTTTGCGGTTGAAGTCCAAAGTAATCAATTGTCAAGTTCACGCGCATAGGTTTAGTACGTACGATCATGCGCCCGAACTCGACAATCGATTACTGTGGACTTCAACCGCAAACAGGATGTAAATACAGGTATGTGCGCTGGCTGAAATAACATCATTTTTATTCATATCTTGCACATCTACTGCAGTCAGATTCACCGCGTGTTGACTCTGAAGGAATCACTCACGTGGCTGGGCACTTGTAATGACACATCAAGGATGTTAAGAGGCTAAAAGCAGGTTTAAAACTTGCCCCATTGAAGTCAACAGGGTGCAAATTTTAAAAAGAGGATAACACGGTGTAGGCAACACCGATTTTTGTCGTTGTTCTCTGTACTGACAGCACTCCAAATTTACAAAAAAATGAGCTCAATGTTAAAATTGACCGGAGTTCTCCTTTAAGCAATATGTGTAAGATGCTAATGTAAATGTCACTGGGACGATGTGCAGTTTTTAAAATTTTGACAAAATATTTGCTACCAGTTTAATTTAAACCTGTGGTCATCAACAGCAGAAAAAATTAAACACAACATGTGCAACATATTCCTGTCCATATTCCTATTATTCCCCGTCTTAAGAGATGATTAGGAAAAGCTTAGAACTTAACAAATATAGCATTATACTAAATAACACTCAACAGAAAGTAATCAAATGTAAAACAACACTGCAGAAGCTTCACTGTATAAATGAAATCTAGATTAATCCTACTAAACCTACAATAGAGCAGCAAGTAATTAACTCTCTCTTTTGTCATCTGAATAACATGAGTGACACAGACAGCAGCAGGTAAATTAGGCTGCTGTCACTTTAAGATCTAAAGCAAGGATCTAATACTGAAACACATATCAAAAATAATTTGTTCATGTTCACTTAAGACATAACCAACTGTGTTTCAGCAAATACTCACCAAGCTGGGCATTTTGACACATTTCTGTGTGTATTTGACCGTTTAGGCATGAACCATAGCCCAAAGTATTATAAAGCTTGTGCGTGTTCCACTCTGTCTCAGAGCATGTGTACAGAAAGCTGTTTTGGGAACAGTATCACTTTTTAATAGCACTTTTTATTAGAGCATCCTGCAGTTTAGCAACAGTAGACTACATTTTACAACAATTACTAATTTAGCTGATTTTACTAGCCATTGAGTTAGAGGCTAAGAATAAGTTTAGCACAGATATATTTTTACTCCCCTTCAATCGTATTGAAGACTAACTGAACGCTTGAGTGTTTCGCTCTCCTGTTGCAAATCATCTCAATGCACGGCCTATTTGACGCACTGTAAAATGTAGTGTGAAGGCGCCCAACTCGCCATCACTTAGCTGAGAGCACTGTGAATTTCTTTCACACATGCAAAGAGAGAGAGAGCGAGAGTATTACATACCACTTAGAATTGACAAGCTAGATGTTAGTGATATTCTTTGTTGTATTTTCCTGTCAAAATGGAGTTCATTGATTTTATGCAGCCTTTAAGAACAAGCAGAAGCCACTGCCGGTTACTTTGGCAGTGGGGAAGAACTAATGCAGAAGCATTCACCTATGGAGAGGTGCAGGTATGATGGAACTTTATAGGCCAAAATGCAGAAACGAGTTAGCCTTTTATTACTTCCATTTCCATCGTTCCGAAGTCAATAGGTTTTCTTAATTGGTTTTTGGTTAAATGGCTGAAATAAGGTCTGAGGTTAACAAGCTCAGGATACTTTTACGTTTTGTTCTATGACATAAAATACATCAGTACTAGCCCCAGCGTGTCTTGAAAAAGGTGGTTGCTTAAAAGTGGCTAAATGGGACTACGGAGGCTGTCAGGGACATTAAACAACATCATGCCGAACAGGTAAGCTCAGTCTGCTTTTACAGCTTCGTTATGCTTATAATTGAGCTCTTATAAACTATTCTAACTCAAACTTTCTGGGAAAATGTTTTTAGGTAAAAACTGAAAAAATTGTCGGAAGCTTAGAGGTGATGACGTTGAAGTCTTGGGACCGTGGTGTAGTTCGTTTATAGCCTACCTTTAGCTTTTTACTTTTGGCGACTGCATTTAAAGGGTTAGTTCACCCAAAAATGAAAATTCTGTCAGTAATTACTCACCCTCATGTTGTTCCAACCCCGTAAGACCTTCGTTCATCTTCGGAACACAAATTAAGATATTGTTGATTAAATCTGAGAGCTGTCTCACTCCTCCATAGGCTTCTAAGGGACTGAAACTTGCTGGCCCAGAAAATGTATTAAAGACATTGTTAGTATAGTCCAAGTGACTCCAGTGGCTCGATCTTAAGCGTAGCGCGTCTGTGTTGCACGTCACCACGTATCACACACATGACCAGCGTCGGCCAATAGTGAGCCTACGTGGTGACGTGCAACACAGATGGGCTACGCTTAAACACTACATGAAAAGACTCGAGGCCCAGAGAGAAGGAAATGAAAAGTGGAATAAAGTCATTATTTTTGTTTGTTTTTGCGCACAAAAAGTATTCTCGTCGCTTTATAAACTTAAGATTGAGCCACTGGAGTCACTTGGACTATATTAACGTCTGCTGGCCCAGAAAATGTATTAAAGACATTGTAACGATGTCTTTAATACATTTTCTGGGCCAGCAAGTTTCAGTCCCTTAGAAGCCTATGGAGGAGTGAGACAGCTCTCAGATTTAATCAAAAATATCTTAATTTGTGTTCCGAAGATGAAGGAAGGTCTTATGGGGTTGGAACAACATGAGGGTGAGTAATTACTGACAGAATTTTCATTTTTGGGTGAACTAACCCTTTAAGCTTCAAAATTCATAAAAAGTTGTGTTCATGTGTGAAAATGATCTTGATGGACAAACTGTGCAAGTATCATAAACTTTTGTTGATTTTGTTGAGCTTTTTTTTTTTTTGCGAAGGGTGGCGGTTTAAGGGACGGGGTATGCTTACAAAACCAGTCAATAAAAGTTTATTGGACCTTAAAAAAATATGTACATTGAACACAATGATATAATTAAGTACATAATACAAAACTAAATTTGAAAGCACAAGATTAAAAAGATTAGAGTCAAATCTACCAAAGGAAATGCTTCTAAATTTGCAGTTGGTCTGACACTTGATGTTAAAACTGTTGGAAAACACTGAAAAGGAGTTTAAAATCAGGCTGTTTTTGTCAAAGACAAAAGGAAAACGAGACAAAAGAACTACAGAGACAGTGAGGTAATTATCATCACAAAAGGAAACAGTGAGCTACTCTATTTCGAGCTCTTCATGGCCACACCAATAATAAAATAATGGTTATGACCTATTGATGACTTCCTCTATAAACAACAGATGAAGTGTGTTGCATGATGCTTTCAAAATAAAAACAAAGGGATCTAAAATTAAATGAATGTGCAGCAGAAACAGGATTACTGTATGGTCGATGTCAGTATGTCTTTCTGTCTGTCTCGCTATCTTTGTCTTTGAGAACAGGATGACGTCTTAGGCTGAAACCACAAGCAGGCTGAAAATGAGATCAAAGTTAACCCATATAAATGATTCAGTTTAGCACACCCAAATGTAATTTGCTCCTCCCTAAACTCTTGTCCAGTGGTAAGTGGGAGAAATAACCCAATAAACTATTCCGAACAAAGCCAAAACAATCTGATTGTCTGCCTAACAATCATTAACATAGAGAATGATTTTTCAGCAACAAAGTACATTAAACCATGATCCAGACAGTATGATATACATACACTTATAATAATCTCTTATTGTCAAATACTCAATGCTAATATCAGATTAATTTGACAGTCTGTTATTTGTAAGCCTCACTAATGAAAGCTGAGTTTAAAGATCATTTCATAAAAGAGACAAATTTACTTCTGTCTGAGCCAACTTACAAAAAAGTATTGTAAAAAAGTGGTACAGTGGTGCAGTGTCCATCACATGGACATACCATAGTGATTTGGCACATAACTTGCCATATAAGGCTTACACGACTGCTCAAAATTTTGGGGTGAGTATGTTTTTTTGTAAATAAATCAATACTTTTATTCAGCAAGGATGCAATAAATTGATTAAATGTGACGGTAAAGAAGTTTGTAGTGCTAAAAAAGATGCCCGCGCTCAGCTGTCAAGTCATCATAGGCAAGTCACTGGCATTAGCTTTTGGTTCTCAGGAGTTTTTTCAAGGGTATGCCACCAACTGTTAAAGTATTATGAAAATGAATGACAGGTAATATCCAGCGTGATGTGTTTTGAAACCATCGAAAATTGCAGGTTAGTGTAGAACTAAAATTTTTTTTTAAATAATTAAACACCATGTTGTCAAAGTAAGTACTGTGGCACTTGCATGTGTCATTATATTATTAACATTTTCCCAAAATCAAGCTCAAATGGAGTTACAAGGTTTTTCACCAGCGAATGTCAGATATTTGTGTTCATTTTGTGTCATTAACGGCATTCAGCGTTATGTTTTCATCAACTAACAGGTTACAAAGTTTATTGTAGCTATGTGGGCAACCAGTTTTTCAAATGTTGTTTAAAACATTTGACCAAAATCTTGTGTATAAAAATTGAAGTGCTATGAACAGGCTGTACTGGCTATGATTAGAGGGAAAATTACAGACTGACACTCTTCTCGGCTCCTCGAATACATAAAACATTAGCCTTTACAAAATCGTGTTTTTTGAATAATGAAAACACTGTACTTATTCAAAGAACTAGACCTTTATATACCCTTGCACTGCAAACAAGCAGAGACCGTGTCCAAAATGTGGGCAGCACTTCATTCACGATTGAGATGGGTGGAGCTTCTGTATGAGGTTTTGACAACAGTTTGAGTTAACTGTTAAAATGAGTTACGAGGTTTAGTCACAAGCTCTAGTATAAAGCTCTATTTAAGTTCTGGTATAAAGTATAGGCAAATTATTTTTTAATGTTATTAACTGGTATTTTTTTTCTAATCAAACAGTTTTGGAACTGTAATGTTACAGAATGAACACAAAAATACTGATCCTGCTCTGAGTGAACAGATTTTCTGTATTTCTGATTACAGTTTTACTGTATTTTGATCAAATAAATGGAGCCTTGGTGAGCAAACCAAAATATCATGGTAACTTTTGCTGTTTGTGCAAACCAGTTAATGACTGAATCTTAGTTTAATTTGTTAAATGTAGTTAACTGCTCAGTCCCAAATCACTGAGCAATTTACAAGACGTCCTACCTGCAACTTTCAGGGTTAGACTACACGGTCTAATTTGAAGGGAGCAGCTGTGAAACACACAACAAGAAAGTCAAGCCAAAATCTACTGCAGAAAACACTGAGCCACAAATTACAACTCCACTAATGATGTCATTTCCTTCCATTTGCCAGGCTCATTCTAGGGAAAGTCTCATTTGATGGTTGTTGCTATTCCAGAAAAAAAGAGAAAGAGAAAGCAAAGGAAAGGTCTTTGGTATTAATTCAAACCCCTTTGCCCACACATGTTTCTGTTTTAAGCTGATCCCATTGCGTGACTGCCTCTGCCTAACGCTGGCACAGACTCCCAGTGCGCAGCCTAATCGAACAATCAAGGCAGAGTCTGTGCTGATATTCGTTTTTATCTCAGAATGCTTTTATGGGAGGAAGACTGTTGTTTTAGGTGGTTTCTCTTACATTACATTTACAACATGTAATACTGTGTACTACATCCTTCAGCCAGTCTTGTTTGTAGTCTATACATTCATATTTTTGGAAATGAGCTCAATTCAAGCTGAAAATAACATGGATTTTAAAATGGAAATCATATATATCTCATTCATTTTTTTAAAGAAATATTTCACCTTTCATCATGTTTGCAAACTTTTATGATTTTCTTTCTTCCATGGAACACAAGAGAAGAGGTTTCGCAGTGTTCACTGCTCTTGACTGAATAACGTGTCTTACTTCAATAAGGATTAATCTATTTTTAATTTTTGAAGACTTAAATTTGATTACTTTATTCAATTTCTGAACCTGCAAACTACTTTTAGACCTGCCTGAAAAAAACATTTCATCTGTACATTAGTTCAATTGTATTTATTTGTGCTATTGCTTGTAATTTAATTAGGCTATTTGTTCTTATTTTATTGCTGACTGTTTACTTGTCTTTAATAAGGTTTTACATTTATATTTGCTGGTGTCATAACCTTATTTTTTTATAATATAAGGTTACATGGGTCAAAACTAAAATAAAATAATGAAAATAATAACTTATTTTATTTATTTATCATTATTTTGTGGTGGGGGCCAGTGAAAATTTTAGCTGGGCAAGTAAAAATTTTGAACCACTTGAACAGCATTTATTTGAAACCGAAATCTTTTGTCGCAACGTAATCTTCCTTATTGTCACTTTTGATCAATTTAATGCATCCTAGCTGAATAAAAGAAATAACTTCTTTCTAACGATGTGCGATTGGCCCCTCTGACAATGAACAGAGCTCTGTTGTTTGTCTTATCAGCAGCTAAGTCCTCAGGACAACTGAAATTTCCCATGTATAGCCACAGATTGAACTACTAGACAGAGTAAGAACAACAACACAGCACAACAGTGGCTTCCTTCATGTCATAAAAAGTCTTGTTATTGCAAACATAAGCCAGAGAAAATTTTCCAAAGTGAAAGAGTACTAATAGTCAAATTCACCTGAATTTTGCAGCCTAACATCTGGTTGAGAGAAAAAAAAAAAAAAAAAAAAAAAAAAAAAAACAGGCTGTTTTGAGTAAAATCAGGCTGGAACGTGTTACCTAACATGGCACACAGGCAGAGTCATGTCAGGCGAAACACTTTCTCTGGCGGTTTCCATTGATCTGACTGAGGTTATGTCTGCTGCTGCTGGTCCATCTCTCCTGCACAGCATTCGGAGAGCTCACAGCTCCCTTTCAATTAATGCTTAACTTCAAATCAAATTGACCAATATTGTGCATCAAGAGTTTATAGTACTAAAAACTAATAGAGATTGCACTCGCACGTGTATTTTCTAGCTCAAGTAATAATTTAGAATAGCATAAGTACAAAAACGTATAATGGCTAAATACATTTCCATGACCTTTTGAGAATTTCAGTTCAAATTTGAATTGAACAGGGTTTCCAAATCAAATTCTGAATGGTGCATAACCTTGTTACTTTGTGCTAATACACTCGAGACAAAGAGCCGAACTTGAATGCAAACGGTTGTAGAAAGACTCAGACTGCGAGGGAGATGAGAATGAGACAGAGACAAAAAATGCAGCGACTGAGACAGACGAGGGGATGTAATGAGGAAGGTGGGGACACACTTTAACTCCTAACATTGGGATGGTCTCCAGAGAAGCAGACTTTTCCATAGCTGGCTTATTGTGTAATTCACTGGAGGACGCTCAAGTTCCCTACACGTTCCTCCCCTACTCCCTCAGCCTTCTTCGAAAGACAGGAAGGCCAGGCCTGTAACCGGAGAGGCCCTGAAGACTGTGTCACTGTGAGGGCTTCATTTTTTTTTTAGGGTTGGACTGAACTCACTGAATAAACTTGTGGACCCTTCGACTACAAAGCAGCCAGACTCCTGTAGAGTGGAGAGAAAGAAGCACCTCTTACACTCCATCAGGCGAGATGGTTTGACAACCTCTGTAAAACATGGTGCAAATTATGATGATTATGAAAGGTTGAGGACAATGCTTAATGGTATTATTGTTACTAATCTGTTAGTATTGATTTTTCTTCAAAAGCAAAGCACCAAAATGAGTGTGTATGTGAAATGAGATCTCTTTTAATACTCCAATTCCTGTGATTTTTTGAAATGTATGATTTAATCTATTTTATTACATTTCAGATTTAACAATTAATTCCCCAAAACCCCGGCTGTGCTCGGATGTAACCATCTGTTCAGAGTGAGATGATCCAGACATGTGTTGAACCGTACAGATATGTGAACCCAATGCAATATGGACATCCATGTCAGCCTTCTGTCACAGTTACCTCAACTAAACTTCACAACAAAATCAAAATGCTGGGATGTATTCGGTAGACCACAATAGTGAACTATAATCAATCGCCATGTGGGTGAATTTGGCACATAGGTCTTACAGTACATTAAATGTAGTCCATAAAATGAGTTTATGGAGTAATAAAACCCAGAAATGACACAATTCAAACTACAGTAAATTATAGATAACAAAAGGATACGTTCAAAACAAAGATGACGAAATGGGATGAATGAAATATCAGTATGATCAAGTAGTGGAGGTCGCTGTTGAATAGATGGTGTAAAATAGCGTGACTGATATTGTGACATCACTGACACGAGCCCAGCGCTATCTCAGCCTCACAGGCCTCCATTCACTCAGTTCCTTTGACTAACAACTAAAATAGAGCCCTCTTATCTTTAAGTGTCACTTCAAATGAGTGCTCTACAGAACAAATGCTGGGAAATAAGTGTTGACTACAAATCCAGATTTTTACCAAAAGAAAAAAAGTACCATGTCTAGTTAGGAAATAGTAGTTTAATAGAGTAATTGGTGTAAACAGTAGTGGAATCGTGCAATTTTCCAAAATGAAAATTCTTGTATTCAGTATAAACATTCCCAGCCATAAAACTGGAACTTTAAGACCAAAGTTTCTTATAATCAGATCTAATGTCTTGTGCTTATGCTGATGAAACTCACAAAAAAGCCCAGAGGTGCTCAGTGCTGAGTCGGGATCTGGGCTTTGGTTTGTTGAAATTCACAATGAAGAAAAGCTGTTCAAATAAAAATGTACTTCCAAACAAAGAAAAGAAAAGACACATGCTGTCTCCTTAAAGCAATAAAATAATAAATGTGCATAACAAGACAACTGCGTCTCTTCATGTCAGACAAATGCATATCTGAAGCTAGGCAGTCTGTCAAGATTGTGTGCTAAAAAACAAAGATTTAAAAACTTGCTAGGCATCAATGCATACCAAAGCTTTCAGATGTTTCTTTTACATCAATAAAGGCCATTAAATGAGAAGAACTGGTCTATGAATGTAAAAACTATAGGACTGTGGAAAACTACCTTGTTAAAGGGGTTTTACCCCTAAAAAAGGCCAAATTACTTGCAGATGTCTTAGAACATTGGTGCAGAAACAGCTTTGTACTGCACACTTTCTCTATGATGAGGACAAATTATTTTCATTACAACTAATTAACATGAAAGTAGGCAAACAAATTGTAAGTCTAGAGGGATCTAGAGGGATGAAGCACGAAACCCAAAAGTAAAAAAAAAAACTTGTTTATGAGAGTTTCTGTCTTAACCATCATTGAATATGACCCTTCTGAATTGAATATGACAAACAGGAAACCCTACTCTAACACATGGAAGTGAAGGCTACAAGACTATAAGTGTGCTATTTGGCATAGGTTTTGTTATGTCATGTTAAACTGGGTAACTGCGCCCACTTTTAAATCTCATGGATCCCACTCCATCTTGGTGTATATTGAACATCAATTAAACGGCTTTGATTTTGGCACCCTTTAGGTTTACTTTGAATGCGAGTTAACTTTAAATTGACCTGACCTTGACCACAAGTTGATGCATCCCTATGGTGAATGCCAAACCATTATCCTTAATACACAAAGTCCTCCTCGGCAAGGAAAGGGTTCACCATCAAAGAAGCTTGTATCCAACTATCCCAGTTTCTCAATGGGACTTTGTTTGCTTGTCCAGAAGCCAGTGGCTTCATCATCCAGCTCCTGTGGTTTTTGATGGGCCCGGCGTATTGATCTGTTCCCAGTCCCAGAGGCGATGAATAATGAATGCACTCATTGTCATCCCTCACAGATCAGGTTTCATTTGTAAACGAAGCAACACTTGTAATTAGCCAGGAGTTTTTCGATGAGCTCCTCGCAATCCCCAAAACTCAACAACGCTCTTCAAGGGGCTCTGACACCCTGTGTGAATTCTGTGAGAGAGCTTTTCGATTACAAGAATAAGAAGTAGGGTTACACCTGGGTGATCGTGTGTCCACTGAGTGCTCTCATCTCTGTCTAAGGAACATTGGTACATGCACTGGTTGCCATTGGTGATAAGACATTTAAGACAAGGATTTCTTCAAAACCATATGCAAATATTGGTCATTTAAATTAGACCGCCCTTTTCTGGACAGTAAAATCTCATTCAACTTCTCCATAGAGTAATGTGTTTTTATGCTTAAAACATTAGGACAGATCTGCCATGAGCTCTGAAATTGTTATGGGATTATATTCGCTTGTACAAGTGTGACTTAAACAACAACAGCAAAAAGTGTAATTTCGCCAAAAATCCCATTGCGAATGATGTAACCAAATCAGTCTCTCTGCAATCTTATTTATATTCTTGTATTTATATTCATTCAAAAGTTTAAATTGAGTAAGAATTTTTAAGAAATATATACTTTTATTCAGCAGTGACACATTAAATTGATCAAAAGTGACAGTACAGGCATTTGTAATCTCTAATAAATGCTGTTCTTTTTCATCAAAAATTCCTAAATTCCTAAATCACGGTTTCTACAAAAATAGTAAGCAGCACAACTGTTTTCAACATTGGTAATAATTGATTTTTTTTTGTAGGAAAAATTAAAAACTGTCTGACCTAAATCTCAACACCAAGATGAAGTATAAAATTGCAGAGCAATTTTAAAATGTATGGAGTTAGAAGGTGATGGAAGCATTTGAGCTTTAGTAATAATGCATATATAAATGTCCCTGATGACACCACTCAAACTGCCAAATAGGGCTGAAATTATACCAAAATGCCCGTCTCGGCGAGTATCCTCATAAACACACTCACACAGTTGGTTGTATCTTAAGTGAACGTAAAAAATTCGAGAAAGAAAATGGATCTCATAATATTGGATCAGTGCATTAAAGTCTTAAAGTGACAGCAGCCTAATAAACCTGCTGTCGCCTGTGTCAATAACATGAGTAAAACAACAAAAGACCAGAAAATCACTTTTGTAGCTTTAACAAACATTAATTATATTTAAATTACACAGTGACGACTATGCAGTGTTATTTTACATTCATTCTATTATTCAGTTTCTGTACCTGAATACTGTTTCTGTACCTGAATACCTGAATACTTAGTATCTTTGTTTTATAGTATTTATCTATGCTTGTAATTAATTTATTATATTCCATGCAGATGCACTCATACACAAAATCATCCCAATCATTGTAGGATGATTACTTCTTTCCAAATATAGCTATTCAAGCCATCTGGTGGAATTCTTTCCACATCGCAATATATATATATCACAGAAAAATAAAATAATTGCAATGTCATTTTTTTGCATCATTATTACCCCTGTACTGACTCGTTGAACCTAGATAGTCAGAAGAACCAGGGGAAAGATGATTAAAACTCAGTGTAGACCTGACTCCAATTAAAAATCTACAGGACAAACAGATTTTCTGGACAAAAATAAAAGATTTTCTACCTTTATATATTTTTCATCCACAGGTGCTGGCCCAACCTAACCACGTTCTCATGCTCTCTGACGTTCTCTAACATTAAAGGGTTTCTTACATCAAAATTTCAGGTAACAAAAATTTCTTTTTTTTATTTCAGAGAAGCCTCAGAATTCATGTTCTGAATTTGAGAGATTGGGATGTAATAAGTGCCACAACAGACTTACCGCGTTGGTTTTCAGAACATGTTTTGATGGGCCTGACTTAAAGCGATAGCTCATCCAAAAATTTAATTTCTGCCACATTTCGTTCGAAAACTGTATGACTTACTTTCTTCTGTCGAACAGATATTTTGAGAAATGGCTGTTTTTTGTCCATATAAAGGAAGTTGTACCAATTGACCCTTCGCAGGGAGTTTGATTGACAGGCGATCTGACCAATCATAATCCGTCATCCGCGCCATTTTTGTCCGACAAAGCAGTCAGGAGAGTTAGTAGATTAACGTTGGAGAATTTGAACTTGAAAAACGGTGTGTACGGACCGACGTCTTTCCGCGGTTAAAACAACATTCCTTCTTATGTTCATTTATGTTTATTTGATGCTATAAACCAACTGGAAGGAAGAGATGATCGGTTCACGAGCAGCTTTAACTATGGCTCTACGTATTTATTGTTTAAATTTCTTTAAAAAAAAAAAAAGACCAAATTTGAAAGGTGAGACTTTGTTTCATATCAAAAGTAACCTGGTCAGTCTTGTCTGTCAGCGCCTTGTCAGTGTCCTCTCTGCTACGCGATGTATATTTCACTGCGTGAGAACATGGTGTGTGGCGTGAGAGCAGCGTGGCTTGTCGGACATAGCAACAGTAACTAAAGGGGGCGGGTCTTTGCGAACGGTCAATTGGCTCAAATGTTGATTTGTTCCCAAAGTTCTTTAAAATTTCTTTTTTTGTTTTCTGCAAAATAAAGTCATACAGGTTTGGACTGACATGTCGGTGAATAGACAGAACTTTCATTTTAGGGTGAACTATCTCTTTAAGAATCAGTGAAGTGGACCACTGAAAATAAACACCATTCCATTTTTTTTAATACAGCTTGTGACATGCCGAAATGGATATAAATGCACCATCACTTCACTCAATGAAGCTCCTAATATCTTGATTTTCAGCAAAAATAGACGGGTAATTGGAATGAATCGCACAGCAGTCAAGTTTACTCTGACAGCTGATCTATGAGAATCTTCTCGAATGAATGATAGACACGATTTCTTTAAAAAAATGAATGCGAAACTGCACCACAAGTCTTGAGTTTGAACTTGAGAAACCACTGCAACGTGCAAATGAATCCAATTGCATCTAAAGATTTTTCTACCAACAAAAAGCATCTAGCAGCATGATTTTTTTTCTATAGCCTAGATTTTCATTCTTATTCTGTCTTTATAGAGTTCTTTGACCCTTAAGACTGTGAAAGGGTATAATTGACATACAGGCAAGATGAGTCTGTGTGCTTAATTTGTATCTAAATCTAAATTGTGAGTGATATTAAAAATTATATTAATTTGTAGAGTTGTCTGTAAACGGAAGGAACTGTTTTCGTTCGAAGACAACACACATAGATTAGGGTAAATCAAGAGCCAATGTAGAAGTTCCATACAAAAAAAAAAAAAAAAAAATAGAATAGTAGCCTTATTTAATATCCTTCGTCATTACGTTGACAACAGTCAAAGATCTGACCTGCTTTTAAATTAAAAGTAGATATTTTGAGGATATAGAAAAGAAACATTTTGAGAGACTAGGCTAAGAAATGAGAGTTTGAAAGACTAAGAGATGCCTCCATCCTTGTAAAAAAAAAAAACACATCATACTGTATCATCAGTTTTTCTATCATGCACCTCAGAGCTTTAGATTCTGAATGATATGAGTCTCCAAACCAGTGGTTCTCAACTCGTGAGTCATGGACAGAAGGGAAAAACAATGTTAAATGCAAATAATAAAATGCAGCTACTATACAGTATAACTGTGCAAAGCTATGATAGCTAAATAGACTTCTAAAATGAAGGGGAAATGCTTCCTATATGTGACCCTGGATCACAAAACCAGTCACATGTCGCACGGGTATATTTGTGGCAAAAGCCAACAATACATTGTATGGGTCAAAATTATAGATTTTTCTTTTATGCTAAAAATCATTCGGTTATTAAGTAAAGATCATGTTCCATGAGGATATTTTGTAAATTTCCTACCGTAAATACATAAAACATTTCTTTTTGTGAGTGAATGCAGCACAATCGCGAACATAAATGGACAACTTTAAAGGCGATTTTCTCAATGTTTCGATTTTTTTGCACCTCAGATTCCAGTTTTTCAAATAGTTGTGTATCGGCCAAATATTGTCATATCATAACAAACCATACATCAATGGAAAGCTTATTTATTCAGTTTTCAGATGATGTATCTCAATTTAAAAAAATTGACCCATGTGACTGGTTTTGTGGTCCAGGGTCACATATCGTGTTGTCAATGATTTCCAATCAACATCCAAATGTCTACTTGAGGATAAACATGATTTGTGCAGACAACAATGTGTTTTTCCAGTGAATTATTGGCCACAGAAAGATGTAAACCATCAAAATTTAGGAGGGAGGGAGGGAGGGAGAGAGAGAGAGAGAGAGGGAGAGAAAAGCTCTCTCTCAAACTAGACAACACACATTTTTAAATAAAAGGACATTCGAAAATCTTTTTCAATTACTTTTATATCCACTGTTCTAAAGTATCTGCTGCTAAATTATATATGAAATAGATTTAAATTAAGTTCTGAGTGAGAAAAAAACCCATCATCATGGATACTTAAATATGCACAGTAAGTTCCAGACAATCAAGAAAAGTGCCCTTAATGTTAACATTAATTTTGAACAAAACATTTATCAACATGTTAACAAACAGGTCTGACTCTGAATCTGGCCTGCTTTTAAATTGAACCAAAATGTGAAGATAAATGTCCTCAAAACTTCGCATTGCATTACAGCAATTTTAAAGGTCTCCCACAAAAGGCTAAATTCCTATCATCTTGCCAACAAACTCATCCAGTTACCGGTTGCAAACTGATCACCCATCCCAAATGAAGCAGACCATGACATCACTCACCTGCAGCAGGTGAATCAGCGATCACCATGGAGACGAACATCAGCAGCAGCAGCACGCACGCGGTGACCCGACTACCTTCCTCCATCATTAGACCCTTAATTTAGAGAAACTCATGTTTGGTCCAAGGTGATCCGAGGAGAAAATCCACGCGTTCAACTAGTCACCGTTAACTGCAGCAGATGAAGACAACACCACTGTTATTTAGGTCATATTTTCAGTCCTCTTTTTGAACATGAATTCATGAATACTCCCGGAACAATATCAAACGATATAATCATAAACCGAACAAATGACATCTTGCATATCACTAAAACCCTAAATTTTAATTCACAACTGCAAATTTTAACCACTAAAATGCATTGCCATGCTGCCTCGCGCTGACTGAGTGACACTACGAGTGAAGTGCTCGTGCAGAGCGCAGACCGTACGGTTCCTTTGTTCCTTAACTTGTCCGACTCATTTTCACGAATCGGTTCTTTCAAACAATTCGTTTTAAAGAACCAGCTCGAAGAACGATAGTTACGTCATGGCGCAATTACGTCATCGCGTGGCCCCTGCCATCCTGGCGTGACACATTATAAGCTCTAACGTTCCAGTAAAGTTATTTACTGCTGTTTATTACACGTAAGGACACTTTTAACATAGCATAGGTGTGTCCCAGCTGTTTGTTGCAGTCTGTTTCGTATGTGTCTCCGTCATATATTTCCAGTACGTCTGCTAATGGACTTTTAAATGAACTTTGCCCTATTTATCAAATCCTGTACAAATCACTTCACTCATCTCGGACATGAATTGGAATCCCCACTCGAGAACCACCAGGAACGATTCCGACAGATTCGTGAACGAATCATTTAGACCTGTTCAATAGATTCACCAAAAAGATCCAGTTCAAAAGAGCGATTCGTTTTCATGAATCGGACATCTTTATCGTGCAATATCACACGAACCGAGTCTCGCAGAGATCCAAACATTGTTGAATAGTGTGCTCCTTTCAAATGACTAAACTTACACCATGACATAGCATATTGCATGCTTCAGAATCAATGTAAGTTAAAGCCAAGGGCTTGTGAACTCACTGTGCGTTAAAACCCCACTAAACGCGCGTGTTACACGCGGATTAGGCTAGTAGTCGGGATTTGCAGTAACGTTAACTGTTCTGTAATGGTTATGAGAGAAATACTTTGTAATATTAGGATTTCACGGTGTTATTATAACTAGCTTCATTACCTATTGGAACTAAGAGCTAATATTTCGGATGTGTTGCTGTATGCCACATAACGGAGTCTTTTTGAAAGAAATGATTGCAAACATCGTCTATATAACGTTATATGTTTTATTGATGGTGCATTTAACTCGAGTTAACTTGTAGTTGCAAAACATACCTGCGCTGGATCGGATTTATATCAGTTTATTTTAAAGCAAAGAAAGACTTTTAGCACATGCACAGCCTAGAAAAGCAACTCCTCACCTTTTAAAGCTGAGTTACAGCGATCTGAAGTCGATAGCGTCCATATCCAGTTTCAGATCAGGATTAAATCTTCTTTTTTCCATGATTGCATGACACAACGTGGGATTTTCTTTTCATAAGTGTCTGGACACTGTTTGAACATCACTCACTTTCTCAGATGCAACCGCTCTGTGCTCGGGATTGCACTAAATCCTCCCCTGACAGCAGGATTTGGAGTGTCTTGTACGGGCTCTCCGGTCATTGGCTCCCCTCGCCGTCCTTCAGTAATCCGGGTTAGATTGACACCTCCGCCGGCGTCTGTGCTTTAACTGGAACGCGCTTTGTTACCGGATCTTGTGTGGCTGCATATTCTGCACCTGAACCAGATTATTTTTTAGGAACTTTTTACATGTTTTATTTTTCACAACCAACGAGATTCTGAACACGATTGAACGATTCGCTACAAGAATGTTTTCGGTTTTGGTAATGTGACAGCACACCCTAGTGGTCACTGAGGGCAACGGCGTCTTTTTACTTCATCAGAAGATAAGTACTTGTAATTAGATTATATGACATTTTAAAATACTCATAATCAGACTACAGTTACTTTTCTATTGATTACATGTTACTCTCACAATGGCAGTGAATTATTCTTAATTCTTTGATTCTACTTCTTTGTTTTATTGTAAATGTTCCTACTACTGCTTATACATTCAGTTTGTCTTCCAGGTTTATGAAATTACACATACAGAACAGCCACTGGTCATGTGACTATCACTGAAAACTGAGAATCACAGCATTTGATCACTGGATTTACATCCATTATTTCACTTTTAAGAAGCTTTTCTCAACATTGCAAATCTAATCAGATCCTCGTGAACACATTAATTATTATTTTAATTATAAGTCATTAACCATGTATTGCTGTCTTTGGAAAGCTTTTGTCTTACAAACACATTCAAATGTACAAATTTATGTCATTTCATACAGTACATGCAGTGCAGGGATTCCCCAAATGTTTTGTTAGCCAAAACCTCTTTGCCCTAATATATTTACTTGAAGTAAGCCCTTAGATTTTAAGTAAATAAGTTAGGTCAATAATAATATCAAGTCAATAATAATAATAAATAATAATAAAATAAAGTTCACGAATCTCTGATGTCGGTAAATGGTCACATGACATGCAGGTAAAAATTTTTTAGTAAATGTTTTATTTTGATTGTTCTATTTTTAAATTATTTATTAGAATTTTTAATGATTTAATTAATCGCTTTTCATTAAACTCACAAGCCCCAGTTTGGGACACCCTGACATAATGTCATATTTAATGCACTTCATGCTGATGATAACAAAGAATGGAATATATTTTCTCTCTCTTTGTATTTTTATATCAATATGTTACAAGATTATCATATTCAAATCAATGTGATAAACGAGTTAGGTCAAAAGTAATCTAAAAAGTAGTCAGAATACATTACCTAAAATAAGTAATGTAGATTACATTACTTACTAAAACATGTTGGCATGTAATTTGGAATCAGTAACCGACTACAATTTAAGTAATCTACCCAGCACTAAATAATTATGTAAATCATTTTATATTTTACTTTCTTAGCTGTATTTTAAATGGATTAGTTCTCACCTTCAAATACTATGAATAATATGATGTACGGCAGACACACATACAAAACCAAGATGCACATTTGTGTATTTAGACTTTTCACTCAGAATCATACTGAAATAGAGTCCCTTGCTGTGAAAACTAGTCCCAGTATTCCCTACTAGATTATTTTTGGTAAACTTGCATTGCCTTTGGTGATAGTCTGGTTAGTGTGTGCCACCAGAAGATAATTATTCTCTGGACTAAACACGAAAGAAACTCACAATGACAGCATGAAAATACAAGACAGATGCCGTGACTTAACAGTTTAATGTAAATCCAAGACAAAGTGTGATTACATTTCTACACATATACAATATGCATATGTGAGCATACAAATTTCCTTTAATAACTCGATTCACCTTGGAGACCGAAAAATGATCAAAAGTAACAGTGAATAACAAGCTATAACATAGTTCACCACGACGCGAGCCCCTTCACACCCTACAGTTAGTAAATAGAACGATTAAAATAACTATATTCTTCTATAACCCCCAGGTTTGTTAAAAATCCTCCATGAATTTACACTGCTATCATTAGTTGTCGAAGCCTAATAAAATTCACTCGGTTTTTTTTTCTACAACGAAAATTATTAAGAGAAGCACACAACATTTGTAATGGTAACACAAGCGCTTAGTAGCAAGTACTCAATTTGTAGGAGTTAAATCATTCTTATTATTGTCATTATTATATTCATTTTAACATTCTATAAAGCCAGTAAAATATCCATTCTCATAGCATACTTAATAATATTAGCCTAAGGTACAGGGTACATATAATGCTACGTTAACAGATTGAAATAATGAGACATCACACTTCTTCAAATCTCCAATAAACAAAGCAAAATTATAATAATTATAATTAAAAAAAAAGGACAATAAACAAAGAAGTATACCTGGAAATACTGCAGCACACAATAGCTTTGACAACAACTAATGTGATACACACTACTGAGAAAACCATACAGCAGTCGACAAAAATCAGGGGTCGGGGGGTCGGATGCTTTCTTAGGTCTTGAAACATTGTAGAAAAATATTTAGTTTTTACATTTGACTGTGAATGTTCACTGCTGTGCAAGTAGAAAATTGTTCACGTCTCCGATGGCTGCACAGACGGCTACGGTGCATCACAGCTACATAACAGGTTACTGTGGCGACTCGTGTGATGAGTGACGTTTCTGTACAAATAAGTTCACTTGCATTCACTGGTGTTTCTTATCTATTTGTGATATAGGTTACGCTTTACACGCTTGTAGTAATGTCACTAAAAAAAAAAAAAAAGTTGAGCGATGAGTGTTCTTGGGCATAATGATTATTGTTTAGCTTTTTTTTTTTTTTTTTTTGGTTCTAAAACAACATGTGGAGATGGCCGTATTGTCATATTTGGCCTCTTAGCACATTCATTCAAGTTCAATGGTGCATTTAACCCCTAATGCTTCTGTTTCAGCCCATAGATAGGAAAAAAATCTGATGGAAACGAACAAAAGCTTTACAATTCCGGAAGTACTGTGACCACTTCAGTGACAGAAAATAAACAAAAATCCATTGTGAGTTAATTCATGATCATGTGCTTTAAAAGCAATCTGACAGTTATCAGGGGTTCGACTGGCAAGAGATTTCAGGAATGTTTTGTAGTCCTTATAGTGGCTGAATCCATTGCTTCCTGTAACGTCGGTTGTAGGATTTTGACTGTAGGTTGTTGATTCATGAAGCTAAATGTGTAAAAAAAACGCACCAATACAGCACAGATTCATGGTTCCTTAAAGCTTCATGTGCAGTTAATAAAGGAGAAGGCAGTATTTTAACATGAGATGGAAAACAAAATCGTAAATTGCATGAACGCTTATTTCTAGCACATTTTGGTTGCATAATCTTCATTGATGTATACAGTTCAGACAAAGCCTGAATCTCAAAGAAAAAAAAAACAACAGCACATCATTATGACTTCTTGTTCATAATTCATCAATTTACGTTTGTAGAGCGAGTGGGCTTTCTATGATTTGAGTTAAAACATGAGAATTAAAAACATTGATCAAATGAATGCTAGATCAAGTCATTCTAGTTGATTTCAGTGATTACTATCCAGAGCAATCATCATATTTATCAGATATTTTAGTCTCAAATTTAACATTCATTTTGTACTAGTGACCAGTTTAAAGGTAGCAGTACTGATTCAATTCATGAAGCACTAATTTATGTCTGTGATTCTTAAATATTTAGTTAAAACCAAAAAAATAAAGCTTACAAAAGCTGAAATTTAAAGCTGCAGTGTATAATTTCAGTGTCACTAGTGGCACCAGACAGAATTGTATTCGAAACACTCCCCAATTTTCCATTGGTTGGACTAACTGATAGCCACGCCCCCATCTCTCACCATTGGTTGATCCCATGTTAAAGTGAAGCCATTTTTAAAGCGCCACAGTGTTTATACTCTTCAGGAGTAAATAATTACACACCGCAGCTTTAATAAATGAAATAAAGTGTGGCATTGACATTTTCTTTTTTCTAAAAAATGTGAGGGCCTTATTTTTTACACAAATCCACTTATTAGATCCAAAATCGGGAGTTTTGTCCACACTAACGCTGACAAAACGTATTTAGAAAGGTATAAAACACTGGATTAAACTGTGTTAAAAGCAACTGCACTGAAATCTGAGAGCGTTTTAGTATGCCATTTACAGGTTCCTTTCTGACACCGACCTGATCTAACCTTTTTTATGAATGTTTTTATTTTTCTAAATGTCAGTGAAACTCACTCTTCCTTCTCCGTTACAGCAAGAGAGACGTCTGCACATCAATGACATGCTGAATTTCTTTGGTGGGAAGAACCAAAACTCCTTAAATGCCAGCGGAGTCCCAATTTGGTCGTACAGGTCGGTCCCTGTGAGGTGAGACAGACTGGAGACTACAGATCAGTGCGGTCAGAAATGGCTCCTTCCGGAATGGAATGTTTTATGGGAGTATCATCGAAGGAGCCTTTCTTAACTGTGTGCTTGAATGAGCATCCAACTTAAGCTTAAACAAACATATGCACAACAAAAACAACAAAACATCTATAGGCATCCTACGTCGTAACACACAGCCTAACGAATCAATCTGACAAGCTATCAAACTGAAGGCTCGGGTACAACGTAACTGGTGTGAGATCTTGGCTGAGCACTTATGCTTCCTACCAGACGAGGGTCCACATATGAATATTAAACATCACAGTTACATATTGACCACCAGAAATCAAACAAATGATGCTTGACATATAACATAAAACAATAATAAACATCCACGAACATTATTGCAACACTCTCTATGAGAAAACAATATACCTAGTGAAATAAAACAATAATATAGAAACATCTCAAAGTAAAAACTACTTCAAATGCAAGTTTTGTGGCGTGAGGGCAGAAGGGGATATATTTGATGTGCCCAACATAAAAACAAAACAAAAAAACACTGTGTCCTAACCAGGCACATAACCTCCACAGCCAACCAGAACATGTCTGAAAATTTTGGACCAATGAGATTTCACTGTGGGCGGGGCTACCCAGCCCATCATCACAGCCACAGGCTACGCAAAATACAAAAAAAAAAACATGGATGTAATTTTTCTTTTCTTTTTATTTATTTTAATTCGATTTGATTTGAATGCTTATTCTTTTCTTTTGTTTATTATTTAGTTTTCCTTCCATTCCATACTTAAGTGATTATAAAAAGTTAATTTTTTTTAAAGCTGTAAAATAAACTAAGTTTTCCCTTTGGGTTTCCTTTGTGGGTGCACTACTCTTCAAAAGTTTGGGGTTGGTAAGGTTTTTTTAATTTTATTTATTTTTTTATGCTTACTAAGGCTGCATTTACTTAATAATACAGTAAAATATTTTGAAAATGTATTACATTTTTAAAGAACTAATTTCTATTGTAATATATTATAAAATGTAATTTATTCCTGTGAATTTTCAGCATCATTACTCCAGTCTTTAGTGACACATGATCCTTCAGAAATCAGTCTAATACGTGGATTTGGGGCATTTATTCTACTAACAATGTTGAAAACAGTTTTTTCTGCTTAATATATTTATGAAAACCATTTTTTTCAGGATTCTTTGAAGAATAGAAAGTTCAAAAGAACAGCATTTATTTGATTTTTTTTTTTAATCTTATTATTATTATTATAATAATATGTTTTTACTGTCACTTCTGGTCAATTTAATGCTTTGCTGAATAAAAATATGAATTTCTTTAAAAGCAAAATCTCACTGACCCCAAACATTTCAATGGTAGGGTATATAAACGTACTTTTCTTTTCTTTTTAATTGGTTTATTACAGAGCGCATGGTTAGGACACAAAGTGAACGATTGGCTAGCATATTGAACCTTAAATTAAGCAGCAAAAAGACAAGCATTGGCCCACAGTTTTCTACACTTTCGTCATCTCTTTATACTGACAGGACGCCTGTAGCATAAGTGATTCCTATGGTAAGACAAACAGTGAAAAAGACAGCCAATTTTAGATTTACGGTGCATGTTGTTGCAGATATGTCATGCAACATGGGGCTGTTTGAAACCCCAAGGTGTACGTGAGAATAAAAACACCACAGATCTTCGTAGAACCTCGAACGAACGCTTAAATCAGAGTGTTGTGTGCAATCTTGCTGCACGGCTTCCTTCGGCATCTACCAACGTGCTCAAAGCCAACATGCAATTCTCATTAAAAATGTGGAATTTGCCCTCTCCCTCTCCCAACAATTCCCATCAAAATCCACAAGCACCTCAGTCTCTCCAACGCCTAACAAGACTCTCCTTCTCGAACCCTCCCAGGTTTCTGAACCAAGTCCAGCCTTCCATAAACAGACAACCTCTTCAAACCTGGTATGTTTTATTTAACTTTAAACAAACTGTGCAGCCCAGTCTCCAAATGATTGAACGACACTTGGCTTTTCCCATGAAATATTCGTTTAGTCTCCCTTTTATGACATATACAGCCTAAAATCAGCGACATCGCATTGATTGCAAGGTGACTAAAACGCATAGCTACGGTATGTACAGTAAATACGCTATATAATTATATCCACTATCCCGAACAAAAGTTACTTATCTTTAAATGACAACTTTGGTTCATTACCCCAGGCAAGTATCTGTAAATGTAAAAGATCTCATGCACGCTAAACGAGAAGCGTTTAAATAACGTTTAGGGCTAATGCTTAATCCTGGAACTTAAAAAAAACGAAACACGAAACGATGAAGATGTTCAACCTAGGAGCCAACTCTCTGACTAGCATCTGGTTCTAGAGGGTTTCCAGCCAAGTAAACTGTCGTAATATATGTAAGGCACTACGAGGTAACAATGATAAACCTAAGACTGTGGAGGAATACGTCGCACAGATGTGCTGAGCGCACACATGCACGCAAACGCACGACCGACTACCATGTTGAACATGCCTATGTTATTGTAACCACTTTGTGCAATCACATTGAAAGAGGAAAAACAAGAATCTATTGGTATAAGAAAGGTTCTTCATTAAATCAACGGGTGCAGACTGCTACATTCTACAAAGAGGGGCCCAGCTAACGTTCTACGGTATGACAAACGTATTTTTCTTTTCTAAATGTGAACACAAACAAAGAAAAGTCTATAAATACACTAGAAAGTTTTGTCGTCCTATTTCCAGAAGATTCCTCCAGGTGTTTTTGTCGGAGAGCGCGGCGGAGTATGCACAATACCGTTCGCCGCAAGTAATTTGGAAACGTTTAAGACAGTTCAAGGCCATCGTTATGTTTTTTTTTTCTTTGAAGAGCAGCAGATATCCGTATTTCACCTCATCCAAAAAAATTCTCGCAGGAATTCAAAACATCCACGTCCTGACCTCGGGCTCAAACAGTCGGTGAATGATTTCAAGAAAGGGAAAAGCCAACAAAATCTCCGCCGAACGAAACTCTGTCTCTCCCAAACGGCCTGCTGATGAGACCTTGTTGTAAAAGAAACTAACAAAAGCAAGAACTCCTTCTCCTTCTTCTGTTTTAAGAGAAACAAAACCTCCAGATCACAAAATAAATTGTTAACTGGCCCTTTTGAGAAGGCAAAATAAAACTCATCAAAAAGAAAGCTCCTCAGTACCCTTCCGTTCCCTCCGAGAACACACTTCCTCTATCCATCGGCATCTTCATTGTCTTCAAGTTTAAGCATGAAAGGAACAAGGGGATGGGGTTAAGGGTCGATAGGCTTCAGCGTGTCTCTCTGTCTCTAGGTGGGATAAGGGTAGAAATGGTAAGCAGCGATTGGCTGGGCTCCAGTGTTTCAGCTTTAGAGGTAAGGGTACTGGTTCATCTTGGTGGGGCTCAGCGGGTATCCAGTGTAGACAGTGGAGGCAGGAGAGGCGCTGATGTAGGTCTGGTGCGCAAATTGGGCCTGGTACTGGCCATGGTGCAGGGTGGGCGAGGGCAGCACGCGGTGGCCCATGCTGACAGGCACCTGGTGGACGATGCCCGGCGGGTAGCTGGCGTGCTGGACTGCGTGACGGGCCGAACCCTGCGAAGCGACCAGGTGGGCCACCGTGCCGGTGGAGCCCAGGGCCGTGGGGCCGGTGTAGGTGTAGAGGTGTTGCCCGGACAGATGAGGGGGGGCCAAGTGGGGATGAACGTTAGCTGTGTGGGTGGGGCTGTTGTGGAAGGAATACTGAGCCTGGGTGGCCATAGTGGGGGTGATGTAGGCCTGCTGCCGCCGGTGACCTCCGTTGCGCTCAATTGCCATGTGCTGCTGAGCCTACACAAAGCAATAGTATATTACTTTTTGGGATAAATCTATGAACTATGAAACCAGATGTGAAATTCTTGACTGAAATACCTGGCTGAGATTTAGAGGCTGCTGCTGCTGAAAGGGGTGTGGCCCCGTGCGCTGCTGTCGGTACGACACGCCTCCCGACGAGTGGATGTTTCCGGACAAGCCCCCGTTGGAGATTTTGAACTTGTAGGCAGAGTTCTGGTGGTTCATCATGTCTGTTGGAATTAATAAAAAATGGTATGTCAACAACTTATGTTACAGTTGGCACTTCTTATCCCAATTGTTACAAGGCTACTTACTGAAATAAATAAATAAATAAATAAATAAATATAAAAATGAATATATTTGTGTTGGAAATATTATAAATAAACAAATAAATTAGGAACATTTGGGAAATATTGATGATATGTAAAAAAAAATGTAAAATTGTTGGAAATATTTATTATATTATGTTAAATAAATATTTTGTTTGGGAAAAAAACATTGGAAATATTAATTGATATATTGTGAAAATAAATAAATACATTTGTAAAAATGTAGGAAATCTTTATTATATTACATTAAATAACCACATAAAATAAAAAATATATATTTTTGGAAATAACATTAGAAGTATTGGCTGACATATTCCGATAAAATAAAAATAAAAGTAAACAAACAAATAAGCAATGAATAAAAAATGGTTATATTGTGTTAATTATTGGCACAGCTATGTTGGAAATCGTTTGCCTGGATCAATTTTAGTTTAGCGGTCCTTATAAAAATTTGTCTGCAGAATTCTACGGTTGACCAATTAGAATCAAGTATTCGCGAAAGCTGCATAGTAATGTTTCGAAACAATAGTGCTCATCACATTCGAGCTTGCATTGTAATAAAATATTCTTCTGACAAATGTTAACAGATCTGAGTTGTTTGAATTACCTCTATAAATTGTTTTACTATCTATAGCTTTTGAAAAGGCACATAAATCTACTAAATAAATCAACACTGCACATCAGAGGCTGTCAGTGAACTGTCCCTTTAAATTGATGCTCGATTCAGGCCCTGCCAGATGCCCGTTTTTCTCTGTCATCTTATCAGCCCTTCCCCTGTCTCACCAGGCAAGAGTCTATCACACTCTCCCAGATTCTCGCTGGTCTGGCTCTTCAGTGGGGGGATGATGATGGTGCGGGGGTTCCCGTTGCTGTAGTTGTCCAGGACAGCAACTTTGGAGTCGTAGCTGTTGGCGTTGGGACCATTAGCCCGGGACTCAACAGCGTAAGGGCTGGTATTGCTGGAGTCAGAGTCAGGGGAATCATGGACCGTCACACAGCTGATGACATTCTTCCTATGTTTAGATGACGTGCTGTGAGAAGGCAAAACAGGTTCATTGGAAATAAAAACTATGTAATATGCATGTAAATTTATTCAAACATTGTTTTGTGTAATGATGCACAATGTAATATTTGTCCAACTCCCAAGACTACCAAATTCATTTCCAAAGCATTATCTGGTATTTTCCCTGAGCTGAACAGGTATTTAAAAAAACATTTTTTTTTTCCCTGATCAATAAATGTCCCTGGTCTTATTGTGCAAGATTATTCATATTCATTTTATATCATATTCATAAGATAACAGATCAGTCATTCCACAGAAAACAAATCATTTTTATAATCTTTCATCAAAATGTAACAACTTTCTTCACCTCTGAAATGATTTGACATGACCAAGGAAAATACTAAAGGAATATTTCACTTAAAAAAAAAAATTCTGTCAATGTTGATAACCAGACAGTTGATGACACCATTCACTTCCATAGTATTTTTTTTCTATGGAAGTCAATGGGGTCCATCAACTGTCTGGTTATCGACATTCTTCAAACTATCTTCCTTTGTGTTCAGCAGAAGAGAGAAATTCATACAGGTTTGAAACAACTTGAGGGTGAATAAATGATGACAGAATTTTCATTTTTGAGTGAACTATTCCTTTAACCAATATTATACCCTAATAAAATCACAATCAAATCCTGAAGGATATAATCAAGTTCTGTCCTAAATCACTTCCCGCTTTCTCTCAAAAATATGTCATATTACAGAACTAATGTGTGCTAAAATGGCTCGTCCCATTTTTCCGACCTGGTGTTAGTGGGCTGTTTGAGGTCGTCCTCCTCATCCGTGTCGCTGCTGATGGTGATGATGCTGACGGCCGGGCTGGGGGTGTCGGGGATCACGATGGTTTGACGCGGTGGGTTGTGTTGACCGTGGTGGTCTCGAGTGGTGCTACATGCCTGCTCGCCTCCCCATCCCCCTCCTCCACAGGTCTGTGATGGGGCACACGTCGAAGACGGGCCGTTCTGAACCACGGCGCACCGAGGAGGGGTGTTCTCCTTCACTCGCTTGGAGCGCTGTGGGGACGTCACAGTCTGGGTGGAGGGCGCGTCGTATGCGGACACGTTCCTAAGAAAGAATAAAACAATTCTAAAGTTCATTTCAGTACGAATGTTTTTTAACATTATACCATGGCATTCATTGAGGTACCATTTAAATACCAACATATATGAATATTCCCATCTGATGCCATGGTAAAATTGTCTTAGTTTTATTAGTAAGGGTTTTCTGACCTGTTGTTTATCTGGTGCTGCTTGTTCTTTTTGGAGGAGGAGCTGTTGTTTGATGGCTGTCTCATGACATGAGCCACACCCACATTGAGAGGTTGCTGAGAGGGCAGGGTGACGTGACCTGCCAGTAAGGCTGGCTGTTGCATAATGGGATTGTAATGGCTGCCATGGGGATGTGAATTCCTGAAACGAAACAATGAGCATCACCTATAATGAAATATCACCTATATGAAAGAAGTCTCTTATGCTCACCAAAGCTGCATTTATAAGATCACGAATACAGTAAAACTGATTATTATTATGAAATATTATTGCAATTTAAAAATGAGTGTTTCTATTTTAACATATTTTAAAGTGAATTTTCAGCATCATTACTCCAGTCTTCAGTGTCACATGATCTTTCAGAAATCATTCTAATATGCTGATTAATTGCTTTGAAAAAAATCTTACTGACAACAAACTTTTGAGCAGTAGTGTATATTAATATATAATAATATTAATCTAAAAGAATCTGTTTGATCAGTAACTTGTAAGTCTTCTAAACATTCTTTCAACAAGACAAATTTACCTGGCTAGCAAAATTGCCAGATAATATGAATAAATATGCTTAATCCAAATGATAAATATGTAATGGAATGAGACAAAATGCACTTACTGAAGGCTTTACACTAAAAATTTTCATTTTTTACTAAATAATTTTGCTTTAGAGACCTACAAATTTATCATTTATCCAAGATACATACTTTAAAAATTATTCTTAGCATTTTGTGATATTTAGCTTTTTTTTGTGTGAATTTACTGTACCTTATTTTAAGGATGTTTAAATGTTTTACTGTCAAACCAAACACACATAATTAAAAATAGGATATTTGTAGTGTACAATGCTCTACTGGAGAACAAAAAATATTCTACAGATAAAATGTATGCAACTCCTTAATGGACCAAAATAAGTTGATACTACAGCAATACTCAAAATTAAATACTTTATACATAGGAATAAACATTGTTATTTTTTACTAACTAGATTTAGATATCTGTACCATCGTCTTCAATCATCAACTACAACTGTATCTCAATGAAGAATAAATGCAATGCAACATTTGGCCAGAGGAGGCAGCAGTGACTGCAGCAAATAGCAGAGGAGAAGAGAAGAGAACAGCAATAGATCTCAGAGGAGGATCTCTGCAGTAAAAGTGCGACACTTTTCCAACCGGACTGGGACTATAGAGCCCTCCGGGCTGAGCTTAAGGCGCTGATGTGATGATCTGCAGATATTATTCTGTAATACGTTCACATCATGCAGGTCAGCACGACCTGACTCCATTACCCTGTCCTGGCCATAGACACGCTCCTGCACTGTTCTAATACAAGAAACCAACATGAATTCTAAACAAATCCAGAATATAATGAGTATCAGTCTTAAAATATTCTCTTCCTGCATTTCAAATGAATAATTCAAAGGCATGTTGGCTTTGTAGGTGCATTTGCAGACTAAGCAACCTAGATAATTCATTCTGCTTAGTTAATAATCTAGGGGATTATAAAAACCCAGTGTTGCGGTACTGAACTATCGTGAAAAATATGCATCACCAGTCATGATATCGTAAAACAGATCAGTTGAGTTCCACATGACCTGTTTATAATCAGCACGGTATAAGTTATGTTTTTGTGAGGATATAATTGGTTTCGAAATACTAATGGAAACCCTATTAAACATGACGAAATTTTACCAGATCTGCTCAGCTAAATAAAAGAAACAAAAAATAAATAAAAGCTTCTGTGGCACCAACATCTCAACGAAATAGAGCGAAACAGAAGTAAAAAAGCACATTTTCTCCATAGGGAATTGATTTTGAACGATAACTTATAAACCTTTAAAGACAGACCAACTCTGAGTTACGAGGTTGCTAATCGATGGGAAATGCTTTTGTTGAAGCCCTCAGCCTGCATTATTTTGAATACTTTTTTAAAATAACAATTTTCAACAACAGAATTGGTGAAAAACAACATTACCCATGATTCTGCAAAGAAATCTCCACCAATCAGATAATTGCGACAATCAAATTAACACTTTAGCACCCACTCCCAATAAATATTGTGAATTACATCATAGTCAGTCTCCCAAGTTAAATATTTTCTTATTTAAAATATTTACATATTTTGAAAAAATTGAAAATATGCATAATATGTGTATTTTGTAATAAACCAAAAAAAAAAATCTCTCTTTCTATTTATATAATCAACAACAAAGTTTTATATTCTCCATCGTTTTTAATTCATTTGTGATTCACCTTTTAGCTGGTTGGTTTTGGTTCATGGCTTAAAACTCTTAACACTTAAAAATACTTAAGGAATCAAAGCAGCTGAAAAAGTGGATGGGCACTCAATCTATTGCAAAAAATATGGTTTCTCGAACACTCCCCATTTGCCAACGGTCAAACAAAATGGCAGTCAAAATGGTATAGTGGCAACTAACCTCCAGTTGGCCAGAGGCTGCGAACTGGTCATGGAGTCGGGGATGACGGTGGCGTGTTGCACTGAAGTGTGTGTGAGCTGCTGCCACGCTGGCGGAAGGAGAATCTGTTGAGTACCAGATGGCCAGGCCTGCTGCAAGGTCAGGATGGAAGGAAAACAGAGGGTTAGCACCAAAAAAGCGAGGTACATCTCCAGCAGAAGGTCAAAAAATCGACAGATAGTAGAACTCATGTGATCCAATTTAGTTGGACATTGCAGTCGAGTAGGATATGAACGCCTACTAGCAACCAACAGCACACGGACTCCGTGACCTCGAGCTATTTAATTGCAGTCAGTGTAAAGACCCCGTAACCCGGCACATCAAATCGCAGGGTTGCACCGCAGCTAAACAGGCCAGGGGACTGCACCCACATATTTAGAGAGGAGAAAAAGGATATGGCTATTTAGAGAAATGACCGCTAGTAAGTGATAAACTGTGCCAAACAACCACCAAAGGGGTCATTTAGTTATTTAAGACACAGCAGCATCAGCGTTTGGGCCTAGAGACATCACACACTGCAAAAAAATGGTTTTCTTACTTTTTATTTACAGTACAAATATTTTAACATTCTTAAATCAAGATTCCTTTACTGGAGATGCACAATTACTTAAGATATAAAATTTAGTTTTCTGAAAAAAACGTATCAAATTGAGTGCTTAAAACCAGATAAAATATCTGCCAATGGGGTCAGAAAAATAAACTTAAATCAGAGGAAACATTTTTTTTTCTGACCCCATATTTTCTTGTTTTAAGCATAAACTCACTTCATTTTGATACATTTTTCAACAAAAAAAAAAAAGTAATTTTGTTTCTGATGTAAATGTATGGCGATTTAAAAATGTTTAGATATTTGTACTGGAAACCAACACAAAAATACGGAGTAAGAAAATAACTAAATGTGTACAGGAGAATTTTATAATGCATCCATCTTCTTTTAGTAATTATTCTCTTGGTCAGAAAATGAAGAAGCAAATTATGGACAACATAAAAGATCTCCCTGCGGAATAACAAAAAAGCTTGGGCCACTTTCGTTGGAACTTCATTCATTTCTCTCCCTCGATACCTTGGCACCGTATCTACATAGATGAGGGTCTGAGATGGGGCCCTGCATACTGCGTACGGCCTTGGCTCATGTCTATAAAAAAGATAAGACCCTGCCTTAATAAAGAGATGTGGCATCTCCCAGGCAGTGTGCTGATGTGCGAGACATTTTCCAAATCAGCTCTGACTTTAATTAAATTCAGGGGCCCCCATTCAGAGGCTTTGTGAGGAGCTGTTTTGTATGGCGGGTGAGGAGAGCGAGGAGTGCCAGGCATAATTTGCCCAGAGACGTGAGCTTGAAGAAGAGTGCCTGCAGCTCTAATAGTTTAATGCAGCTTTATTGATTAGCAGTTTAATGTACAACTAATGAATTGTTTCTTTAATACTCTTTGCACATCTATTTACCGGCCCATCTGTATGGGCCACAGCACTTGCACAAAATGGAGAAAAAGTGGGGAAAAAAAATGCTTTTACGATGTTTGAAAGGCATTTATCATTGTGAGAGGTGTGAATCTGGGCCTTTTTCAGGAATTCTGGCAATTTAAGGTCAATTTTATCACAAGAGTGCATGGGATTGGTATTATGTACTCAGTATGTTACTCTCAAACTATAATCAGCTTATCATTGTCATTTGTTTTATTTTTGAAGTGCTTTATTAATAATATATATATAAATATACAGTTTACATTGTATATAAATTACAGCTTAACTGAGAGAAACTGTTTTTTAGCCTATTTAATTTAGCCTTAGCATAAAAGTGCATACTTTCAGTATGTGGCAACACCTCTACATACCTCTTCCGCCCATGACACAAATAATTTCATCCGAACTATGTCCCCAAAGCCCTTTGCCTACATTCCTGACACTTTGCATCCTCCTTTCTCACTCTGGGTCGGGTTGTGTAATTGTTCCGTCTGGCCTGGAACGCTAACCCAGATAAGAGTTTTCCATGCAAGGCCATCTCTGCGACTACCCCCCTAACAGCTTTTCTGCCCTCACAGGGTGAAAGCCTTTTGTCACCCCCAGGGCTCTGAAAGCACCGCCGCTCTCTCGCCAATTGTTTTCGCATTTTCTGCATTCCTGTTCTAGATAAAAGCTGAGGCCTTCTAGAATCCCACTCCACTGGCACCAGAAGCGATGTGGTTTGGGTGATTGGGTTGAAGGGGGGAAGAATGGGCGGTTTAGGCCCTGGAGAAATGATAAACAAGTATCCCCAATCTTTACTCTGGAGAAACTGCCTTTCCCAATGCAGTGCTCCGATAATCACCCGTGGACTTTATGCACAGGCTTTCCTGTACGTGAGGAACAATAAAGACGCTGTAAAGTACTTAAGAAATAGAGTGTAGTCACGAAACAGCGACATAAGCAAAACTCAGCAATACTGAAAAAGATTGTAGACGAATTACAATTAGCTAAACCGTTGTGAACCTCGTCACCCTGACCTCGGTCCCTGCCTTTAAGCATCCGTAGACTTTATTTGAAGGAATAGCACAACTAAAAATAAAAATTATGCACCATTTACTCACTGCCATGTTGTTTGACTTTGAAACTTGTATGATTTGCTTGGAAATCTGAATGGAGACTGGAGCTTCAAACTTCAAAAAGGTTGCAAAAAAATTGTAAAAATATCATAAGAGTGGTACATGTGCGCCATATTTCAAGTTTTCTTAAGCCATATTATAGCTTTGTGTGATAAAATAGACCATTTAGATTGTTATTCACAGATAAACTTTTCCTCTAGTAAGCTGTCAACTGAATTCAAGAACTGAATCAGTTTAATATGTTAATCAATTATTCAGCCTACTTTTATGAACGGGATCAACAGATTCACTGAAAAGATCTGATTCAAAACAATGTTTCATTCACAAATTGGGTATTGCTAATTCTTTCATGAACTCTCATGAACATGCCAAAGGACAGCTAGAATGCATATCAAGAGTTTCAGTAAATATCGACTTAAATTCTGGTCTGTTCCTCACACAACGCTTCAGAAGACTTGGAAAAGAACACATATGGACTACTTTTCTGATACTATTTATTTGGTCATTTTGGAGCTTCACAGCTACTCTCCTCCTTCACTTTCATTCAATTTAAAAGTGTGGCCAGGATATTGCTCAAAAATTCACCTTTTATGTTTCACTGAAGAAAGTAAGTCACACAAGATTGAAACAACATGAGTGTGAGTAAATCATTTTCATTTTTGGCTGAACTATTCTTTCAAGCAGAAGAGTAGAGTCTTAAAACAGCAGCAAGAGCTCTAGGAAATGTTGAGGATAAATTACAAATTAGCTAAACGGCTCTGAACCTCCCCACCCTGTCTCAAATTTTAAAAGCCGTCTGGGCCCTTCCTTGCGGCTCCAGAGGGTAGACAAATCCCTCAGCACTCACAGACCTCATTTAAAGGCAACCTCAGCCTTGCTCATCAAAGCTTGACTTCCTCTAACTCCACGAAAGGAGCAGAGTTCCCTGGACCTTAGTGGAAGCAGGAAAGCAAACCATCAGTGGGGTAAAATCTCTGGCAGGGTAAAGGCAGGTCACTCCAGTTGATACAGCAGAGCATTATGAGATAAATCCAACCTGGCTTCAATTAATCTATTTGCCATGAAATGAGAGTGTCTTCTTGATTTTGTTAAAGGGAAAGTGAATTATACTTTTATCATTAAAACAAAGTAGGTCATGCTAATTGCTCTTTGGTTGGAGCCAAATTCGGATGTAATTGAGAATTTGGGAAAGGCTGAAGGGTGTAATTAGTTTAGGAAATGTGGCTTTGTATTGCTATGGCAATGGGGGCAATGTCTGGCTATACCTGTGTCAGAAGGCCTGACTGGATCTGTAGAGGTTGGGCCTGTGTTACTATGGGAACTGCATTCTCCATCCGCACTGAGTAGCCAGTGTGTTTAGAGGGTGATGCTTGCAAACCTGGGAAGAAATAACAAGGTAAACATAATTAGATGGCCAAATTTATGAAACAGCTCATTCTGTTTCATGAATTTTTCAGAAGCAATTACTCTTATCTTCAGTGTCACATGATCCTTCAGAAATTAAGCAGTGTAGTTTCTATCCGTATGATAACCTGACTGAAATTTCAATTTTTTCATTGTTGAATCTGGAAGCAAGTGTCAATGTATCTAGTGTGTGGCTTAAGAGGCCTTGGAATGTAGCGCACCAGTCGTGTGGACCACTTTTATGATACTTTAATGTTGTTTGACCTATTTGTCTGATGTAGATACTATAAACTGCTGTTATATGAAAAGAGTTGGGTAAAGATTTTTTAAAAACAGAAAAAAAAACATTAAAGAAGTTCGGAAAGACACTAGGGTAAGTCTATAATGCAGAATTGTAATTTATGTGTGAATTAGTACTTTAGCATCATTTATTGTATGTGACAGCCAAAGATGGGTTTAGTTTAAATGAAAACAGCGCTCACCTTGGAAGCCAGGTGGGCAGACGATGAGGGCCTGCTGGAAGGGATCGGGTCGGGCGGCGCAGAGTTGTGGTGCACCGGGCTGGAGGGGCATGGTCCTGGGGGCCACGGCAGCCATGGGGGCCGCAGAAGGCTGGTAGAGTGCAGATTGGTAATTTAGTATGGAGACATCAGGATTGGTAAGGGAAAGGGTGGCACTGGTGGAAGAGGGAGCCAGGTTGGTGGCCTAAAGGAACCGATGGGATAAAACAAACAAACAAAGACAAACAAACAAAAGCATGAGGAAGTGGGTGTGGGGATTGGGTGGAACAACGATGAGAGGGATGCGGGGCAAAATTTCAAAGAATAGCAAATGATAAACATAAACTCCTTAAAATATTTCTCAATATGCAGGATGGATGTTCAAAAAAAAAACTAGCTGATGAAAACTGCAGGCACGGGAAGCATGCTTGATGTCAAGTAATTTTTCAAAGCGAATACAACAAATTCAACAAATTAGATGCTATTGGGTGCAGACGGCATTAAGGTTCAGGCATGTTCTATAAAATGACTTATTGAGCGTGAGGGAAGAGGAGAGAGGAGGTGAGAGAGCTTCAATCAATGCTCTTGTGTTACAGTCTCCATCAACCCTTAAACTCATTGAATTTGCTCAGTCTCATTAGCAGCAGATAATGATCCCTCTTTGTGCTAAAGCTATGATTAAATATACACACATATCTAACTGGTGAGGGGAGAAAAAAATCTGTTCTTCAAAGCCTCTGCTCTAGATTTCCCCTCCAGTGCTTTTTAATCCGGCCTGACTGCGGCACATTCATCTGTTTATTCATCTATCAATGTGGAATTTGCGCGTCTAGAGGGTTTGATGAACGAGGGAACTCCCACTCCTCCATCTAGAACGGTGAACCGAATGTGCTTCTCAAAAGAATTGTACAGGTCCTTCCATCATAGTCACTCTCGCTCTATAATGAAAGCACAAGCCAAAAATATAGCCAGAAGTAAAATATGAGTGCGGTAACATCGCCAGAGAGAGGAAAGGGCTGCTCAAAACGAAAAAGAAGGTCCGAGCCATGGCTTAGCAGTAAGTGCACATGTTCCAGCATAAATATTTTTAGCCACGAAGCCTATTTGGGAAATCTGGGGTTGAGTCTATACTGCTCAAGTTCCCATGTCCAAAATAAACAAACATTAAAAAAACAAAAACAAAAAAACATTGTCTGAGCTATGGCTTAGCGTTCAGCGCAAATGCGCCGGCATGAACAATGTGAGCTTTGGCCAGGCTTAAACCCACAAGTTTCCATGTGCCTGTTCAGAACTTCTCAAATAAAATAAAAAAAATGGTCTGAGCTATGGCTTAGCAGTTGGCACACATGCTCAGACAATATGTTGAGCCATGGTGCTAATATGAGAAATGTGGGTTTGTGTCTGGCCAAATCAAGTTTTTAATCATGTGCCTTTTCAGAACTTAAAAAGATAAAATAAAAATAAGGATATGGGCTATGGCTTAATGGTCTGCGCGCATGCTCCTCCAGCATAAATATTTTTAGGTTTGGAGCTCATATGGGAAATGTGGGTTTGAGTCTAGCCTACTCAGGATCTCATGTGCCGGTTCAGACCTTCCAAAACTAAGCCAGACCTTTCAGACCTAAGCTATGGCTTAGTGGTATGCGGGCATGCTCAAACATAAAAAGGTTGAGCTGTGGTGGTAATATGAAAAATGTGGGTTTGAGCCTCTATTTTCACGTCTTTCTGTTCTATCTCAGAAAATAAAAAGTCAGAAAAATTCCAAAAAAAAAAAAAAAATGACTCGAGGTCAAGTCTGAATAGATCATGTTTAGATGGAAACCCTCTTCAAAAAGTCTTGTGAAATTCACATGCCGCATTTGTAAACTATTTGATTGGAGTGTCTCGTCAACCAACCCTATCTGTAACCTTGGTAGAAGGAGGTAGAAGAGGTTTATCATCTAGACATGACCATCCAAGTACATTTCCATGTAAAATGCCTGTCATTTCTTCCAAGAATTGAACAAAATAATAGACAAAAAAGGTGTGCTTAAACTCTGGTGCACCATCAAAATCAGTTCGTTTAATGGAAGCTAGTGTTATTTACTTTTATCTGTTACTAAAGCAATACCGTTTCATCTCATGCCACAGCTAGTAATTATAGACTTTTCATTAAGGTTTGTATGGGGAGAATTCAGTACAGAGCTTTTCATTTTTCATTTTCACCGTTTAGCAAGGCCGACGAGCACCAGGGGAGAGAGTTAATCAATACGCCGCCATGGCATTCATCACACAAAATAAACACTTTACCCTCACAGCTGGCTAATGCTACACAAGCTTTCCCTTCGAACACACTGAATGCCCTACACAATGTTCTTCTCATGAAGTTACAATGAGGCCGGAATGCTATGACATTACAGCCGTATGACTTTTTGACTTCAGACATGTTTATTCGAAGGGGAAAGTCACGTTTTGAGCTGATCAAAGAACTCAAAATGAAGGCATTATAGGATTCAAGCCTGGCCCTCTGTCAGCAGTTTCGACAAACGCTCCCTGGTGAAGCTAAACTGCACTGAGGCAAAACAGGAGGAAACAAAAGGAGAGAAGGAAACAAAGTGGTGCAATCTTTAAGGCTGCAAAGTGGTAAAATGCAAGCCAAGCAGGAAGTAGAGGCTGTCATGTTGTTAATCAGCACATTGTGACAGAGGGCTGCAAGGCTGGAAAAACACGCACGCGCACATACACACAGCCCAAATGGCCCATGATATGACTGGTGTTCTGTCCGCTGAAGGAAGTCATCCGATACTGTTAGTGGTCAATGGGCCAATGCTACACTAATTTCTTTGGATTGTCCCACTGAGTCAGTGCATGTAATGCAATTAATTATCTGCAGCTTTAAGGTAAACTAAACTGAACTAGGGATCGGCAAGGGTTAAAGTAGCAACTGAATCACTTTGTCACATAAACTGTAGCTTGTTGTTGTGTTTGTTCTGACATGGCTGTAGTTGTGAGGTTGAAACATAAGTTAGTCATTTTTTTTATGATGTGCTCAAAAAAGAAAATGGTCCATACACCACAAAAATCTTGTCTCCATATCCATTAAAACATGTAATTACATAATATTGCACAACATTTAACACAGTATATATATATTATTATTTATTTTTTTATAAATTATTATTATAATTACAAATAATTATTTACAACAGAAATATAAATGTAATAATTCAAATATTTATGAACATTATATTTATATTATCTGGCTTCTCAAGTGCATTTGTCTTGTTTAAGGATGCTTTTAAGGATATTAATGCTTTAATGCAATTATGATACCATAATTTAATTATATTTATTATTTCATTATCGAGTACATATATTTTGATTATTTATTGTGGTGTATTAACCAATTTTCTTTTTGATCGCATTTGTTCATTTGAGCTTAAAAGGTCATTTTTTAGTAATTTTGACCCTGCTAGGTCAGGAACTTACACCAACAACAACAAACTTCATTTATGGTTTACCTATCATAACTTTATTTAAGAACAACATACAGTAATGGGAAGTCACTAGTTAGATGTGATATTGTAAATGTGTGTGTGGATACTGACCTGGCTATGCACAGTGTTAAGCTGGTTGTTGAAGGTCATGGTGAGATTGGTGGAGGTGCTGGGAGCTACATGTGTTATAAAGGGCGTCTTGCTCTGATTGACTGTGTCGTACATGTTCACCCGACGCTTGCAAATCTCCATGTTCTGGAAGCAGGATTTGACGCTGCAGAAACGAAAAGGACGTAGTCAGCGATCTAAACACAATAACATATTTGATAAAACTTCATAACCTTTACAACCCCCCACCCCCCAAAAGTTTCCTGTTGGTGTAGTTGAACTGACTGTGTGCTGTGTGGGAAGTCCAGCAAGTGTGTCATTGTGACAAAGGGGTGGTTGAGTGTCTCTATGGGCGTTATTCTCTTGTCTGCGTCGATGGTCAGCATCTTGGTCAGCAGGTCAATAAACTCCCTCCTGTCTGCCTTCTCCGCCAACATGTCACTGCCTTCCAAGTCTGTGGTCATATTCACCTGCACACAGCGAAAGAGAAAAAAATGAGAGTTAGAAATGAGACATACACATTGACTGACATACAAAGACCAACAAGTACATTAGGGATCCTCAAACATGGTTATTGTTTTATATTATATTTATTATATATAAATATATAATATTCTGAACTCCCCCCAAAAAATCCATTGAATTTCACACTCAATAACAATCACAATGTTCTGCCTCTTGCTTGTTCATTTAAGTGCACTCCACTTTAATTCAACACATTTTATAATTACCACAGCATAGAAAATGCAGGAAAAATGTTTAATGCTCTAATGCTTTAATGCAAAATTACAAAAGTTGCTTATCTAAGTAATATTTGTAATTGCACCGGACAGTGCTAATCCATGAATAAAGGAAGTAGAGAAAATTAGCAACCATATTTGCTGAATAAATCAGGCCTAGTGTGTTCAACGCAAGCCTGGGTGTCCTCAAATGATGAAATCTTTCAGCTGTGTCTTCTGATCCAGCTTACATCTTACAGCTTTTGTAAATAATGCATGTGAGTGTTTGTGTGGAAATAATTCCCACATCCCGCAGTGCTTGACGTGTACGACTCTATTAATATACACAGGTCTGTCAGTCAAAAAGTGTGAGCGTTTCTCAGAGGGCAGCAATAACCTTTCTGAAATTCCCCAATGTTTGCCCTCAAATTTACAGCTATTTACAGATCCTCTTCGGGCCAGATATTGCCGTCTGAAGATGTAAACATAAAAAATAAACAAATCCGGAAAAAATTCTATAATATTATATATATGTAATTCAATATAATAGTATTAAAATGATAAATAATAATAAAATATAATATAAAACAATTTAATCTATACATACAAGGCATATACAAAGAAGAAAATACGAATAAAGAGGACATTTTAAAGGAGAACTCCGGTCAATTTTAACATTGAGCTCATTTTTTTGTAAATTTGGAGTGCTGTCAGTACAGAGAACAACGACACAAATCGGTGTTGCCTACACCGTGTTATCCTCTTTTTAAAATTTGCACCCTGTTGACTTCAATAGGGCAAGTTTTAAACCTGCTTTTAGCCTCTTAACATCCTTGATGTGTCATTACAATTGCCCAGCCATGTGAGTGATTCCTTCAGAGTGAACACGGTGAATCTGACTGCAGTAGATGTGAAAGATATGAATAAAAGTGATGTTAATTCAGCCAGCGCACATACCTGTAATTACTTCCTGTTTTCGGTTGAAGTCCACAGTAATCGATTGTCGAGTTCACGCGCATAGGTTTAGTTACCTATGATCACACGCGTGAACTCGACAATCGATTACTGTGGACTACTGTGGACGCTGGCTGAATTAACATCACTTTTATTCATATCTTTCACATCTACTGCAGTCAGATTCACCGTGTTCACTCTGAAGGAATCACTCACATGACCTGTGCACTTGTAATGACACATCAAGGATGTTAAGAGGCTAAAAGCAGGTTTAAAACTTGCCCCATTGAAATCAACAGGGTGCAAATTTTAAAAAGAGGATAACACGGTGTAGGCAACACCGATTTTTGTCGTTGTTCTCTGTACTGACAGCACTCCAAATTTACAAAAAAGTTGAAATCTGTAAATCAACCCGTGGGACATAAAAGTGCCTGTATTTGAAGAAACACATTTTTATTGTTTGATAGTGGTGTTTTGCCAGAGGTGAAAAGCAGTGCAGCAGAGCTTTTTTTATTTTGGGACTCCCTGTCAGAGATGGCTAACGCATTTTTCATACCGCCATGCTGTTTATCCGTGGTCTATCCACCCCGAGCTATCAGATAAACCGCCAGTCACCAGTGCAAATCAGAGTCCTCTTTTATGCATGCTATTTTAGTCCTGCTCTGTCTCTCTCTCTCTGTTTCCATCACCCTGCTACATGATAAAGAAATAATCTTTGACACGAGAGGAAAAATAATCATTCAGGACGCAGAATATGAACCGCAAGCGAGGGGAGTGCCTGCATAGCAGCCGTGCACAAATCTTGCAGAAACAGTTACGCACGCACATTTAGTGAACTGTCTCTTGAAGATGATGAAACCGAGAACAATCATTCTTCTTGCTCTCCATTTCACATCTGACTGTCATATTTAAATCGGTTGAAATCACAAGTGCCGTATTCACTGAGTGCAACAATTTGAAGACAGGTGCATATCATGGAGACAGCAGTGCAGATGTTCCTCATTCAAACTGGCAGAGCTGCAACAGCGGAAACTGAGCACGCACACGCGCACACACGCACACACACAGTTTGGTTGTTCTAAAATCATATTCTAGGTTACAAAGATGTGTTTAGCCTCTAAACTGTCAACTGTTGCATTAAGGTGGCTTATTTAAATAAAGACTTTATTTAATTTTTTTTGTTTGCATTTTGTATCATATATTTGTATAATTATTATTATCTAATATATACTATATAATAATAATAATTTATAAATAATCTATTATTATTATTCATTTGTTCATTTGATTTCAAGTAGTGTTTTATTTTATTATGATTTCTAAGCAATAAACAATAAAAATGTCATTTTATGTTTTATTTTATTATGATTTCTTATTAAAGAAATACATTTATTTATGTATTTAATATATAAATACAATTTAATAAACAAATCAATTATTTTTCTTAATAATAATTCATTTTATTATTATAATCTGCATTATTACTATTATTATTATTCCTTTGTTTGTTTATCATCGTACAGTGTTCACATTTTTTTGTTGTATTATCATTATTAGAGTTTGTTTGAGTAGGTCTAATACCTTAATTGAAAATATACATTTCCCATCCTTTTATGTTAATGAGGTTTTACAACAGCACAGAGATATGAAAATTGAAACAACATTTCTTGAAATGTTGTTGACTGTACGGCAGTGCACAAGCCCACTGCAGGACACTGGACTACAGAGCAAGTCCGTACTTAGACCATAGCACCAGAGGACCTGACCTGAAAATGAGTCTCTGATGTAATTCTTGTAAAACAAGGTTTCTGTACAAGACATGAGCATGGATACATTACAGATTAAGCGTATCCAAGCATAAGCATATTTCCATGAATTCATCTGAATTTGCAGTAAATTAGATCAGCCATTTTTATCTGATGAAGCGGGATGGAGTCGGTTCTTATGGGAAAATCCAAATTGAGGTTTGCGTCATTGTTGGCCTGGACCGTTCAGACATCTGACGACAGGCCGGTGATGAAGCGTGCTGATTTCAATAACTTGCAGAAAGCAAAAGGTCATAAGTCATGTGTCTTATCAATGAATAGCTCCCAGGGGTATAAGGTTCCCATGCACCATTGTGCTTTTGAGTCATGTCCTCAGTTACATAACATCAATGTTTTCTGCGTAACAGAGGTGTGAGTATTCCTGGAAACTCTCCACACAGAGTCTGAGATGTTTTTGAAGGTGAGGGAGGTTATTATTAGCCATGAGCCAGATTTCTGCTTCTGTTTTATGGTATGAACAAAAGTACTACGAAACTCCTACCTGTGCCATATCGTCCAGGCAGTTGAAGATGTACTTGCGAGCCTCTTTAGATTTGATCCCCGTCTCTGTCTCATGGTCCTCAGGTGTCTGGAAGCACAAAAAGGAATGGCCTCCACTTAAAAAAAACACTGTAGAAGCACTTTCAACATCAGAAATAACCCCATTACTCTATCCAAAATGATCTTTTTACTCACCCTCTTGTCGTTCCAAAACTTTTATGACTTTCTTTCTACGGTGGAGCGCAAAAGAAGATATTGAAGAATTTTGTCCATACAAAGGAAGTCAATTGTAACCGAAACAACATGGGGTAGTCGTGGCCTAACGGTTGGGGCAGTCGTGGCCTAACGGTTAGGCCAGTCGTGGTTTGGGGCAGTCATGGCCTAATGGTTAGAGAATCACACTGGTAACCCAGTTGCGGGTTTGAGTCTCAATACCGGCAGGAAATGACTGAGCTTGGATGTGTTAAATGCAGAGAACAAATTCTGAGTATGGGTTACCATACTTGGCCTTCACATGTCACATTCACTTTTACTTTCATTCGTCAAAATACCTTATTTTATGTTCTGCAGAAGGCACAAAGTCATACAGGTTTGGAACAACATGAGGGTGAGTACATTTAAATTTTTGGGTGGACTGTCCCAGTAAAGATACGGAGGAACATCATGAAACACTTGAAAGAAAATAGGTAAAGTAAACATGTGACTTACAACATGGATAGAGATTTTGGAATTGGAATTTTAAATGAAACTCACAGCAAAGAAAAATCACAAATTAAATCTCTTTCATATCTCATTTGTTTCTCCTAGACACTAATGGAGAGCTGAAGTTGTCTGGTTCTTTTCATTTTCTCCTGAAAAGAGTCAAATTTGAGAGATCTCAACAAAGTGTTAAATTGTGCTCAGATTTGCAACGAAACATACCTGAGAACTCCATTAAGATTCCTGAACTATGAAAGATAAAACCTTATCTCTGGGAAGTACTTGACACTGAGTTAAGTATTTCTACAGTCCAAGACACAAGCACTGAGGGCCAAAAAGTTTAAGGAGGTATTGACTACACAGGAGGAGTTTTTCTAGTTTTATTGGATCCATATCATATATATGAAGGGTTAGGAATGCAACTTGTTCAGTAATATCAATGTTTTCCCATGTGAAGCTTTGAAAAGTTCACTTAAAGTTAATCTAAAGAGAAAACTATCGACTATGGGCAACCAGCCCATAAGCCCAGTAAGGATGGGGAATGTGGAGGGAAACAGAGCATAAGGGGAAGGAGGAATGAAAGAGGGAAGAACGAGAACGGGGCGTTAAGCAGGATTTATCCCATGTTGCTCTGGTTGCCAAGTCGTCTCACACAAAACTCATTTAGCTCACATTAGCCCCTTGGTCGGTTTACAGGGTGTAGTGGATGCCTCAGTTTAGAGAGTGAGGGAATGAAAGTGAAAAACATTGTTGCTGTATATTATATGCAAACCAAGTGAGAAAGAATAAGGAAGTGTGAAAGCGAAACAAGGTGAGGGAGTTTACCTTAAGTCTCCATAGAGGATAGGTGGAGTCGGGGTCTCTGTTGAAAAACCTGGTTGTTTTCGTCCCTGCACTTAACAGATACTCTGCTGGCAAGCCCTGTGTTTGAGAGATGTACCGGATCTGGTGGAAGACAAACACAGGCAATATGAGATTTACAGCTTATGTTACACATTTGATGCTGGATATTCAATGTTTTGATCCAGTTAAAGGGGAAGGAAAAGGGGATTTTCTAGCTCATTTTATATATGTAGACATATAGTATGATAATAACAAAGTTTCTCTCCAGTTTACTGAAACTAAGCTGCAAAAAAAAAGTTATAGTCAACTAAGTCGAAATTGACATTTTTACTATACATTTATTTCTTGCCCAATATAACGACTTTAGATTGTGGAAGTAAAATGGGTTGCAAACTATGTTTCATGACAACTTTTAAAGAAAATAGCTGAAAATAATAATAATAATATTATTACATAAAGAAATAAAAAAAATCATAAAAAGTATAGTAATTCTAATAAAACATAATGATAAAATAAATAAATATAAATAATAATTTGATCAAAAACAGAAGACCTGGAGCATGAAATCAAAGTCTTTAAAACTTCAGTGCATATAGAACTATTGAACATGTCTACAATTTTACGTTAAACATTTATTTGTATATTTATATTATATATTTTTGATTAATTGGTTGTATTCATTTTATTATCATCATCAAGCCTTTTCTTTAAAAGATTATTTATCTTGTTCATTTCTATTTTATTATTAATTGTATTAGATATTTGTTATAATAATATTTATTATTATTACTTTTTTCAGGCCTTTTCTAAGACACACAAGTCTTAAAGTACAGTAGCAAAAACAGTCTGTTTGATTGTAATGATTAGGGAGATGGTGGAAATGGTCATGAAAAATGAAATGATTCTGTTTTTGGTGCAAGAAACCTTGACTAACGCTCTAAGTGGACTTCTGGGAAATGCAACAGTGAGCTGCGTTAAAACAGACTGATGACATTTTGTCTGCTCGAAAACATATCAGTCACTTGGCTGCCACGCTGATGACACAACTTCAACATTCCAGCATTAGAAGCCGAATAAACAGCATCTGTGATGAATGCTGTCACCAAGAGACTGACTGACTTCCCCTGCCAAAACCTCTTTTTACAGGTCTACCCGGGTGGCACAATTACACAGAATGCCATTCACACACCTGAAAAGCGTAAATACAAGACCCTGGCAGCCGAAGAAATCCACAATAATAATCTCTTCCATGGCCCCTGCCAATCGGCTAATCTTGTGCCCTGAGAACGAGCTCATAGCTGCTCAAGAAACCTTGATCACTGTGTTTGGCTCATTTACCGTCTAATGAAATAAGACCATTCACTTTTTGAGGATTCCTGCATGTGATTTCAAGCATCATTATTAGAAATGCCACAAAGGTGCCGCAAAGGCTGAAAATAACTCTTCAAGCTTAGTTTTAGATGCGAATCAAAAGTAAACTGGGCAGCCGAGTTGTCCTTAACACAATACCTTAGAAATACTTTCCAAACACAAGACCTCATAAATGCACCAAATGAGGGCTGAACTCTGTAGTATAAAGAAATAGTGGGAGACAAATCTGCAAAGTCCTTTGCTGTGTTTAAGAGCTTGTTAAAGGCGTTTTTGGTTTGCTTAAAGCTAGAACATTGGCCCTGGGCTGTTCCATGAAGCCAGAATCATTTTTTTTCAAAAGAAAATGCCTCACTTTAGAGCTCGGGATCTGGGCTAATTGGGCAGTTTGTGGCATGTGTCCAGAACTATGGAGTGGCCAGAGAGAGATGAAAGTCAGTGAGAAGACACACAGACACACACACACACACTTCGACACAAACACACAGCACTTCAGGAGAGCTGAGACAGCAGGGGCCCAGCCAACAGTCAGATTTGTTTTCTCTTTCTTAAGCACAAACTGTAATTGAGGGATGTTTTTGCAGCCATTTTCTGAGAAAGGAGATGGCTCTCTCAGCAGGGCCACACATACACACAATCTCACACGCACAAAAAGCAAGACTCCTATGCTCCATCTCTCTAAATGAATATCATACAGGACGTGTCATTTCATAACTCAGATTTTCGAAGTCATTTTCCAATTGGAACACATCATTTCTTTATAGCGTATCATTACTGACTATTGAATTTCAAAACAGAAATAGCCAAGGATGGATTATAGCCTGGGCCATTGGGAATTTTTATCAAACAGTCATGAATGAACTTTTTCATACTAGTCGACTTCACTGTTGAAATAGATTGACTATAAAGGTGTTTACAGTAATTGGGAATGACTATGGTGAATATTCCTCACAACTGCCACTTCATTTCTTATATTTGCAATGTAATTTCTCATTATTTAGACATTAAATCTTGCAGTTATAATGACTTCAAACCTATATCAACTAGATTTTTAGCAGCTATTTAACAAAGATGGAATTTTGAGAGGCTAAAGTTGTCATTTGTGGGTTTTCCAGGTGTCTAGAAAAATTATGAACAAAATTCAAAGTTACAATTACAAGACATAAGATATATATTTTTAGAGATATACACTTCTGTTCAAACGTTTGGGTCAGCAGGATTCTTTAATGTTCTAGTCTCTTATGTTCACTAAGGCTGCATTTATTTGATTAAAAAAAGAAAAAACTAATATTGTGAAATATTGTTACATTTTAATATATTTTTAAATGCAATTTATTTCTGATATGGCAAAGCTGAATTTTCAGATTATTAATCTTTTGTAACACGATGAGTGTCTTTACTGTCACTTTTGATCAATTTAATGCATCCTTGCTATTTCGATAGTCCACTTTAGACATTCTACTAACTATAAGTAACTTTTCAACTACATGTCAACTAACTCTCATTAGAGTATTAGTAGAGTGTAGTAGACTGTCAGTAGACTGGTAGGTTATGGTTAGGTGTTAGGGTTCTGGTTAGGAGAACAAGTTGACTTGTAGTTGCCAAGTTACTTATAGTCAGTAGAATGTCTGTTGGGGGACCAACAAAATAAAGTGTTAGCAGATATTAAGCACAGTCTACTAATACTCTAATGACAGTTGACATGTAGTTGAAAAGTTACTTATAGTTAGTAGAATGTCTAAAGTGGACTATCGAAATAAAGCGTTACCAATAAAAAATAATAATAATAATTGGTGTGCAGGGCATCAAGAGAATTTCTCCATAGAGGCTGGTGCCCCAGGTGTCCCAAACCATCCTTGGTAACAGCCAAATGGGAAAAGCCAGGGTTGAGTACAACAAATACCCTAAAATGTACTAATGGTGGAAACTTATAGCTGAATTCCAGTGCATGTCTAAAACCTAGGCTATTCTGATGCAGTAAAGAATTAGATTTAAACAATGTCTTACCTGGTCATACTCAGATGCTCCGGGGTACAGCGGCCAGCCCAGAAACAGCTCAGCGATGACACAACCCAGGGACCACATGTCTATAGCCTCACAGAAGGGCAGACCCAGGATGATCTCTGGAGCTCTGCAGACACACAGAAGTGGAGGATGAACTTCAACAACAGAGTCACAGCAGAATAAGTACAATTTTAAAATTCTGAACAGGGTTAATATAGTTCACTGAAAAAATATTGCTTTAAATAAAATAAATGTAAAAAAAACAATAAACTTACTAAAACTTTTCCTAAAATGAAAATGGAAAAATAAAAACTGATAATTCAAAATATTAATCAAAAATACAATAGTATCTGAATGACACTGTTGCTTACTATATGTTATCCCAGTATACTGTACATTAAATGGCGACAGACAGACATAGATAGATAGATAGATATAGAAATTTCAAACAATCTATTTGAGTGTACATTTATGAAGCAATTATTGTCTTCCACCAGAGAGAGGGCCAGAGGGAAACTGATGTTTTTGGCCCAAAACTAGTTTATGTGCAACCTGTTCCATTGAGCCCAAAGTTGGCGTTCATTACACCGCAGCCGTAAGACCTCATTGTACTCATTTAAGTTGACCGAGTTGAGTAATAAAGACAAACACAGAATGCATTTTGTTGCCACGGACACAGCGGCATTACTCTGGGTGCTGCTTGTGAATTATGATTAAAAGGAGGTCCACTCTTTTGGATAGAGGGATTGAAGATAAATAAATGCCAGAGAGAGACTTATTTCAGCAAGTCTTGAAGGTGAATGCACGCACACGCACATGCACACACACACACACACACACACACACACGCACACACACACACACACAAAAATAATGGGCTGACGCCTCGTTTCAGAGCACAGTAATATTATTTGTAAAGGCAACACTGGACATTGGAAGAACAGTTCATACCCAAGCAGCGTTATCGTTCACTAAAATTAAAACTTAGATAAAAATACATTTAAAAATAAACTAATACAAGTGACAAAAAGTGTATACAATTACTAAAAGTTAAACTAAACTGAAAACTGAAAATATAACAATAAAAGCTTTTTTTTTTATTAAATTACCTTTTATTTGTATACATTAATAATAAAAAACACTAAAAATTGCACTACTACCAAGAGGAAAAACTCAAGACACAACTTGTGAAATCACAAGATCTCTTTATTATCTCTTATAGTGAGCAATGTGATTAAATAAAGATGCACAGATTTTAGGGATGCCTCAACATTAAAATGTTGTCTGACACAGGTAAGCTTTTATTATTTTGACGTTATGACTACTAACCAATACATGGCTGATATTAAAGTTTTGATATTTGATCTAAAAAAAATAAAAAAATTGAAATCAACTATTTTAAAGTGGATGTAGGCATCACACATAATGAGTAGTAAGAAAGACAAATATTTATTTTGAGATTAACTAAAGATTGCATTCAACAGTTATTAAATGATAGGTGTTTGTAGATATCAATGTGATTCACAGATGCCGGCAAACATAATATAAAGGAAAAATAGAGGAAATGAGCATGCATAGTTAATCAAATATTGAAATGAATATTATTCAAATTCAATTATCCATCCCTATAAGTCTGTAATCAAAAGTCAAAGGTTTCAATATGAACTCAAATGGTTCCAATCAAACTATGAATTCCACATTAATTCTGGTCCTTTACTTTTATATTTGGCCAACAATTTGTCATCTCATTTGTTTCTATTTCTATTTTCCTAGGGAAGTGCCGGAGGAGCACCCGAGACAAAACAGAAACAAAATACAACTCACGGGTGCCACAAGGGCAGGAAAAGACTCAAGTTTGGCAGTTAAATCTCCTATTGGCTCTCACGTAAGGTATGTGGCGCAGGACATCACCCTTCTGGAGTGATGTCATGCCACCCAAGCCTCGTGCATGCTGGTCTTCTCGATGTCATTCAAATAAGCCACAGCGCTACCAGCTGAAAGTATCTCTGTGACACCGAGGACGCATTACGGCCGCCACGTATGCAAATGCATATCCCACTTCAATCTTTTCTCTCCCTTCTTCCAATGCCATATGCAAAACAGACCAGCAGCTGCTGATGCAGGACTTTCAGCGGGTGTGATAAACACAAACACGCGCAGCACTAAATATCATCCTCATTCTCTTGCATATAAAACGTCTGCTTGTAATGCAAAAATCTGTGGTGGTGAGGAATTCACAACCCTGTTCCAGATCCGCACACATGGAAATATGAGATCCTATAGAAAGGCAGATGTGTTGCGGAGAGAGTGTTTGAGTTCATTTGTGGTACGTTTTGCATACCTAAAACCTGTCAGGTTGTGACCCTGCAGGTGTGCGTTTTATTTGCATGCGTATCATTGTGCAGCTTACATGTATGCATGGGGTGACAGTATGCACACAAGTGCAAACATCCGATCCCGGGGTTGATATTTGCATGGCAGGCCCGATGCACCCATGCGGTGTCATTTCTTGTACATAATGCCACTTAGGATAGTGCAAACAAGCACAGAAGCAAAATCTTTGCACCCATCAGAACCACTGCAGTGTGCAAATAATCACTGGGTCTCTTGCATTGGGGTAAATGATGTTGTGAATATGGGGTCAGGCAAAGGTTATCAGTTCCTTAATGAAGCATAAACACCACTCAAACCCACATTTACATGGTCACTCAGTTGCTATTTGAGGCTCTGACATTATTCTGCGTGGGCATGTCAAAAAGCATCGATCACAGCTGACCTTCAATATGGACCACCACTCATAACCACAGACGATGCCCTGCTTTTTTTCCAGGCCACAATTCTACATCTCCCAGTGCTATTATGCGTTGTACTTCTGTCACCGTTTAGGAAATTGTTATAATTAATGATTGTATTGTATATTGTATTGTATTACTATTTATAAAACGGTTATAATAACAACGCTCTTCAACCGTGACTTATTCACCATAAATCACACCATAAAGCACATGCAATACAATATTCAATAACATACAAATCAACTGTTCAACTGCTCGTTAACACAAGTATCTAATCAGCCAATCACATGGCAGCAACCCACTGCATTTTTGCATGTAGACATGATCAGGACGATCTGCTGAAGTTTGAGGAATGAGGAAGAAATGTGATTTAAGTGACTTTGATTGTGGAATGTTTGGTGGTGCCAGACGGATTGTTCTAGTATAAAGTATTTCAGAAACTGCTGATCTACTGGGATTTTCAAGCACAACCATTTCTAGGGTTTACAGAGAATGGTCTAGAAAATATCCAGTGAGCGGCGAAAAGGCCATTTTTTCAGAGGAAAATGGCCAGACTAGTTCAAGCTGATAGTAATGCAACAGTAAATTCAAAAAACTACTCGTTACAACCGAAGTCTGCAGGAGAGCTCTTCTAAACGCTCAACACGTCGAACCTCGAAGCAGATATGCAGAAGACACACCGTGTGCCACTCCTGTTAGCTAAGAACAGGAAACTGAGGCTACAATTCGCACTTTCTCGTCAAAATTGGACAATAGAAGATTGGAAAAACGTTGCCTGGTCTGATGAGTCTCAATTTCTGCTGCGACATTCAGATGATAGGGTCAGAATTTGGCGTAAACAACTTGAAAGAATGAATTCATCCTGCCGTGTATCCTGATCCTCTGGGTGCCCGCTGATTGGCTGCTCTCCCTCGGAATCAATTTTAATATTTATGTCCTGTCCTCACATCGCACTAAAGCAGAGGAGGCCAGAAGTTCCCGCCGTGCCATTTTAATAAACATTGTGTGAGGTGGGCTCACCGAGGGAAACACAGACATCTATCGCGCACCTGAGGCTGGAGGCGAGGGAAAGAGTGATGGAGCGAGGGGGCGGAAAGGGAAATACGATTCGGTGTGACAGAAAGAGAGGAACAGACAAAGAGTGAGAGAGAGAGCAAAAGGGAGGTAAACGACGGAGACAAAAACAAACAGTCCAGGCATGTAAGAACAAGAGAATGAGGGAGGCAGGGGGAGATGTTTAGATTTCCATCTCCACAGAGTCAGACTGTGGGGTCATCTCTCCACAGCGCTTCGACAACTTACTAAAACAACCTTGGAAATAGTCCTCCCTTTTATTGTGCTCGTATTGAGGGAGTGCTCTTTCATTTCAAGGCCCTGTGAACCTCTCCCTCTCCTTTCAAAATGCAGAGGAAATCGCTGACGAAGCTGTCACTCTCTCCACTCCCTTTCTTCCGTCATTAGCATTCCCAAGACAGAAAGTGTAGAATGAGGGAGAGTGAGAGGAAAAAAAGCGAATTGATGACCTCTTCTCTTTAATTTCACTGTTATAGACACCTCATGCAAAAAAGGAATTCATTTTGAAACGTTTATGCAATGAGACGAAAACTTTAGATTCTTATTTTACCCATGTTGTGAATGTGAATTGCAAAAATAATGGCAGAACATCTTTTTGTGAATCAACTCATGTACTCACTGCAAGTTATCCAAAAAGTGGCTATTGAATCAACATCTTAATGGGTTAGTTCACCCAAAAATGAAAATTATCCCATAATTTTCTCACCCTTAAGCCATCCAAGGTGTTTATGTCTTTCTTCTTTCAGTCAAACACAATCAGAGTAATATTAAAAAATATCCTGGCTCTTCCAAGCTTTATAATGGGAGTGAATAGAGTAGTTTTTGAAGTGCATCCATCCATCCATCCATCATAAAAGTAATCAATACGGCTCCAGGGGGTTTATAAAGGCCTTCTGAACTGAAGCGATGCGTTTTTGTAAGAAAAAATCCATATTTATAACTTTATAAACTATAATCACTGGCTTCCGGTAACGTTCGCACGTGAGTCTAGGTCCGATGGAAGAGTGACCTCTGACCTGACGAATGACATATTGACGAACGCAGAAGCGCAGAGGATAGAGCAAAACAAAACACCGGTCACGAATTAGAAGTCTAAAATTAGAACTTTTAAAGAGAAATGTCAGAGGAGCTTGAGTTTGTTGCCCAGTCGAGAGGCGTCTACTCTCACCTAAGCTTACGCTACGCCTACATCCTACGTCACACATTGGGTCAGAGATCACTCGTCCGCCGGAAATAGACTCACGTACAGCCGTGTACTTTATACTGTACGTTTATAAAGTTATATGGATAATTTTCTTACAATAACACATTGCTTTGTTTCAGAATGAATTATAAATACAGTAGTTACCAAAATGTTTTTTTTTTTAAATAAACATCAAAATGAATCAAACTAGTGATTAAAATACCCATTATGTCAAGTCAAAGTTTATTGTTGTATGTTCAAGTACAATTCAATTCTTACTTGAATGCTTATTTACAGACTAGATACAAAGCATATACAATGCTACTAAATGCAAAATATCCAAAATAACTAAAAACTATACATAAAAATAATAATGTCGATAATAATATATGTACATTGTTATATAACAAGATTTAGAAGAATAACCACCCCTCCCAAACCACATTCACACATGCCACTTAACCACAATCCATCAGTACATATTTGTATAATCGACAACTTCCTTTGCGTGCCAGTCAGGTACAGGAAAAGACATCGAGTTGCAGAGAGCCGAATTGTGGCCCATAGATCACTCAGGCGTCCTAGAGTCCCACTGAACAAACAAAGAGAGGTTGTGCAGTGGCGTCACAGGTTTGTAATCCTCACCCTCCCTCACATCTCAGGCTCCTACAGCATTTCCACCATAGACTGTTAATTACAGACATGCCACCACCCCAGACAGAGAGAGAGAGAGAGAGAGACAGCGAGAGTGATGACACTCTTACACAACTGACCTTCTGACAAACACACATAAGCATCAAGTGGACAAAATGCAGTCTACCTCAGATGGCCCACGTACGATTGTGGATTATGAGTGATAATGTGTGCATATGAATGGGTGCATGGGTACTGTAACATCCAAATGACAGGAGATACTAAACAGTTTTTCTATTTAAAAAAAACAAACATTTATTACATTTAATTTCTTATATTAAATTATTGTCACAACAATAATTGAATCTTTGATGACTGAATAAGTGCAAATCACCTTTATTCCACAAGGTGGCGATGTCTGATACAGAATGATGAAGTGATGTTTCACTCATAGTTACCGCAGGCAGAAAACAAAAGAATAGGAAGTATCATCAGCAAAACTTGAAATGGCTCAGGGATTTTCTGCAGAGCTCAACGCATTCAAATATTAGTGTCACTTTCACATGATGGTGGACCTGGTGAAGAAGCTGTCAGAGATCAAAATATTGAAGATGTTGAAAATGATAGTTTTGAGAATATGTGTTCGAGATCGCGAATATGAGCCAGATGCTGAATGTACTGGGAAATGAACTCTGATGATGACAGTGATGATGGTATAAAACATCTGCTCAAACTGAACCCTTCCAATCTCCAAAAGGTAACATTATAGGCTATGTTTTATTTGATTCTTCTGTAATTGTTACTCTAATATCAGGAGAGTTTTATATAATCGCGATAGGGAGAGACCCATCCGTGTTAGATATAGATCCGGGTCGCCAAAAACCATATGTCATAATGATTGGTGAAACATTCATGCATTTAAGGGTTAAATATACTGTGTGCAAAACAATCATGCCAATAACACATTTTGCGTCCCACCTGAGTGACCCCAGCCCTTCTGTAAGAGCCCGCAGGGTGCTGCATCAGTCATGAGCCCTCAACTCTAGCTCCCTCTCTTTTCTCTCTTCCGCCCACTGTCTGTCTCATTCCCTTTCTCTCTCTTTCGCCTCAGCAATCTCTTAAGCAGCCTGTGTAAGTATGTGGGTCACGTCAAGAGCTTTCTGCACGAGGAAAAGGTCCACAAAATGAGTGTCCTAACGGACGCTCTCACATTTGCAGTCGGGCCCCAAGTGGAATGCACTACAAGTGGAACTCTCTTCCCACAACTTTCTCAGACACACACCCATGATTAAAACATTTTATCACCAGAATAAATGATTCTGTCTTGGTGTCTCTGTGTGCATGTACTCTGGAACAATTTAAATCATGCAATAGTGTCAGTAGTTGATGGGACTTCTAGCATTATTGCAACACAAATATGACATGCAATTTTTTTTTGCTGTGTCGTGTTGTACTGTGCTATAGCTCAAACTAATAGTCAAACAATGTATGGAATTTTCAATGATAGACAGCAGGGTGGCCAATATTATACTGACATATGCACAAAATTGGTAAAATGAACAGGATTCACTAAATATACTGACATATCAGCTTATTTTTGGCCATTTATATGGCCATTACATTAAATAAAATAGTTAAAATAGTCTTCTTCCAAATTTAAATAAATAATTTGATGTAAAAATAAGCGATATATATTCATTTGAAATAAACAAATAAATAAAGCTGTTGAAAAGTTTGTTGTCAGCATGATTTTTTTTAAAGAAATACTTTTATTCAGCAAGCACATATTAAAAGTGACAGTAAACAAATTTATAATACTGTTCTTTTGAAATTTCTACCCAAAGAATCCTGAAGGGAAAAAAAAAAAAAAACCTTTTAAGGTTTCCACAAAATGGAATTTATTTAGCACAACTGTTTTCAACATTAATAATAATGAGTAATGTTTCTTGAGCGGCAAATCAGCATATTAGGATGATTTTTGAAGGATCATGTGACACTGAAGACTGGAGTAATGACGCTGAAAATTCAGTTTTGCCATCAAAGGAATAAATTACATTTTAAAATAGAAAAGGGAAAACGGTTCTTTTAAATGGAAATAATATTTCACAATATTACTACTTTGGATCAAACAAATGCAGCCTTGGTGAACACGAGAGGCATTTAAATAATGAATAATCATGATTAGCTAAGTATAATCCATATTAATCACATTATACATTTCAATGTAATGATAGCAAATCAGCCGTTATATTGGCCAATATACTGGTCATTGGCAAGCATACCCTAGATATTTGCAACAGCCATTAAAAAATCCACATTAAGCAATTTCTCCTAAAAACTGTTGAAAACAGAAAATGTTCATTCACAAGGCTGTTTGTAAATTTGAAAGGGGAAAAAATAAATATGGTGGAGATAATTCTGATAATCAGCCAAACGGTATGATTATTATCAGCCAAAAAGGGCCAAATATAGGCCAATAAATCAGCCAATCTGTCTATCACAAAGCCCTTCTGCCCTACGGCTTCAGTTCTGAGCCCACACGCCACACTCTCCGTCTCAGCACACTGCCTCTGGGAAACACAAGGCTGTCATTCCTCTCTTTTCGCTTCTGAGAAAAAGAGAAGGAGAGACGCTCACCTACGCTGACCAGATAAATCAGTAATGTGCCACCCCCTTCCATCACACCTCCATCTGTCTCTTATCTGTCTTCCACCTCCTCTACGGTCCAGCAGTCCAGCACACCTCCACACGTATAATAATCAGATTGTGCAGGACTGATATTGTGTGTTCAAGCTGTGCTTCTGAACAGGTGGCGGCTGATGTCCTGTGTCTATGCTGGAATCCATAATTAACATATTATCCATCCTACAGTATGCAAAATCAGGAATCGTGCATCTCATGTTAAAACTAGTTTATTTTTATACATGCTTTTTTGCTAATTTTAATTCAACTTTTTCAGAAGAAAAAAAAAAAACGTATAAATAAACATGGCAGAGAATGCAAGGCCAAACCCACACTTGTTTTTTTTAATTCATGAACCCCCAATTCATTTTGAGGTAATGAATTTAGCTATATGCTAAAGATACACTACCCTTTACAAGTTTAGGGTGTTTTTATTTTCAAGGAATTAATACATTCACTGTAAAAAGTGAACAGTTGGATCAACTTTAAAAAATTACTTCAATTGGTAACACCTAAAGAAATTAAGTTTTCTCAACTTAAATTATCACATTTTTCACGATAAAACGTGATAATTTAAGTTGAGAAAACTTAATTTCTTTAGGTGTTACCAATTGAAGTAATTTTTTTAAGTTGATCCAACTATTCACTTTTTACAGTGGTTATTCAACAAGAATGTATTAAATTGATCAAAAAGTATCAGTAACTTGCTGTTCATAATTTTTTTTTTTTTAAAGTGTCACGGTTTCCACCAAAGTATTAAGCAGCACAACTGTTTTTAACATTGGTAATGATAAGAAATGTTTCTTGAGCATCAAATCAGCATATTAGAATGATTTCTGAAGGATCATGTGACACTGAAGAATATTCCATCACAGGAATGCATTTTAAAATCTTTTAAAATTTTAAAATGAAAACAGACTTGTAGAGCTTATCCGAGCCCAAACTTTTGAATGGTAGTGTACATGTGCAATTTTTTAAATAATATAATTCTGACATGTTTTGAATTAAGCATTAGTCCCAACTATTCACTAACTATGCACTCAAAAGTACATACTTTTAGAGCATTATAACAGTATGCAATTTGTAAATCTAAGCAATGTGTGTGTTGGGATTGGAGAAAGGTGTCAGCATACAGTAGAGAGCGAACACAACAGAGTCGTTTCTCCTTTAGCCTCTGTGTCGGAGAGAAAATTCTGCTCTCTCCATGAAGACAGAGTCCAGGAGAGACAGACAGGCAGTAGCAGGGTATGAAAGAGAGAGAGAGAGAGAGACAGGTTGTGTGTTTGCATGTATTGTGCTCCTCAGGACTGAGCACTTAATCTGCCTGCAGATACGTTACACCACAAACGGCCAAACGCAATTAGCCACACTGCATTCTTCTGCCTTCACACAAACACAATATCTCACGCTATCTCTCTCCCTCTCTCCCTCACACACACGGGGGTGATAAGAGGCACTGTAATTAATAATAAAAATGGAAAAGGGAGATCGTGCTGTCATAAGGAAAATGTGTAAAAGGGACCAGAACGCAAGAGTTCAAAGCACACACGCTAGCATTGGGTTCATTTGAAAGATTTGAGAGCATTCATTTAGTTTTAGAGTAAAATACATAATAAATGACATTGTTTACTGTCTTCATACACATTCTTACTGTGCATGATTAATCAGTGCATGTTATTCCAAAGTAAAAAATAATCTTTCAAATCACCTGCTAGTATTATGGTATGTGATGGCCACTTATAATACACATAACTGTCAAAAGTTTGGACACATTGCAATTGTATATTATTATATGTAAGTCTCTTATGTTCACCAAGACTGCATTTATTTCAACAAAAATACAGTAAAAACAGTAATATTGCAAAATAATATTACAAATTGAAAAAACAGTTTTCTATTTGAATATATTTTAAAATGTATTTATTCCTGTGATGGCAAATCTGAATTTTCAGCATCATTACTCCAGTCTTCAGTGTCACATGATCCTTCAGAAATCATTCTAATATGCTGATTTGGAGCTCACGTAACATTTCTTATTATTATTATTAATGTTGAAAACAGCTGTGCTGCTTCATATTTTTATACATTCATAAAACATTTTGAATATTTTTCAAACCAAAATCATTAAAAAGGAAGCAGTTGAAAAGAAAGATTTGTTCATCAATCAAACACGTCACGCACGTATACATACAATACTGTTACAATACATCTCTGACCTTGTGTCTTTCTCACATGCTGAAAAGAACAGAGGGGGATCTCTTCATTAACTCTTACTCTGACAGGTGATTAACTTCACCCCATACAACCCGCCGTGACCCCTCCATAACAATACCTCATTGTTTCATTCTTCAATACCAAGAACTAAATTACTCTTTTTCGTTTCCATTGTCTAACCTCAATTAAAATAGGAGGTGTAATCTGCCTTTGTAATCTGGCTGGGGGGCGCAATTGTTCAGTGGAAAACTATATAGTAAATTACCTCTGGGCATTGATATGTGGTTGATAAGGTGTTTAGAGTCATTTTAAGTGCGTATTGTACACAGAAATGTAACAATTATTGAGGAATTATAAATAAATATAAAAAATAGTGATGCCTTAGCAAACATCACTAATAAAAGAATTCTGTAGCATATGATGGCGAGATCCTTTGCATTGATGGCAAGATAAAAAGATTTATTCAAGCTGAATGCATACATGGAGAGGATTGTTTGGACTGCAATAGACAGTAAGCACTGTTCAGGGTCAGATACACTGAGGCTGCAGATGCATTATCCTGATTACACACAGCTGAGAGAGAGAGAGAGAGAGAGAGAGAGAGAGAGAGAGAGAGAGAGAGAGAGAGAGAGAGAGAGAGAGAGAGAGAGAGAGAGAGAGAATTAATGTGTACGCACACAATGCATTTGCACATCTGTCTCTTTGGGGATAAAGCCAAGATCCATCAGGTCACCTCACATGTACGTGCACACACACACTAAAAAACCATATACACAAAGTGAAATGTTTACAGCAGAGAGGATGTCTGGCTAACACATGACCGCACAGGCTGACACATGAGACATTTTAGGTTGGGAACAACTGAGAATTTAGAAATTGACCATTGTCTAAACTCCACCCACTTACTCCTGCTAACTCAAACAAGCAACACAACATCAATATGAACTTCGATGGAGCTTTTCTTTGATTTTTAGTCAAATGTGAATGTGTATTGGATATTATTACTATGTGTGCTGCAATTAATTGTGACATTGCAAAGCAATTTTAATCTACCATTTTCTTTGAAGAAGTTAATATATTTTTAAATGTCATTTATTTCTGTGATTTTCAGCATCATTACTCCAGTCTTCAGTGACATGATCCTTCAGAAATTATTCTAATTTGCTGATTTGGTGCTATTTTTTTTTTTATATATAAATTACTACTCAATCATTAATAATGGTCTCTTTTATCATCAGTGTTAAAAAACTGCTTAATATTTTAGTGAAAATCATGATACAATTTTTTCAGGATTTCACGATTGATCGAACATTTAAAAGAACAGCATTTTTTAAAGATGTTTAAAAATAAATAAATAATTATGCAGCAATGATGAAAAACTTGATGAAATGATGAAAACCAGATTACAACGCTTAATTTGAAAGCTATTACAAGTAATAAAATATGTGGTGTTAACATTTCCAAAAAAAAGTATCATGATTTAAACTCTACTATCAACATTACAATGACTTAAAGGGGCTATATGCGTTTTTCTGAAATTTAAACTCGCGACTGACACCTGTGGCCAAAAAACAGAACTGCTCTTCCTTTCTGCTCGCTCTGGCAGCGCGCGCTCGTACGTGCACACTTCACAAGTCATCTGCTGCAAGGTCAACATTATGTTTACTGAGGTAAGAACAGTCAAATACATATATTGTTTGAGATAAGTGTTCTCTTATCATCCATTGCACTGCTTGCGAGTGTAGGCTACTTGCTGACTAGCAGTGGTGGCAGAGTGATCTGAAACGTTTAACATGAACGCGCTTGACGTCACATCCGCAGACAGCGCGGGAAAAATCCGACCCGACAGAAAATAGGAAAAATAGGATACAGGCTTATAGGTGCACTGTGAGCGGACAAGGTGTCAGTATGCTCATCAGGAGATGTTTGAGTCATAAATGGTAAAATAAAAAGGCTATTGTTACGTTTATTTTGGGGAAAAAGTTGCATATGGCCCCTTTAATGCAATGCATAAACTAACGTTACATTAACACTAAATTACCTTGGAGTAAATGTGTTTTCATTCATTTGGTATACTTGGGAATGAGCGCTGACACAGTTTAAAGGGGTGGTATAATGCCCTTTTCACAAGATGTAAAATAAATCTCTGATGTCCCCAGAGTGTGTATGTGAAGTTTTAGCTCAAAATACCCCACGGATATTTTTATAAAGCATGTTAAAATTGTCACTTTTTGAGGGTGAGCAAAAACACACCATTTTTGTGTCTGTCCCTTTAAATGCAAATGAGCTGCTGCTCCCGGCACAGAGGGCGGAGCTTCAACAGCTTGCACTCACACAGACATACACTGAAAATTTCAAAAACGTTTAGCCTTTTATGTTCAAACTGTGTCAGACAATGATGGAGAGACTCAAGTAGAAGTGACATGTAGAATACAACAGGACATTTCTGAATGGTTAGTTGATGAATTTATGTAGCTGATGTGGAGTTAACTATCTTCTAGTCATTGATTAGCATATTCTGTCATGATAATCTATAAATTCCCGGGGTACATTTTAGGGTTCATGATGTCACTAACTCGCTATATATACTTGTATATATACAAAAATTGCTAAGGTAGGTCAGTAATATATTTAAGGCAGGGCTTAGTGAAAGCTCTCTTTCAATTCATGAAGGTAAATTTGCATTATCATTGGCTAACCCTACAGGAATGAGAACTCATCTATACACATTTTTCTGATTGACTGTGATTTGTGATTAGGACACAGTCTGACACACACAGTTCAGGCACACCCTCTCCTGCTGTGTGTGTGGGTGGGTCAGGCATTCATGTAACGTGACTGGCTTTTGCACTCACACTCCAGGGCACTTAACACCTGGACAGATTAGTTTATCAGGTAAACATTGAAGAAAAATTACAGAATAAAGCATCAAATATCACTCTAATGTCCCTGATAACGGTATCAAACCGTCCTTGAGCAAGTAATAAAAAACCAGACACGTTCGACCCGCTCTGGGAACGACGACTATAAAGAAAAGGCATTAAAACAGTGACAAATCACCCATCATTCTAAACAAGGGCCCTGTGTAGGCAATCTCATAGCTATGACGTGATACAGGCAGGCATGTGACAGCTCTAATTTAGAGATTTGTGGAGAGAACAAACCAGGTGTCACTTCTGTACGGATACACCTCTACGGCCTGGGGGAATGATCAGTCTCGCGGACAAAACAAATACCAAAGGCTCAGGGAGTGCGGCCTCTCTGGGTCGACAGCGCGAGGTTGGCGCTGCCATGGAAGTCAGTTGGCGTGTGTTGAAAGCAACCGTTGCACCAGCTGTGTCCACAGCAGAGCGTAACCCATCGTTTTCAAATACATTGGACAAAGAGGACTCTGTTTACTAGAATAAACTTACAAACACAACAGCGTTGAGTAGTTAATACACATGGATTAAATAACGGAAGCGAACACTCTCTAACGGCAACTAATAATAGAAAATATTATATTAAAATAATGTTAAAATACAAAAACATCAGATTTTCTATTTTCATTAAAAAGTAAAAATTACTATTCGATGGTAAACAATATAAATAAATACAAAATGAAATAAAACATATTTTTTAATATAACATTAAAATATTAATATTTAAAAAGAAATACTTTTTTTCAATATAAAAATCATACTGCGCTGAGTAAAGCAAATGGAATCATTGTAATTGGATGTATATGCATAAACAATCTATTTTGCAGGCATTGTATCCCTATAGTGATTGTCATGACATGCAGGTCTTAAAAAAATGTAAAAGGTCTTGAAAAAGATATCAAAATTAAAAGGATGATACCTGAAGCTATACAGTTAGAATTTTCTTTTATGAGATAAAACAAAAGCCAGTGTGAGAGTTAAAACGACATCTCAATGCAAAGAACCCTATCTTACATTTGTTACTTCTCATATCAGCATACATACTGATAATAAACAATCAGATAACAGGATGGGGTCTGAGAAGATAAGAGATGACTTATGGTATTTCCAGCTGTTCTAGTAGGAACAGGGCTGTGACGTCTTATCTAAACATGCTAAAAGAGTCCAGCCAGGTCAGGGCAACACCCCAAACCCAAACACTAATCTTGAGAGCTGTGACAAAGCGAGACAAACTTAATAACAGTGAGCCGTGCTCTGAGTCTGAACTATCCCCAGAGATTCCTGAGAGCTTCGTTGCAATACACGGCACAACTCTGCACATCTGACACGAGATTTGAGGAAAACTGAGACAACGGCAGGTGGTGCAGACAGAAGAGTAATCAAGCAGAGCGAGAGTGAGATGGTTAGAAAGAATGAGACTTGTAAGAATGAGGAGCCCATTAATAGATTAATACAAATATAATTAATAAATAAATAATATACACTGTTAAAAAAAAAGTTGCTGCCTTAAATTTTTAAGTACAGTCAACTTGAATGTTTAAGTAATTTCAGCTTAAATTAGATGACTTAAAATTTAACTTAAATTTTTAAGTACAGTCAACTTGGATGTTTAAGTATTTTCAACTTAAATTAGATGACTTAAAAATGTAACTTAAATTTTTAAGTTCAGTCAACTTGGATGTTTAAATAATTTCAACTTAAATTAGATGACTTAAAAATTGAACTGACTTCTTAAAAAAATGTTGAAAATAGCTCAACTTATTATGATGAGTTAAAGCAATGTAAAACATATGCTGTCAACTTTTTTTACAGTGTGTGTGTGTGTACAGTATATACATGTATATAAACAAATTTAAAATATATGACATAATTAATGTTTATTATACATATTATATTTATATATTACAACAGTATATATAACCAAATATAATAATATAAAAAAATAAAATAACAAAAATATATTAAAATATTAAATTACGTTTAATATGCAAAATATTAATGAATTATTACATATGATTGCTGGAGTTGCTCATATAAATACTTGAGATTCTAATATTGTATTATTATTATAATGTACAATAAAATAATACATTAAATAAAGAATAATAATGTAAAAATATATAATTAAAATATTTTAATAATAAATAATAATAAAAAGGCTTGAGATTCCGATCCCGCCCCTAGATTCATCCGTTTGGTCTGTCGTTTTAAAACGGACATTGATCTGCTGTGTGCGAGTCATAAGGTGAGCTATTTTTAACTTGACACAGCATCTTAAAACTGTGCAGCACATGGCACGAGGTGCAGCAAATCCATCTGCCGCATGCACACAATGACCAACAGATACAAAAAAGTGTGTGAACGACCCCTTTACCCGTTACATAATTACATAAGCCAGCACTTATGAAGGAACGAGAGACCGGGAGAGGAGAGACTAGACAGAGAAAGAGAAATTGAGGGAATATAGGCAGAGGAGGAAAAAAAAAAAGAAGAAGAAGAACAGGGTGGTGGACGAGGGCACCCTGGTCAAGAGACAGGAAATGAGTTGGTTTGTCTCAGACCCCAGGACAGAGATGGGTGCCAAGAGCACAGCTGCTTTTCCTCTCTGCCCTCATCTCTCTCTCTCTCTCTCTATGATCCTTTCCCAGCTGCCAGCTGTAGTCTAGCTTAGTCATGGACAATATAATAAAAACACTGATGGATCGGGTGAGTTTTCTTTCCCTCTTTATGAAGTTATGATTATCATATTACCCTTATTACTGAAAGTCTCATGATAGCTCAAAACATGCACAGTAATGCATGAGCTTGAGTCTAAACCAATAGAAGATGGAGGCCACACATGCTGACAACTTGCCTCAGTCTTTCATAAATCATGTCATGCTGTATGTGCTGAGAAAATGCTATTGCCCATGAGTTAGTTTTACTGTGGGGCATGAGTGCGTTCAAGTCAACGGTTTGCATTTTATATGACATTTATGTTCATGGCAGATGGTTTCCTATCAAAGCAACTGCTACAAGTCCTTGAGGAAGATTGTGCCAATATTGTGACAATTGCTCAAGCTACAGTACAGATGTTCTGCATTAGTGTTTTACTTAAACTAGTGGTTTTGTTATTTATTTAGCATGAAAATGAATGCATAACGTAAACTTCAAAGTGATAAAATGAACTGCTGCAGTTAGCAAACATCGCAGAATAGCACCAGAAACGCCGAAAGCGTTCAAAGACAGCGCTCAACACGCAGCATTCATTCAAAGAGAGAGAGAGTTTTTTATGCATTTAATAATGCATAAAAGACAGATTTCTTTTATAATGGGTTTGCATGATGTACAAAATGAGTTTATTCAAATCAAAATTTTAAGTATTGATCATGTTCTATAATTGGTTTTACATTTTAACAACAAACAAGAAGTCAATTTGCAGTTTCAGCCTATTAAATGTAAAAAAAGATAGTTTTAAGATTTGATATTTTAAAATGAAGACTTTTACTCTGCAAGGATAATAAAAGACAGTAAAGACATTTCAATTTTTACAAAAGACGTTTTTTAACTGTCTATTCATCAAAGAATCCTGAAAAAAACATCACAGATTCCACAAAAATATTAAACAGCACAACTGTGTTATATAATAAGAAGAATGCTAAATGTCACAATATTACTGTTTTTACTGTATTTTTTACCTTAAATGTGCATTGCGCAAGTCTCTGAGTTTTTGCAGAACTATGCCCCCTCTGGCGACAAGCGAAACTGCAACCAGAGGTGTGCACGCTCATGGACCACACGAATGTGTCTTTGTCTTACGTGGAGTTTGCGTTGGGGTTTGGAATCGACTACAAGCCGGTCTCTTTGAATCCATCTTCTACTTTTGTCGCTCGAGTTGTCTTCGCTGATTCGGAGAATGGCGGCGAATACACAAACCAGCCAGACATAGCCAGGTGAGCGTGAACGCGCATGACGTCACGCCCAGTCTCAAATTCCGTCCCAAATCCCTCTTATTTATTTTACTGTACAGGATTATAGAGGCAATCGCAGTGATCAGAGAAGGGCTCATTCAGCCCATCAGGCAATTGTTTAAGCATGTATGAGTTAGAAAAACGGGTATTTTTAACATGAAATGTTGCGCAATGCACCTTTAAAGTGACTTCTTTCGGAAACATTAAAAAGCCTTTAAACAACAGTTTGTATCTCTTGGAATTTATGCACTCATATCAGATTTTTAACAAAACTGTTGTAAAAAAGTATTGTTCTTGCAGTGAACAACCATGTATGGTGCAATTCATAAAACAGGCAGGTCAATAGGGAGCAACTCCATTTTATTAACTCTCCAAAGCCAATTTGTCACATTTGCTGCTTGGCGATTGTTAATTTTGCACCCTGACTGTACCAATTGAGTGCAAAAATAAGATTAAACCAGAAACTATCATAAGAGTATGATAGCTCAGCACAGACGCAAAGTATCCCTCACTTCAACGGCTGCTTTTTTAATTGGACAGCCCAGCCATTCTAATCATAGGCGCTGTTATTTACCCAGCTACCAATCTGAGCTCAGACCGGCTCTCTCTGCAGCATATAATGACTCAGATTGATTTCTCGGCGTGACATAAGATGAAATAACATCCACCGAACCCGTCCCCCCATTCCCTACACCTCTGTGACCCTCCTCAAACACATCTACACCTCCTCTCCTTTTTCAACATTCCCTTATTCCGTCCCTCACAGCTCTTCTTTCTGCAACAGTCATTTCATCTGAAATTGACAGTTTACACAAAGTTGGAAATTCCAAACCCTTATGGTTTTCTTGCGGGTGGGAATTTATTAGATTGCGAAAAGTGGGAAAATTTGAATCATGCACAATAAGAAGAGGAACGTGCATTAAAAAAAGTAATTTCATTATGACTCAATTATTCCATTCCAATCTGACTCTAGTCTGTCTAGACCTTAATTGTTTTTCTTCTATCATCTTCTTTCTCACCATTCCTTTTTCGCCTATCTGAATCTTTGACTCCCCTTGAAGGAAAAACACAGGTGGTTAAAGTTTTTCAAGCTTCTATTGACTGTAAATTTCCACTGAAATGCCTGTGGTATGTAGCAATTCTGTAGTATGTCTGCTAATATTGGTCCATTACACACTGCCTGCATGAATTGAGAGACATAAAACACTCTCAGTATGTATGTTTGTGCATTGGGTGGGAGTCTGCTAGCTTGAACGCACACGTAACTCACGTAGCCAAATGCTTTTGCCTGTTTGCATGGTTATATCATCTATAAGAGATGTCTGAGAGGAAAAACATGTTTACATGTTCAGATCTTGTTAGGGCAGGTAAGAAATGGGAAGTTTAAAATGAGGATGTTATAACATGCAGAATTCAGAGGGATCAAAAGCAGTAATCTAAGAACTAGGCCTAACCATAGAAAAACCCACTCGGTTGACCACTAATCTGACTATCCAGGAGGCACATGTCATCCTCAATGTCGATGATTGTATCGGCCCTGGTTAATTTGATTAAAAATACCACATTTCAGTTTCCAACAGTACTCCAAGCTAATTGACATATGTTTCATCCCTGGAAAAGACTGATTTCAGTAAAAAAAATTGTGCTGTAAAAAAAAAAATCCATGCAACCCCCAAACAGCCCCCCCCCCCCACCCCCACCCCCCCACAGATGCCAGTTTCAATTAGTTTCACAAAGTGTTTCTTCCACGGCTAGTGGGGGAGATGGGGAACTCATTACAGAATTCCTTTCCTCGCACTTTGAAATATAGATTGGGAGCCTGGTCGCAGCATTCCAGCAGGAGAGTGGACGAGAGGGAGCAAAGGAGGACAAATAAAAGGGAGGGGAGATAATGCTCAAGATGACAGAAAACATGGAAAGTCATTTAAAAAATGTATTTAAATTTTGCTCTTCAATTGCAGGTTCCACTGTGACAACTTACCCCATCTAGAGTAAACAATGCAGTGCAGTTTCCAACAGTGGGGCATGTTGTCTCAAACGGTGAATGTGTATTCAATGAACTCTCTTATCTTTTCTGGGCAATGGTGGAAATAAATATGCATGGTCAATGAGTGCTTTGCTATTTTATATATATATATATATTTATATGATATTTTGACTTTCCAAAACAAATCCCTGAGAAATATTCACTAGAGAGTTCAGTCTGACAACTAGCCCAGGTTTCCCTTGTATGTTGCATGAAAAGCATTTATATTTTTAATGCACAGGGGCAACATTGATTAACTTATACAAGAATCCCAAATGCAGGAAAAATAGAATTGATTCATTTTCATGGACAGAACAAAAGACAGACTGTCATGACAATAGCAAAGTGTAGAGCACAAAAAGAGTAGACAGACTGACTGTATAATCATTAGATTATATATAATTACTGCTCTACCAATTAAAAAAAGCCCATATGAAATAAATAAACAAACTGTTGATTTTAAATTCCTCCGACTGTAAATAAATAAATAGTTTCTTTACGTTACAGCCTGTAAGTATTTTAATTAAATACATGTTTTTTTGGGGGGGTAATGCAGTTCTGGGCTAAATCTCTTGACACCCTCCTAACTGAATTGCAAAGAGAGTCATGTGACAAGTCACACTTCTATACTTCCTCTCCCTCGGGACCATCCAGTGCAAACACACCTGTTAGAAACCACACACACACACACACACCTGTTAGACACATACACAGACAAACACACACACGTAACACCTCCTAAGGCACCACCGGCATGTCTACAGCAAACCGAGGATGTGTCTTGACAATTACTGCTGCATTCCATTAAATCTGACCACTAAGGGCTCATTGACCATGTGTGCTTATTTTAGTGGACAGCGAAGGTCACTTAGCAACTTGAGAACGGTTAATATCAGACCAGACTCGGTTAGCAGCCCTAACCAAGTGTGACCGCCGCGTACAGGGGAGGAATACGTGTCTAATTACATGTGCGCATATCCGTCTATTTCTGCCATTCGTGCCTAATAATCAAGCAGTTCAATTAGCAGCTCCAACTACGGAATCCCATCGCCGTGGTAACGTGCGACATGGGCATTCATGGGGGCCGGGGCTCCTAAGAGGCTCGCAGTGACACTCTAAATCCTTCCCACAATGCCATTCTAACATGGTAGTGACTGTTGCTAGGCCACTGATGGAGGTGTCATGTAAAAACGCGTGTTTGTGTGCACGTGGGGGTGGTGGGGATTCGATTCGCATTCTGATTTGTTCTATGCAAATTACATCAATCACAGGAAATGCCTAGGCCTCTGCATAAAGTTAATTGCAGTGGCAATAACAAAGGCCTGCCTTTGAGCAGGAGGCAAATTAAACATTAGTTTAGGGTTTTTTCTCTCTCTTCCTTGGAACTGGTGGGATGTTCTAATTACAGAGAATGAACACATCAGCACTTTGCTGCATCGCACATTTTAGTTTAACAGCCAGAGCCTGGAAAACAACAATCTGGACGTTCCCGGGGTGGTGTGGTTTTTGTGTGCGAGTGGGTGTGAGTGCAATGTGTGCGAGTGTGAAAACGCCATGAGAATTGAGCGGCCTTATTAGCATGTCGACCTCTGACCCAAAAGATGACCGTGACACCCCCATTAGCATAATGGTCACACCGACAAGGCCCTTTTTTCCATGCGGTTGGACATTTATTTCCTACCTAATTGGCAGCTTTAGAGTAAAATTCCACACTGTAAAAAAATTGAACAGTAAAAACCTGTTAACTGGTTAACAGTAAGTTCCCCTATATGTATATGTAGAAAAAAATGTAATAGATCTAGCCTTACATTTCATATAATTTTACTGTAAAATATGTAGGCTACCTTTTAAAAAAAAATTTTTTAATTAAACTGACACTTCACATTTTATGGTTTTTAATTTTATTAATTATGTTTCTTTTTAGTTTTTTGTTATCAGTTATGTAGATGTTTATGTTACATCTTATTTTGTTAAATTAATGTTTATTGCATTTTTTTTTAGTCATGTCTGTTGTATGAAAGAATATTGTATTTGTGTATGACTGTGTTCACCTTCAATAAATTAGTATTTAATTCAGCTTCTGGAAAAGCTACTTGTAATGAACTTGGATTCATCATGTGGTTTTATCTTTACCACCAGTGTTATTATGGTGGAAGTACAAAACAAATAAGCAACATGGCTTACGATTATCAAATCGCATTAACTGTGAGTTTATCAAATCAACACTGTAAAAAATTATCGTGATTTTAACGGTAAAAGACTGTAAAAATGCTACAGTGAAAAACTGTTAATTGGTTAACAGAAAGTTTCCGTACTATATACGGTAAATAACTGTGATAGATCTAATGGTACATTTAATGTAATTTTACTGTAAAATACTGTTAAATTTACAGTTTTTGAAAGTGAAAAAGAACAACTCATTGTATAATTTACAGTGAAAAACCGTAAATTGACATTCCCACAATTCCCTGTGTGACACTTCACATTTGATGTATTTTTGTTGAAATAACTATGTTTCTTCATAGTTTTCTTCGTTTTTTTCTAATCAGTTATGTACATTAGGGTTTTATGTTACATTTAATGTTGTTAAATTAATGTTTATTGCATTTTTAAAATTTCATGTGTTACCATGATGGTGTTTAATGTTTGTGTGAATGACACTGTGCAGCTTCTACATATTAGTATTAACTTTCTTGTGGAAGATCTGCTTGTGATGAGCTTTAATTGATCATGTGACACTCATCACTGCTGTGATTGGTGGTTATCAGTATATTACAATGGTACAAAACAGATATTAATACTTCAATAGGAAAGTAAATTCACATTATATCAGATAATAAAATACGGTTTATTACTGTAAATTTTAAGTTAAGTCTGTAAAACCAATAACGTTGCTACCGTATTTTTGACGGTAAAGTTCTGGCAACCACAGCTGCCGGTTTTGTACCGTAAAAATCACGGTTGAATTTTTTACAGTGATAGCAGCGTGTTTCAGAGTGAAGTTTAGCACTGTTCTTTCACACACAAACCGCTCACGATCCAATGTTTTCAGCGTCTCAGGAATCACAGTAAATGCTGCTCCACACAATGTCACTGATGTATGAAAAATAAAATGCTTATGAACAATGCTGCATCCACACCAATGAGCGTCAGTATATAGAGTCCAAGACAATTGTGGCTTGACCAGCATGACATACACAGAAAATGCACTTTTAAGAAAACCAACAAAGACTCTGTAAAAACAAAGTTAGATGGGCCACATCTCACTGACAATCAATCCACATATTAAATTCTTTCTTCAGGGAGTTGACATGAATGTGATGACGTCTTCTCATTGTTCTTCATGGGTAGTGAACAGCTTATAACCATCATCTAAGAGGTGACGTCGGCCATGCTTGTCAACTTGAATCTCAAAATCATAAGTTGAGTGACAGTGTGCGTCTACAGTTTAGTGCCCACACCCTTCTAATCTACTCATTCATCAGTGTTAGGAGTGTACAATGACAGACAAATATCCTTAAGGAAATAAAGTCAGCTATCATATTCATTTACTTGACTGTTACGGCTTACAAATTTAAACAACGTGTCAAGAATTGAAAACGATACAATGAATCACTAGGAACTTATTCACACGGTAGATTGTTTTGAATATGTTGTGAATATTTTATAATTTCGTGTCAAACTGGTTTGTTAACGACAGAATCGGATTCATAATTGGAGCAAATGTATATTAAAGGAACACAAAATAAAAAGTGTGTTTGAGCATACTACTACTTTTAATATTTCTGCAATATAAAGATAACAGAAATAGTCAAATGTAGTATGCTCACCGCAAAAGTAACGTTTTAGTTTCACTAGCTAAACCAACAGTGGTCTTGGACTTTATACTGACACCTATTGACGTGAATGTTGAATTAAGCCATTTTTAAACATTTTGGAAAAGTACATTTCTTTTCTTTAGGAGTAAAACTTCACAGTGGAAAAAGTTACTGACTCAAAATTAAACTCAAAGGAACAGTTTGTAAGAACTTTTTCACAGAGCACCGGTCTTCTCTGTCCACTAGCCAGCAGAAGAACAATTTTCAAGCACTGATGGTCGATGTATAATTTCTCAAGTCTCCACACAGAACTGAGTGTTCCCTCCTGTTGGTGCTGAGGGACATTACTAGCGCTTCACAGCCTTGGTTTCTAAGGTTGTGATATAGCAGTATTGCATATAAACTGCATATCAACCTGAAAAAAGTAGTTATTGTCCACTGATTAATTGTTCTGTGGTCATGTATGAAAGTATTTTAAGAAATGTAATAATATACACTTACCTTCAAAGGTTTGGGGTCAGTACATTTTTTTTTATTGTTTTTTAAAGAAGCCTCTTATGCTCATCAAGGCTACATTTAAGTAATCAAAAATAAAGTAAAAACAGTAATATTGTGAAATATTATTACAATTTTAAATAACTGTTTTCTATTTTAATATACTTTAAAATATAAATTGACAAAGATGAATTTTCAGCATCATTACTCCAGTCTTCAGTGTCACATGATCCTTCAGAAATCATTTTAATATGCTGATTTGATGCTCAAAAAAACATTTAGTTGTGCTGATTATTATGTTTGTAGAAGCCATAATACATTTATTTCCAGGATTCTTTGACGAATAGGCATTTCTTTGAAACAGAAATATTTTATATACATGTACTGTCACTTTTGATCAATTTGATGCATCCTTGCTGAAAAAAAGAATTAATTCCTGTAAACAAAACTTACTGACCCCAACATTTTTAATGGTAGTGTAGTCTGACTGTGGCATCACACATCATTTGCCTCACTTTCTTAAAAGGACAGTTCACCCAAAAAAGAAAATTCTTGTCGATCCAAACCTATTTCTTATTCTACGGAACACAAAGGAGTTGTGTATTTTTAGGAATGGGTTTCAACTGTTTTTAACCATTTTTCAAAATATCCTATATGATTCACAGAAGAATAAATTATGAAAATTTTTATTTTTGGTGAACTGTCCCTTTAAGGTGCTTAGGTCATTATATAAGTTGAGATTAAAGAAAATTGAATTGTGACATGTTGCCTTTTGCCAAATAAAAAGCCCATGACGTGTGCGCGTGAATGGATGTGTTTGTGCCTCTGTTGAGTCACAAGAATTACATCACCATATCATTGTTACATAAAATCCTGTAGACTGAAACTGAAATAAAATCCCATAAAATCATAATGATGCAAGAGACAAGGCCTAGTATCTTCTCATTGAGCACTGGTTCTCATATGTGAGGTGTAGATTCAAATCTGGCACTTCTTTCACCCCATAATTTCCTGAATCTCAACTGTTTCTATAAATAAAATCAGCAATAAAGCAAAAAGAAAAGAAAAAACCCCAGTGAAATAGTAAACATGAGCATCAGCTTGTCCTTTTACAGATTCACAGGCTTCAATTGCATCATATTACAAAAACAGCAGAGATGTCTTCGCTGATACATCAAGTCCATCATATATTCCAGAAATGTTCCATTTGGTCAAACAGTTATATTAGAAAGGTCTTGCACATATAATTTACACGTTAGACCAATTGTGGTGCTTTAAACACAATAAATTCCTCCTCCCTCTCAGTGTGTCCATGAGGATATAACAATATTCATCTATAATAAAAAAAAAAAAAACATTTCACAAGGCAAATGAGAGTGTTTATAGAAATGGCTAGTTTCCTGTGAGAAGTGGCGTCAGTGGAAGCAGCGCTTAGTGAAATCTACCCTGTTATTACAGACCGGGTTGTGCTTTACCAGCTCATGTGAAAATAAACAGCACTTCTCCTTCACCTGACATCATGGTCAACCCTCGGAGGGTCTCTTGTCAGATCATTTCACACTGAGCTAATTTTGAAAGCTTAAAAGTAGGTTTGGATAACTTTCCAGCTTTCAGACCATAAAATATTGTATCTATCGACATACATCTGACTTGCCTGCCTTTGCCATCCAGAGTCAAAGGCTTGTCTATTTGGCGCAGTCTCGATTCATCCTTTAATGTCATCGAGCTGAACGCCGCCAGTCCCATTCGGGCTGCTATTATTTGCTTTGGTCACAGTGGCTCGTCCCATGTCGCCCTTTCGCATTCAATTCCCATTCACCTATATGAGTTGTTTTTTTTCTTCCTGTTTCTCTATTCATCCAGGAGGAGTGCTTTAGGTGCTTCCCACAATGCACTATTCATCATACACCTGGCAAACACAATTAGCAGCTGTACCCACTATAAATCACACAATAAAATAATACAAGAGCTGAAAACAAGAGGAAAACTCCAAGGAATAGCTGTACCAGAGCGTCACGATTTAGGCTCCGGGACTGAAATGCGACACACATGCAGCGTATTTTGTCATCGCTTCTATAGAGAGACAAACACGCAAACAGAAGGGGAGCTATTTGCCCTTTCCGTCAATAGCAGACTGGTGGGAAGTGTGTAGGATTTATGATCGATGCCTGTCGTGGCGTGAATGCTCGAATCATATTGGTCTGAGAGCGCACAGGAAGTAACACATACTCACAGACAGGCAAACACGGTTCAGATGGGCTGAGGGGTTAAAGATATGTCTTAAATGGCAGTCCGGCTTTTAGATCATAACACGTAACTGCTTACATTTCCTACAACACGAGTTCTATTAAAGCGCAGACTTTCTTAGAAGAGGGGAAAATGCAACTTTTAAGTACTTTGAAAAGTTGAAATATCAACCACCCCCGCATGGCCGCTTACTGAATGTGGCTAATTTAAAAAGCGGAATGTCTAAAGTAGACTAGTAGAGAAAAGAAAAAGAGAAAGAAAAAAACCACTGCATAAGGGAGAAATATGGCCTGCCTGCTATAATAAGATAAAGGCAAGACCTACTGCTAAAGACCTTGCTACTCACAATATACATACACATACATATATATACACATAGCAGTAATTAGGAATTTATTGAGGCACAAGTCAGTTAATAGTGAGAATTATATATATATATATATATATATATATATATAATTCTCACTATTAACTGACTTGTGCCTCAATAAATTCCTAATTACTGCTATGCAATAAATTCCTAATTACTGCTCAGACCAATATGACTACCTTACTAGCTATTAATAAGCAGTAATTATGAATTTATTGAGGCACAAGTCAGTTAATAGTGAGAATTATTTATATATATATATAAAATTCTCAGTTAATAGTGAGAATTATTTATATATATATATAAATAATTCTCACTATTAACTGAGAATTTTATATATATATATATATATATATATATATATATATATATATATATATATATATATATATATATATATATATATATATATATAAATAATTCTCACTATTAACTGACTTGTGCCTCAATAAATTCCTAATTACTGCTTATTAATAGCTAGTAAGGTAGTTGTTAAGTTTAGGTATTGGGTAGGATTAAGGGATGTAGAATATTGTCATGCAGAATAAGGCATCAATATGTGCTTTGTAAGTACTAATAAACAGCTAATATCCTAGTAATATGCATGCTAATAAAGCAACTAGTTAATAGTGAGAATTTGACCTAAACTAAAGAGGCTAATGCAGGGCATTAAGCCGAGCACCCCTCGCTGGGCCGACCCCACATAATCCACTGCTGGCCTGATGACAATAACCTCTCTCTCCTCCAGAGTACACCCCCTCACTGGCTACTCCTCTCCAGGCCATCCCTTTGTGTCTGTGTTGCCATGGAGACCCCCTGAATGATGCAGGACGGTTAGGATGTCGAGGGGGTTTTGTCCAGCTCTATCTGCGAGTGGAGAGGTGGGCGGGGCGGGAGCATCCTGCGCTTTCTTTTCAAGCTTTACACTATGAGGTCACGGCATTAAGGGATTGGAAAATGTGTGCGTGTGCGTATTTCTGCTTATGTATGCTTTGCCAGGTACAGATATCCAGTGCAACATGTTATTGACCAGACGCAGCGCTCCACTTTAGACATAGAAATATAATGTAGACCTACTGAAACATATGAATAACAATATGACCATTATAACTGGCGACAACAAGCTAATTGAGAGATTTATCTGCCCAAGGGCCATTGTCGTTACAACAGAGCCATTAAATAGAAAGGTTCTGGAGGCAGTTATTAACAAATATCAACAGAACTGTCAACGGCGTACAAAGAGCAGGAAGGGAATCTATCATCACTGATTAGGTCTAAACAGGAGAGAGAGTAGAGAAAACTGGAATAAGTTTATTTATAATAAATTTCACATTTTCTTGCCTTAGCAAAACTCACTGCCATGATGGTAGGATGTTGTGAGATGATGCTATGCAGTTGCTACTGTGTTGCTCTGTGGCTTTAGGAAAAATAATTATTGGTTCCTAGATATGAACTGATTTCTATAACAGATACAATACGTTAAAGGGATACTCTACTTTAAAATGAAAATTCTGTCATCATATACTCACCCTCATGTTGTTTCAAACCTGTATGAATTTATTTCTTCTGCTGAACAGAAAGGAAGATATTTAGAAGAATGTCAGTAACCAGACAGTTTCTGGTACCATTGACTTCCATAGTAGGAAAAAAAAAATACTATGGAAGTCAATGGTACCAGAAACTGTCTGGTTACTGACATTCTTCTAAATATTTTCCTTTCTGTTCAGCAGAAGAAAGAAATTCATACAGGTTTGAAACAACATGAGGGTGAGTATATGATGACAGAATTTTCATTTTAAAGTAGAGTATCCCTTTAATGACCCTGATTTGGGTCACATTTGTGCAATGGTGTAGTTGCCGTTTTGGTTCTCCAGCACATTCTCCCAGTTTATTATAAAAGATTGTTTATTCTAAGTGGATTCGTGCGTGTTTGACTATCTGTGACAATTCCCTCTTTAAATGTAAATTTATAAGATTTTTTCCACGTGCTTTATCATCCACGAAGCAAAAAACGTATGTCTGGTTACTTAGGAAAGTAATAGCACATCTCTCCTTATATATAAATATTTTGATAACTTTTATCTTTATATTTTCAGTTTTCATTTTAATTTTGAATGAATGTAAATTACATTTAGTATTATTTTTTATATTACTATTTAGGTTTATATTTTTTTTATTTCAGTTTTAGTTTTTATTTATTTCCAGACAGTGATTTAACTTATTTCAATTAGTTGCTAAGCTAACATTTCTGCTTTTCATTAATCTAAGTTTAAGTTAGATAAAGTTTAAGTTTGAAGTTTTTTAAAAATAAAAAATAAAAACTTATTTCGTTTTATTTCAGCTTTATTTCAACTCAACAATGTATTAGGCTAAATCATTTAAATTACAATAATAACCCTGATACAAATCTGAGTTATCAAAACAAGCGGCACTAGGCAATTTAAATTGTGTTAGTGATCTGCTCAAATCCATAACTCTAACTATAAGCAACCGTAATAGTGATGCTAACAAAAAGGAGAAAAGAAAAGCTCAAGTTTCCAACAGATTAGCCCTACCATGAGTTCAACTATGAACCCCATGTTTCTCACTCAACGTCTACAGCACCTACACAACGGAGACGGCAATGGCTCCTGTCAGCATGGAAACAAAAGAATCTTCATCAATATGCCCTCCGTGTCTTGATGGCATAAAATGAGAGCGAGTGAAAGAGAGAGAGACTTAGTGATGCATACATTCATTTCATTTAGAATTTCATTTGCCCCACGTCTTTTACACATTAATGAATCCAAAGTACTTAAGCAGGCAGCCCGGGGAGGCCGGCGGTGATTTGCAAGGAAAAGAGCAGTGCATGCTGGGAAGCAAGGGTTAGTTAGGCTACCCATTCAGCGCCACTGGTAGAATCCATGATAAAAGAACACTGAAAGGCCAGAGCTGAGACCAAATGAGGATTCAACATTGGTCCTTTTAACAATGCATTACTGAGTCAAAATATAGCATTTATAAAAAAAAAAAGAAACATGTAGCGAGCATTAGCAAATGTACACAAGGTCTTATGCTACAGATTTAGGAAGGAGCCACAGGCATGAAGTTAAATGAAGTGACGTGTATAATTCAGGATGGCTTATGTAAGCACACAAACTATGCATGTTAATGTTATGTAAGCACTGTTTTCTCTATACATGCATCTATATGAATGATCAACAAATGGGCCAAAAACATACTAAAGCAGAAGATTATCCGGGAAATATAAAGTAACATGAAGATCTCCCGTGTAGAAATCACCCCATATTCCATATACGTTGTTTTTGAGATCAGTCTGTGCAATTGTGGGGATTTTTCAGTAAAGTTACATGGTTACACCAGTAGGTGGCGACAAGTGACCAACTGGTGAAACTTCATTGAACCATTATGAGCGTGTCGCTGAATCAATCATTTTATTAAACGATACGTTTAAAAACACTGCCTGTGTCCGAAATCACATACTCCCTTGTGTAGGTACTTATTTTGAATAAGTAGCCTAATTACTTTGTGACCGCTAAAAGAGTATGTTCTATATAATATGAATGTGTGTAGTTTGAATGTAATCTGGATGTACGACATTTGCCATGTTGCCCTAATCACGTGACCTACCAGCGTCAGTTGAGTTGCTTCACCACCATTCACAAACCCTCTCCAATGGCCTCATGGGATACTAAAGTGTCCATCGTATGCACACTTTAGAATCTCGCCAAAAGAACTAGGTAATCTTTTATTGAGTACTGGGAATTCAGACAAACTTATTTTGTGATGTACTGTTTTTCTCCTACTATATAGTATAGGGAAGTATGCTATTTCAGATGCAGCCACTGATTCATTTCAGAAACGAAACAAAATCTTTATGAGTGAGTCATTGAATCTTTCAATCAACTCACGAGTTTAAAACACTATTTTTGGTGGTGGAGAAAAAAATAGACTGTAACTGGCAGTATTGTGTTTGAAAATGTAAAGTACTTGATATTAATTTCTTCTTCATTAAACTGTTGGGTAAAAACAATATCAACAATATTACACACAGTCCGAACTAATCTTGACTTAAGGGCTGTTCACACAGACAAGAACACATTTTTGCACTGAAAAATGTGAGAAGTTAGTGGGGAAAAAAGTCTAGAGATTCTTTTTGTTTGTCTGGCACGTTTACATAAAAAACTATGAAAAAGCAGTGCAGTGGAATGCAAAAGCATGTTCTTTGGGAACATTCCCTGATTCACAGAACCATCATTTATTACTCTTGTCATGTCATAGTCCAAATGAACCAAAAAGCCAAGTCCATTAGGTTGTACTTAATGTATCTTAGTAAGGGACTTAAATCAATGTAGTTTTTGACTGGCTGTTCATGACAATATGGAGTTAGAAATACACATTCAGAACATAAAATAATAAATGTTTTTGGAAAATACAAATATGAGACCAAATTATTATTTTTATTTTTTTGTATATTTGTTAAGTACATAGTTAGACGAGTTATTCAATGAGGTGGGTTTTTCAAATTACTAAAAATTTTTTTTTAATTTTTTTTTTTTTACTTTCATCTTTAACCTCCCACAGTCTTCAATATTTGGTCACATCCTTAAAATGACAAATCTCACACTCAATCATGTCCTTCATAAGTCAATAAAAATGATAAATATTTCAGAAATGTGGACGTTACTCATTTTGACCAGAGCATTTCATCGTAGCGACTCAGTCTCAACAAGTACCATCTGCATGTATGAAGTCCGTCCAATCCCTGTGCCACCCTTCTCTAATCCTAATTAAGGTAATATTGTGTTGAGGGAAGCTTGGATGATGAAATCAGAGAGAGACACAATGTTCCTCTGTCATTAATAAACAGTCCCAGCATGTTAGTGTTTCCAGCGCATGCACAGGACAGCCAGCTGAGCTTAAACAAGACAATTTCATCCACTGCAGCTTGTTTCTGAATCAGATTAAGCACATAAAGCCTCCTGCCAACATCTACAGGCACACAAATGACCAACACACAAAACTTTATTTAAGTCTTGGCCCTTCTCTAAACCCACCTGAACCCAAATCTCAGAGCTCTCGGTGGCTCTAAAGGCAATGTTCTTTGCAGTAACACAGCGTTAGTAACACAATATTCTCTGCAGAAAAACAAAGTTTACACCGTTTGGCCAGGCATTAACCTTTTTTTCTACAGGGGGAAAAAAGAACAGTGTGATGTTTTACAGACATCCAGCGTGAACAGAACACTAACATTCCCCCTTAAAGTTAAACCTGTGCCCTGTTTAACAAGCAACAATTTATGTCTGGGCTACAAAAAAAGGTCCAAAGATAAGAAACCATTCCAGATCGACCTCACTGCACACAGTACATTTGGAATGCGAACTGCCTTTAATAATTAACAAGGACTCAATACATGAGTAATTATTTTTCCAAACAAATTACACCTCAGGCCCAAACTGCTACAACTTGATACACTGATAAAGGATACCACCATAAAGACATTTAATCATCTTTTGTTATGCATCAACCCTAGCTCAAGAAATATTTGACAGCTCTGTGTTTTACAATATCAGTGGTGTGGAATCTAATGCTTGGTATTTTTGGAAAAACACTAAGGGTTAATTCTTTACAGTTTTTAAAATTAAATTACATTTAATTTAATTAAATTAGATACAAGACAGAAAATAATTTTAATCTACAAAAATTACATTCTGATAATACTGTAATATGCAAACTGACAAAACATAAAAACTGTAACAGACCATAATTTAACCAAATATTTTAACATTTTTGAAAAATACATAAACATTTATTCATTATTGACATGTATGTATGTATGTATGTATGTATGTATGTATGTATATATATATATATATATATATATGTGTGTGTATACAGTATTTATTAAGTATTTATTCATTATATATATATATATATATATATATATATATATATATATATATATATATGTATACAGTATTTATTAAGTATTTATTCATTATTGACATGTATGTATGTATGTATGTATGTATGTATGTATGTATGTATGTGTATATATATATATATATACAGTATATATACATACATACATACATACACAGTATATATATTTAGAGAGAGAGTGTTATAGCCTATATGAATATTAATATAATATTTAAACAATATTTAGAGAATTCTTTTAAAATCTTTTAAATTATTTTCTAATTATCATTAGATAAAATCAAAAATAGCCCTTTGTGGGAAGAAAATTGGTGTCCATAATTTCATTGATAAGATTAACACTGTGCCCCATGCAATACGCCCTTTGAAAACTAATGCTGAAAATATATTGATAGAGCATTGTTAGACAACACACAACTGAACAACAGCTCTGTCAGTGATGAATGGTGAGAAATGTAGTGAGAAGAGAGTAGAACGGAATAGACCAGTGAATAACAGCATTGATTATAACAAACTGCGCCGAACACAATGTGAAAGAACTGAATGGAATGGAACCGAACAGTATAAAACTGCAAATAGAGAGAAAGTGAGAGAGCAGGGCACTGCACTAGACTTAAAATAAAAGGCCTCAGCTGGCAGGACAAGCTGGGTCCGGCCTGGCGTAAATTAGCCAAACTATTTACCCTCTTGCGCATATTATCGAATTCTTCCAATTGAGAAAACAAATGCATCTGCTTCGTTCAGCGCAGTTCATGGGAAATTGCATGGCTGCCTGAAAGCCAGACATTTACTGTGACCGGCCTGGAAAACAGTGGAGAGGAGTGGGGCCACTTATGTTCACAAAACCCATATTGCCCACAAACCAACCCTGTCTGGCCCTGGCCCAAACCTCTCCACAGTAAAGCTGGACAGTGACCCTCCAAACTTTACTTGTTTCTGTGGCAACCCGACTACAGGAAACATGCAATTTTAGCTGATAATATACGGCAATACCATCATTATATCATTAACATAGTAGGGTACTGGAATGCTTAACCACGTGCACTGATCCACTCATAAAGCAAATCACATAAAGCAGAAAAGGACATAGAGTTCAGGAACTTTAAATACTTCATTTGTGTGAGCGACCAGAAAATGGAAAGGTTTATAAAGCCTGTGAGTGCAAACTCCACACTTGCAAAGGGATTATGGTTTATTTAGTCTGGGAAGAATACAGGTTAGATGTCACTAAAATATGCTATACTCAACATGGCGTAATAATAGCGCTAAGGCTATAGTACAGTGTGCTAGACACTGCTAAAAGTCTTATAAGTGACAGCGGATGGAAACGCCTTGGCAAAAAGGCATAAAATTGGGCAGGGAAAAATCTCGCAGCTTGCAATTTTTATGAGGCATGAAACGTAGGGTACAACCGGACTAAAGGCGCCTTTAATTTTATTTTCCTCTAAACACCAGCATTTCACTGTGCATGTTGAAATGTGGCTGATCCTTGACGAGATTGCGGGCTGTAACGCAAAGTCGATTCTGCGCTAAGTTGATCTACCTAATATAATCTTTTAAATTGCTATATATATGTAGCTAATGGAAATATGATATATTTTAGAGACAAAGGTCTTGTTAATGGTTTTCAGTTTCACTGGGGCTAATGGCACAATAAATGGTGTGGCAATAAACAACTGGCTGAATTTTCCATTTGTTGACATCTCATGGCCAGATTCAGTTTATTACAATTTATAAATGTGTCTACCTTGATGATAATGCATAAAAAATGTATTAATCATATCAAATATGATTAATAGGTATCATATTAATTGTTACAACTGTAAAGCCATATTTAAGTGTTATGGGGTCTCCTTCAATCAGTGTAAGAAGGTTTTTTTATAGCCTATAAATAAAAAAATGTATTTTCCTTTTTTTTTAATGAACATATTTCAATAAAAGTATATTTACTGAATAAAGTATATTGAATGATTATCAAAACATCAGAATATGATACAACTTTTTCAAAAGTGATTGTTTGGAACAAGTATTAACTTAGATGTTACACAAAAATATAACTTTAAAGTATTTGTATCCATACTTTTGCCCCATGCTGTTGAGCCTTTTACAAGAAATGTACATTCATATGATTTTCAAGCAAAAAAAGCAATTTTGTTTTTGTTTTTCCCACAAAGATGCGTTGCTTCATTAATGTTTAATTGTTTTTTCCTACAATCGCTCAAATTCGCAGAAGACGAAGATATAACACTGGGTTTTATTTGACTAGATCAAAATATACAGCCAACATGCGAGACAGCGTGTAAACACATAACACGAACATTATCGGACAAGGAGTGCAGATAAAGGAACAACTTAAGGAGGAACACAAACAAGGATAATTAATTACACACAGCTGACACATATGAACTAATGATAAAGGTAGCCATGGAGACAAACGAGTGGCGGGAATCACAGGAACACAGAAGATGAATGAAAACAAACTAAAAGTCCATGAAAACTAAACACGCTGAACATACTGTGACACATACACTATGGGAGTAGTGAAAAGGAGATTGTCCTTAACGTTTGCCTTTAGCCCTTGTATCCTACTAGCAACGATGCTAAATTAGCATTGAAAAACAACAAAATGTTCAAATTCAATTTAAACTGGTAGAAATTACCACGATATAGCTCTTAAAATGGACTGAAGGTGTCCATGTCTGTCAAAATTGATATGGAAGGGTTTTTGTAGCAGGCTAAAATAACTCCGAGCAGTTGGCTTGGTGTTAAGATGCTCAAGTAGCAGGAGTTAATTAGCTACTTGTCTCTTGCTCCGTTGAGAAGAAAGTAAGATGCTATGAAGCGGGTAGCCCACGGGCAAATGAAACGAGCGTTATTACGTTTCTGTCACTCATCTTCACAAAAGGCTGAACTTCTCATAAAAGTAATTCTTGAGAGGTCCAAAGAGAGAGAAAAAACATTTCATCAATGCACCTCGATGGCTATCAGTCGGGGGGGAAAAAAAACCTGGAAAACGGAATCTTAATAACAAAGAAAATGTCACGGTTGACATTTGCCAAAGAAGTGTTCTACCTCCTCAGTATTATTATATTAGCTTCTATCGGAGCAGTACAAACAAACCCTTATTCTCTTGTGGAAAGCATATCAAAGACCCAAGTGATGTCTGTTGCCTGTTATTGTTGCATTATGGGTAAACAGCTCTAGTTCGGTTGCTACAGGCCAGCCTAACTCATATTCAAAGCTCTGTGTAAGCGAATCCCACTGCTCAGTGGCGTCGGAATAAAAAGATGCCTTACGTACGCTTGAGAGAACAGTAACTAGTGGCAACCTCATTCATTAAAGTGCTTCTTAATGCCTGCCATGGAGCCACCGCAAATGTCCTGGAACGGTAGTTCATTTATAAACACAAGATAGGCAGGTTCTGACTGCTCACACTGAGGCATATTGTTTTGTGCCAGAAAGGAATCATGTTCCCCGTGATGTTCTTTAGATGAACAGCTTGATAATACAGGTTTGTCTTCTTTTTTTTTTGTTGGTGCTGTGAGGGGTCCATGCTAAACTCACCGCCATGTAGAGACTGCTAGGTGGTTACTAAGTTACACATGCATTAAATTGATCAAAAGAGACTTTTATAATGTTAAAAAAGATTTATATGTAAAAAAAAAAAATTCTTTTGAACTTTCAATTCATCAAGAAACCCTAAAAGAATGATCATGGTTTCCACAAAATATGAAGAAAAAAGTTATTGGTAACACTTTACAATAAGGTTCATTAGTTAACTTTATGTATTAAATAACAATGAACAAAACATTTGTTTCTGTATTTGTTAATCTTTGTTAATGTTAGTTCATAAAAATAAAGCTGTTCATTGTTTGTTCATGTTAGTTCACAGTGCATTAACTAATGTTAACAAGATTTTAATAAAGTATTAGTAAATGTTGAAATTAACATTAACAAAGATTAATAAATGCTGTATAAGTGCAGTTCATTATTAGTTCAAGCTAATTAATGTAGTTAACTAATGAACCTTCTTGTAAAGTGTTACCAAGTTATTTTAAAAATTAAGAATATTTTCATTAAGAATATGTCATTTAGAATGCTTAATCAATCCAGCCCCATGTTGTAAAGGACACCAAATCTTGAGGGGAATCATTCGCATCATGGCTAGAGAAGAGGTCACATTGCATTTTGCACAATGCAGCGCTTTAAGAACAGACAGTAAAAGGCGTAATAGCTGATTCCTGCATTATGGCACATTCAAGCTGTGCTGTTATGATCGATGTGTCCAAATAAATAGATTCTTGGATGGGATCCCTCAGGTTACGAGCTTGGGCCATTAGCGCATTGGACGTTCTAAAGCAAGCAAGGTCATGAGTTCTGGATCCTGTGCATCTTTGGGCTAAATTTCAGCCTATTGAAGAAAAATGTGCAAAGCATGCTCTCTTCCCCTCAAGCCCTCCTATATTAAGGCTCTGACGTCTGGAGAGTATTGACTGACACACTGAGTGGCCATGCTGTCTCTTCCTTGGTGACCTCTACCCGCTATGACTCACACTGCCGAACCCAGCAGGGTCTTCAAAGCGCTGAGAACTGACGACAGCTAGGGGTTGGGCGGGATGTTGTCGATGGAGGTAGAGAAAGAGAAAGAGAAAGAGAAAGAGAAAGAGAAAGAGAAAGAGAAAGAGAAAGAGAAAGAGAAAAAGAGACAGGCTGTACATATGACAGCATATGCTACGCATCTGCTCTCCTCGCTCCAACCCCATGCATGTAACACTCAGCTGACTGTGGAGATTTTACATAAACCTCAAACTTACATGAGGACACTCTACTCATAATATACTTCCTTATTTCATTTAAGATAAAAGGGGTAAAAGGCCCAACTGGGACAGGACTGTAATCTGCTTTATCTGGTCCTTTGTAAGCTAGCCAGATTTACCTGTTATATCATTAGCTAGTCTGCACCACAGATAGGGCGTAGGGACTTAAGCTGACATAACCTGAATAAACAGAGTATTAGGAACAGCCTCAGACCAATGGAATATGTTTTAGATGTCATTCTGGTAAAGCTAATGAGCGTTAAAAATACAACTGGCGTCAAAAATACGTTAAAAATACGTATCTTTTCCATTTACCCCCCATCTTTTCCATTTAACATCAACAGGAAATCAGAATTGACCCTATTTAGTGTCTAAAAGCATGTTCAAATTCAATGGTTCATTATTTACATTAGTCCAAAAACAAATTACGCTTGTATTCGGAATTAAAATAAAATATCTTGTCTTCCGCATTGTGACCTATGATTGTGACATACATCTGAGTGACTGATTATCAAAAAAAAGGATCAGTAGGGACTTGGATTGAACGTTGTGGATCGGATGGAAGCTGAATGAATCAGCTGAATGACAGCTTGCAGTCGCATGTAAATAGGGGCGTGGTTTAAGATGACTAAAATGATTGGAGCACCAAAGTGAAGTAATTTACACCAGAAAATCCAGTTATGACATTCTGATTAAACAATTTTAACGATTTTAACCGAATAGCTACTTGCACATTGTTAGCAAACTAGATCTCTCATTCTTTTTAGCAATCCAAAATCATAATCGTCATGAGACGTCCTCGTCAAATTCACAATGCATAAAATCAAGTCCTGCTTGAACTAAGTATCCCGTTTCATATGTCACATTATGTAAGTTAAATACTTTGCAATTCACAAGGAATTCACATTGACTCATTTAAGCTACATAAAACTGCTGTTTACTACTTTAATAAGGCTGTAAATGTCTTAATTCAGCGCATGCGGCGTTTGAGTCACGTAGCCCGACTGGTTTTTCCATGGCTAGCATGTGTACTGTATGCAGCTAATTGCCTCTCTAATGTTTACCTTAATTAGCATTGCTTTATTCGCTTGTCAATTCAGCCCCGTGAAAAATCGATAAAAATCACATGAAAACTAGCTACACCTTCGTTATACGAGCCTTAAATCCAATACACCACGAACATTTGTGTTCAATGGATCAAATAACAGCAGAACCGACAGACTGTGGGTTTGCGTTGAGCAGCGTCAGTAAAGATATGAAGAACAGCTGATAGAGTCTGCCTTGCCAGTGCTGACATCCGCTTGTGGAAGCTTTCACGGGGTGTTTGCAAGTAGGAGAATGACACCAAAGCCATCGGCAAGCTGCTGAGACTTTGGAAATTTCCTGCTGAGAGTCCTCCCTGCCTTCCACAATCACTTTTACAGCTGATGGCATCTTAAGAGGAGCCTTTTAGGAAGCGAAGTTACAAGAAGGGGAGGGCTGATGGAAGCTTTAGTTAAAAATATGCAAAGGGAACATTTTGTGCATCCTGTCCTATCGAAGGTCGCGGGTAATTGTCCCTAAGATTTAAAAGCACTGCCAAAACAAATAACTGCAGGGAACAGAATGGAAGATGCATGAAGAAGCATGTCTTTATATAACAGTTCTGTTGAAAGCCCCTGCCTTCGATAGAAACGTTTGGTAACCTTTAGCAAGGGTTAGCCTTAATTCTCAAGTTTTTCGTGAGGTTTAATGATAAAAGCTGGTTTTAATCTCCTCTCATTCATCCGTTCTCATCAACAGTCCAGATGTAATAAATCCAGACAGACTGAGAGACACAGGAGTGATTACTGTTCTTTTCCTCTCATAGAAAGGTTTGTGGCCTTGTTATGCATTAAAGGTGAAGTGTGAAATTTCTTCATCACTAAATGGAATTGCAAAGATACCAGTAATGACCTTTTAAAAAGGTTTCCCAAACACTCCCTCCGTCTTCCATTGGTTGGACATACAGGTCACTTCCCCCAGCTCGTGGGTTCATGGGTCAAACAAAACACTGTTAATTTAAAACAAGCAGATTTTTTTAAAAACGTAATTTAACTTATTTAAAATAAGCCTAAATTGAAGTTCTAAAATTACAAAAAAAGCTAAATAGAAATATTAAAAATGAATACAATTATGAAATTACTAAAACTTAAATTAAAATTTATTTAATTGAATCATTCATTGAAAATATTAATATAAGGTGTTTTTATATTAAGTATAAAAATAACACTAAAATAACAGTTTATAACCTAAATTTATTTTGTATTTTTTTGTAATAAATGATTCTCAGTGATTCAGTTTGTCCAGACCATTTTTGTGAAATGGTTTAACCAGTTCATCACAATGATTTGCAATTCAATCAGTCAGCAATTCAATCCAATTCATGAAATAGATGTTCACACCGTTTTTGTGAACTGATTCACACTTTTCAAACTTTCCACTTTTCAGCATACTAAAACAAAAATAGGTAAGAAAAAAAAAAAGAAAACTCACACACTTCACCTTTAAGCCAGCAGGGAGTATCTTTGAAAATATCCACACAGATATGATGTCTCGTCACACTGCAGATTCACTAGCAGCAGCCATTTAGAATAGTGTCAGCTGATGATCCTTTCAGAAAACCACAATCTTTCTCTCTTTTCCATTTTATGATTTCCCCATGTGAGACAGACAGAAGCCCCCCCGTTTCAACAGAAGCCTGTATTAAACAGTCAGAGCGTTCCAAGAACAGTGTGATCCTCTCCCAGGGCTATATATCTCCGTGGGAGGCCTCTACAGGTGGGTCGCTGCTGGCTACATTTCTGCGTGTGTCCTGTTACTGAAAAATGAGGTGAGAGCCAGTTAACATTAGGCTGATGTCTGTCTGACCGAGGTATCTTGAAGCTTTCAGCACAAAAATGCAACACGTCGATGCAATGATAATTATAGACCACCTACAACAGATCTGCAATCAATACTGCATGCATGAACTAAATGCATCACTAAATATAGATTTTTTGTTTTCTGAAGAGGACCCACACACACTATAAGACAATGGGGACGATTTTGGCCAATTCTCCCCTTCCGACAATCCTAGGTAAAGTCACGATTATCTTGATGGTTCTACAGATTATCTTATCAGATTTTCCTGTGGTGTGAGGTGTGTTAAGAGTGATTGAATCTGCTGTACATGTTAAATATTTATGATCTGTCAGTAATCCTGTTGTGTGGGGGGAACCTCGAGGACAAATGCACATGCACGTGGCTGTTGCTAAGGTGTTGCTATGCGGTTGCAAGGGTTTTTGGGTCGTTGCACCCAAACATTCTTGCAACCTGAAACAAAGTGGATAAATTAAGAAACATAATCTAAGATAAAATATACAGAGCAATTAGTGTTTGCCAGGGCATTGCTATGTGGTTCCTAAAGAGCTCTGAGTGATTTTTAGCATGGTTGCTATGGTGTCCTGGGTGGTTGCTAGGTGATGCTTACTTTAAAAGTCAAAAGAGCACACACCCAAGTCTCTAGACATGGCTTGGCCCCTCTTTCAATGCAAACTTGAGGGATTTCTTTTTCTGTATATTATGAAAACAAATATATAGTTTCGGAAGGGGAGATCTATATATATCTCCCCTTCCGAAACTATATATATATATATATATATATAATTATATATATATATCCTTAAATAAGCTAAATGTACTTGAGAAGCAAGATATTTAGACTTTTCATACACCAGTATCTTGTCTTGCAAAGTCTTTTTCACTTTTTTTCATTTGTACTTAAAATAAGGGCAAAACTGTAAGTGCAATAAGATGAAATAAACTAATTTTAAAGATGCATTCTCAAAAAAAACCTAAGATAAGTATTTTATGCAAAGATGCCTCTCAAGTAAATGTATCTTGTTTTAAATTGTTTTTAGATGTTTTTTTTTTCAGATAATTTACAAATAAGGCAGAAATACAAGTCAAAAATAAGTTTTTTTGCAGTGTATTATCATTTCAAAATAATGTCAATTGTATAAAATCAAATGGTTATGCACCAAAGTTTTACATAAGGCTTAAGGATTTGAACAAATCCCTAACACTAAATATGCACAGTATTAATAGTGCTTGCTATGTTTTATTCTCTCTCACTCCAGATGTACAAGGCTGAGGGCTGATGCGACTCTGTTCATAGTCAGCATTTTCCCCCTCTTCTTTCTAGCTGGGAGGAAATTAGGGGATCATCTTGTATGTGAACTCCCATATAGAAAGAGGACACAAAATTAAGCTTCCGTACCACTCTTCACATTTAACTCATCACTGACACACACTCAATTAATGCACATGGGCAAATATACTCTATCAGAACATGCTTTCCCTAAATAGATGTATTCTTTAGAAGATGTTTTCTTGATGAGGATCAAAGGACAAATGGTGCGTTCAGGAGTCTGAAAAAAAGTTTATGCGGATTATTTGTACATCCTGCTACAACTGTTTGTCACCACCAAACTAAAATTCAATTCTCATTTACAGTGACCTTGAGTCAAAAGCATGCTGTTTTCGGTCTATTTTGATCTCAGATCTTTCTCTACGTGCAAACCGATTACATCAGCACAGCTGGGAAAAAAAGAAGGGAGCAGTCAACACAATTGTTGATAGTTTCCACACACTTCAGCAATTTCCCAAACATGACCAAGTGGCCGGTTGCCTTTACAAGCATCAAAGCATTCGCAAAACTCAAACGATAGCCTATCTGCCCTCATTTAGTAACTATGCCGGTGGCATACTAAACGTAACACATCTGGCAGCGCTTGGACTGACTCATTACTCTATGTTTGATTTCTTTTAGGGTGGCTGTTTGGTCATCCACCTAACCTAACCTACTGTCGGCCTACCAGAGGCAATCCAACATAGCAAGCTTCTGTGTGAACCAGGTCTAAGTCTACACAAAACGGCTCAATCTGGCCCGTGAAACCCAAACAAGGCTATAGGTAAATGAAAGAGTTGGCTGAAAAAAAAAATAAGCAGCTTTTAAGTGAGGCATCTGTTTCTAATGTTGGCGCTCTGGTGTGGATTACAGGGAAGTATTGCCGGGGAACTGACGGTGACCCCATCTCTTCATCCCTAGGGAGTTGGTTGGTAGCGATGAGAGCACTGGATTCGGGTTGGGAGGAGGGAAGTGAACCGAAATGAAACTGGCCCCCTGTTTACAGTCAACCTGATGCTGCATTTCTTTATTCAAAAGCATAATATACTGCTTTTTTGTACAAGGAACTCTAAAAGAGGAAAGTATGGAAGCAAATAATAATTAAATAATAAATAATAATCAGCTGCAAATATCTCCCAGGTGCTGCCACCATGTAGCTATACCATGCTGTAAAACATAGTAAACAGACTATTTTAATCTTCAAAGCAGAACACAACATGTGTTATTTCACATAGAAAAAGATAAGGAATCAGGTTCTCAGTGAGCCATTGATTTTATGACCCCCTCTAAACGCACGTGTTGAGGAAGTACTGGAGATTTTTAACATACCACCAGGAGAAAACGGAATATGCACACTTCCTTACTACACAGTATGCAAAATGTTCAAAGTCATAGGATAGCCTATATCATGATACAGTAGGCGAACAATACCTGAATGACATACAACACACTGTAAAAATGAATTATCGTTAGTTATGTACTTTAATAAGCAACACTGCATAAGGTATTAATATTTTAAAGATATTTTCACAGATTGTATTTTGAATACAAGTGTGTTTTCATATGCTTAAAAACAGTAGTAAGATGAAATACACTTGTATTAAAGATACATTCTCTGAAAACATGTCTTGGTATCTTATGCAGTGCTGCTTCTCAAGTACATTTCACTGTTAGATAACTGGAAAAGAAGACAAAAACTTATTAAGAATAGGATTTTTTTGCTGTGCAAGTTGACTCGTTGGTATTGTTATAAGGCCACGAGAGCCAAACGATTTAAAAAGGCAAATAGAAAAATTATGGAAAACTGTGAGACGGGACACTTTGAGTGATATCAGTACCAAAAAAGTTGTTCTGCATGGTTAAACATCCGCCAGACAAAATATTATATTTTAAAGAATGTTGGTAACCAGACAGTTGATGGTAGCCATTGACTTCCATAGGATTTTTTTTCCTACTATGGAAGTCAATGGCTATCATCAACTGTTTGATTACCAACATTCTTTAAAGTATCATATTTTGTGTTGAACAGAAGAAAAAAACTCATACAGGTTTGGAACAACTTTAGGGTGAGTAAATGGTGACAAAATTTTCATTTTGGGCGCTAATTTGCCCTGTTTGGTAAATCTGGCCTAATACCTTGTGTTGCTTCTCAAGTAAACTTTTCTTGTTTTACTGGAAAACGAGTCAAAAAGTCAAATTATTTAGTCAAATCCGGGTCAAAGAACAATTTCAAAATGGCGGATGCGGTTAACTGTAGGCAATATTTTTCATAATTTGTTATTCTGGTCGAAACTCTCTTCACATCCTGATAGCAGTCAATAATAGAAGTGGTCTAAATATTTAAAAATGTACATGCATCATCTGTGTAAGTCTCAGGACCAAAAATGTTCATCCAATCATTGCATTCGGTCCGAATACAATGTCCTACCTGCCTGTCAGCATATGTATTTCCATACGCCATCCGTGCACCCTGCTCGCACAGACATCAGCAAGAGCATGACAACATTAGCGCCTTACCTATAGTATCTAGACTGCAGGTAGGTAGAGCACACCGCTTTGGAGACGTGACTAGCAGAGCCAAAGTCGATGACCTTGACTCTGTAGGGTTGGCGGGCTGGGTCAACAAGCATGATGTTCTCAGGTTTCAAGTCGGCGTGGATCAGTCCCAGGCTCTTGAGCTTCATGAGGGCAGTGGCCACCTGCTGCAGGATCGGTCGGATGTACTTGAGCGGCAACGGACTGAACTTGTTCTGCTTAAGGAAGTCGTACAGGTTCTGCTCCAACATCTCGAAGACCAGGCACGTGTGGTTCTTGTGCTGGAAGCACTCGTACGCTCGAACGAAGTTGTAGTCATCCGCGCTCTCCGTGCTCAGCCGAGCCAGTATGCTCACTTCGATCTGACCCTGCCTCGCATACGAGGGGTGGTTCTTGAGGATCTTGATGGCCACGATCTCGCTGGTGCCGCGTTTCCAGCACTTCACCACCTGCCCGAACGTCCCTCGACCCAGGAACTCCAGCACCTCGTAGGTGTTGGTCATGGAGCAAAGCACCTCATGCTGCAAGAGCTGGTAGTCGCCCTCGCTGTTGGCGCCACTGTTCTTGGACGTTGCTGTGGTGGAGGCAGTCGCCGTCGCAACGGTGGCCCCGCTTTGCGTGTTGTTCTGGATCATGGTTGCGGGCGGCTGCTGCTCTTCAACAACGTGCACGCTGCTCCCGCTGCCGTTGTTGTCCAGCTCCTCGCTTTTCCGCTTAAGCCCGCATCGCTGGTACGTGTCCAGCAGACTGACGGTGCTGCGGCGCGTCAGATTGTGGCCTCCGCTGCTGCTTCCACTACTACCGGTGCTGCCCAACAGTTGACCAGCCGCCCCAGATGTGCTGCTGGCCGAGGCCACCACGATGTGCCCCGAGCCGGCCGGGAAGAGGAGGGCCTGTTCGTAGGACAAGGAAGAGTTGGAGACCTGGAGACTGGCGGCGTTGATGCCCACTGGTGCGACTGAGACACTCTGCTTGCTGTTCTGACTGTAGACCTTGCTGTGCGTGCCGTACCCTGTCATATCCCAGTTGCAACTCTGCTCCACCTTCAGTTTCTTCACGCTAAAGAAGGCACTTGACTGGAGAGTGTGAGGGGAGAAGACTTGCACTTGCGAGGCCATACCTGAATAACGAGAGAGAGAGAGAGGGAATGTGAAACGTGGATTGAAACTCGAGCATAAGCTTTAAATAAAAATCCTACAGGTCACGGCAGGCCAGTTTAATAGAGTCAGAGTCCAGATGCTAACTTATAAAATAGCCGTTGCACAAATACCTTGCACACTCGCTCTGATTGCTCAGCAGTGTTCAGACTTGAAACTAAAGTTGATAGAGTCAGCTTCAGGGCAGCACCTGGACTGATTCAACTGTATACATTTATGGACATTTTGCATAAAATGAATCCACATGGTGAGAAAAAAATCTTGAAATGTGTATTTTCCAATAACATTCATGGTTTGATTGCTCCTGTTGCAAATGTAGGCTTTTTTTCTTTTTTTTTTTTTGGCTAACCTTGTCCTTGACAAAATATCTTTTTGGTGATTTAAGTTCAAATACAAAAATGCTAAATGTTTTCTTTTAGGTTTGGTTTAGTCTGTAGAAATATATAATTTTTTTAAATAAAAAAAACCCAAAAGAAACATGAACCTTACTATTCATTCACTATAGACACAGTGCAAATCTGAAGTGAATTGGCCCAAAATGCTATATTAATGTATGAGATGAAAATATTGATTCTTTACTGGCCCTCTAGGATTTCTGTAAAAGCAATGTGCTATGCAAGGACCACCAAAAAGGCAGAGACCATGTCAAACCCAGGGCCATTTGCATGAGTCTCAAAGAATGATTGCAATTTCCTCCCAAAAACAAAACAAAAAAACATGCATGCAACACATTGCACCGTTTACCTCAGGGAGATGCACATCACTTTTCCAGAGGCATTTGAAAAAGAAAAAGCACCTGAACCTGAAACATCTGAATAACATCTCAACATCAGATCCTCAAAACAAAACAACATAAGCAGAACAGAGCGGGATTTGGGCTTCTGGGAACTCTCTGAGCTTCAGAACAGACGACGCTTCTCCAAGCAAACAACGGTCCAGAAATAGCCCTCATGAACGGCGCTGTTTGTAGTGCTAAAATAATGATTACATTCGAGAGAGGATTACATGCAGAGCACGCTGTAATGCACTATTTACAGAATCTCCAAAGTGGCATGAATTAGCGCACTAGGAAATAAAAAGGTTCCTTCAGTGTGCATTTCACGCCACATATGTATATCAGTTCACACCTAAACTGCTACTGAAATGCACAAAAAGTTCATTTTAAAGAGGCAGATTTTCAGCAATTAACAACTTACAGAAACAGTTCAAAGGGACTGTCATCTTATATTCAGTCTGTCTGCTTAAATTATACTTTTTTTACCTTTTAGGACCATAGTCATGTTTACTATGTAATGTCATTGTAAAAACTATGTTCCATGGAAAAAACAACAGCAAAAAGGTTTCGAATGACATGAGGGTTAGTAACATTTTTCACAAATCTTGACAGCACAACCAAAGCTATCTAGAATATCTCTATCCCTCTCCGCAAAGAATTTTAAATATACAATGGATCTCCAATGTTTCCATACAAAATGAATATCTATAAGAATAATTACTTTTTCCTTTGCGGTCTCATCTTACAAGCAGATAATGAATCTCATTTGGTTTGAGAAATTCCTTGACGCAAGAAAATTCCCAAGACAGGAAACATACACAGGAAACTTTACATGAACACTTCATTATTGTTATAATTCTTTACAGTTACAGTTTCAAAATTACCTTTCTGTTTCTCTACCTTCTTTTACTTTTCGAACCACCTTTCCTCCTTCTACTTTACCTTTTACATTTGACAGTGCCATTGAATATTTTTAATAGTCATCTGGCTTTAGCTTTAAAGCCCAGGGATTCTTGGGCTTTAAAAGTTGATGAAACACTGACCATACAGTCCATACTGCATACACTGTATATCCTACACAATCCATAAAAATTGATGAAACACTGACAATACAGTCCATACTGCATACACTGTATATCCTACACAATCCATAGCTTTTATACCATAAATCCCTTCTAACCTATATTACATAATGCACTATCCATAATCTATAGCTTCAACCAAAACAGCCTGGACTGCAGATCCTATAATCTTTGCATTTCATATATCAAATATATTGAATATACCAAATACATAATCTATTTACCACAGAACCTACTGTATATAGACTACAATATGATATAAAGTATATTAACTTTGTAATTTAAATTGAAAATAAATAGGACCTCACTGGCAATTTGTTGATGGAGCAAGTAATGAAGGACATCCGCTATTGCTATTAGGAGCAAGGGCCCTATGTTAATCCCATAATCTAGGCCAGATGTCACTCCTTGGATTACGCTTTTCTTTGCCAGGTCTTTACGTAAAAATTATTTGTTCATGGTCAGTGGCTCTGTGTGTTAGTATGTGTGTTTGTCAGAGGTGGGGACGGAGTTCGGAAAGTAATAAATTCCCCACAGATGGAACAAACCAGGAATCCTTTGCGTCAGTGGTAATCTAGTCTCGCGGGCATCTGACACGTTCAGATTACTAAACCACGCAGCTCTTCTAACTCATCACGGCTCATCGCGTTTGTTTTTGCCGATTTAATCCAATCCGGCCCTACATAGTACCTTAAAATCTATGTCTCGCCATGCTATACTCTGGACATGTCACATGGTAGAAACCAAACTGGACGTCTAAATCCTAACCTGACTTTGCACCAAGGCTGTGTGCTATTGAGAACTGAATTTAGAATGCCTTTTAAATTCCAATTCAGTAGAATTATGATGAATGGAAATTGAACAATAAAAGCAAAGTTTGTCAAGATTCCAAAGTTTTGGAAAAAAGGTTTTAAAAAAACAAGTTTGAGTAGAACAATAGATACAATAGAGTAGAATATAGATGGAACGATAGAACAATAGAATGACGGACGGACTGACAAATGGATGGATGGATTCACCAGTATTTTGCACAACCCAGTTTCGAACACAGACATGTTGTAACTCACTCTGCAGTCATTTCATTTCAAGAGAGTTCAAATGGTCAGAATGTTTTCTTCAAACAACAATGCATTTATTCCCATTCAACTTCAGTAACTCTGCAGCTGTTCAATGCGAGACCAGTTCAAGCGTTTACAGCCGAGAGACGACTACCATCCTGACAATGATGTTTATGAACTGATATAGAAAAACTCAACGGGTAAAGTTTACATGAATTTCTGAACTCTGCAGTGTGAATACAACCGGTCTGGTCCATTGTTTCATATTTACAATGCTGGAATGCTTTCCGTAGTGCCAGTCAGCTTTCAGCATATACCTCACACAGAGCAGGCCGGTTTAATGCACTGCCACCGAGCATACCAAAGGGGTTATTCATCTGCTCTACACAAGCAACGTGTTAAAATGCTAATGGTCAGTTTATAACAGGATGAACTATTACTCCGTTTGTCCAAGGTTGGATAATCTACTTTTTTCTTTGAAGGAATGAAGAGACCAAGGATTAAATACAGGCAACAGTCCAAACTTTAAGCTTGTTAACTCTTTTACGGAAATAGGATTAAGAAAATGCAAAAAATAAACAAATATATACACATATACATATATAAACATGTAAAATCTGTCTGCTATCAGGCCTAAGGGTTGAATGCAAACAAAGGACCATGTCCTACAGAGGTTTGCTTTGTCTCTGTGCGATCCAGGCATTTGGAAAAAATGTCCAGGGAAGAAATCAGTGGTTAATGAATTGACCTCCGCTTGTCTAGACAAAGCATTATCCCCTGTGGCTCCGAGCGATGCCCACTGTAGCATACCATCAGGGGGGAGGAAGCACAGGAAGCCTATCATATTTTCTGCTTTTCTTGCATGTCTTCAAAAAACATGTTTCTTACATGTTTCCAAGTCCTTTGCTACCTGCCTTTCTATGATATCCACTCAATTTTAAGCTCTCCTAGTATCATGTTTCTCCAGGTCTGTACTGATCTTTTCAAGCTCTCCAATCCTCCATTTATTTTGCCACTCAATCCCTTCTGCCGTCTCCCGACGCTCTCGCAATCAAACAATCTCTCTGCTGACCTCCCTCTGCACGTCACTTCTTTCTTTCCTCTCCTATCCTCTCCTATCCTCAGGCATTGTTTTTTTGTGCTTTCCTGAGATGACAAATAATTGTACGCACAACAACATTAATCACTCATAATAATTCAAAACAATATTTTACATTTTTATAAAAGAATAATGAAACATATCTATATCTAAAATATCTCCTTCCTCCCAAATCTAACTAGCATCCACTCCTTCCTCTCTCAAACATCGTCTAATAAAACCCTGTAGTTCCACAGAGAGTGAGAGCAGGAAACCTCTGGCTATTGTCTCGATTCATAACACGGTGTATCTCTCACCTCCAGAGCAGAGCAGGGCCAGCGCACTTCAGAGAGCTCTGAGAGGCTGGGAGCGCAGATTTCGTGCAGTGTGTGAAGATAGGAAGAGTGCCAGCAGGAAACGAGACACACCGCTCACAGGAGCATTGCTTAGGCTGTTTATTTCTCAGCCTGAATGTAGAGCTCTCTGGTCTTGCTCATCTCCTCCAACCACAAGATCTCCAGAGGGAGAGGCAGATAGAGAGAGAGACGCTCACAAACAGCATATGCTGCAGGATATTGACCACCCAGTCCTCATTTAGCCATCACATCTAAACCTATTTATGGAACGAAACAGAGAGGCAGCTACAGACACACACGAGCACAACATAAATAAAGCATTACCACTTAGCGCTAATGTTTTACTAGCTGAGCTCTATTATGGTGTTCGTGAATCAGATAAATATGTGCATGCAGACGCAAGCTGCGCGCTTACGCTTGGCACAGACCTGCCCGTTTGGAAACAAAATCTGATCTCTTTTATATCTCCGTCAAAGACAGCATTGAGACAAAACTGAGACTTTTTGCAATGTCTCATGAGATTTTTATTAAGAAAAAGACACTCACTTTTTTTATTCAGTTATAATTTTAGTTTAAGTTTTGTTTGCAGATATGCAGAACGATTGATAAAACTAACAGAAGTATAAAGAGAGAGCGATATAATGATAGATCAATAGTCAGACGGACAGAAGGATAGTCAGATTTAGGCGCTTACTGTATGTCAACACATGTTTCCCACAAAATTTTAGGAGAAACATCTGAGACCTCCAGGAATCCTGAGCTATGACAGAGCAACCTCTGAGCAATGGGTGAAATGGATATGGATCGTGCAGTAAGAAGTGGGACATAGACGCACACGTGCACAGTACGCCCTAACTTGACCCATTAGTGGGGTGTTTGTGTGCTATTTAGTCAGGACGGCTTTGTTAGTGAGCAGGACAACTAGAACAGCTGGGGCTGAGAGCAGCTAAAGCCATTGACATGTGTTCTGACGGCCTCAGAGAAAGACAAACAAATAACACACACTGTCACACACAGGCTTTATGACCTCTCCAACCAGCCTGTTAGTGACTGCTTATTAAGGCTGTGTGTGAGAATAGAGGAAGCCATATGTTTAGAAGAGGTTATAGATGACATATGGAGAGAGCATCATGGGAGTTTGCGAGATAACTGCGTTTACTAAGCTTCTTCAGGGAAACCTTAAGGGAGCCCTTATGAAAATGCACATTGTTCTTGCACAGCAACAAGTTTAATATTTCGATGTAGATTTATGTCAGTAAAACTTACAAGTTAACACATTTTAATAAATAAATAAAAAATAAAAAATAAAAATATATAATAAAATAATGAATTTAAATACTACTACTTGTAGTAAAGCATAACAGTTAATACAAATATAATAAATACATATATAAACAGAATAAATAAAACAATTTTAATAAATAAATACTACTACTAATAATAATAATAAAAATAATGTCAGAGTAAAACACAATAAAAATATAAATAATAGAAAATAATAAATAAAAATTCAATAATACATTAAATACTACTAATAATAGTAATACAAATCAATTAGGGCTGTCAAACGATTAATCGCATCCCAAATAAAAGTTTGTGTTTACATAATATATGTGTGTGTATGGAGTATAATTATTTTCTATATATAAATACACACACATGCATATATATTTAAGAAAAATGTGTTATTTATATATAAAATATTTATATATAATATAAATTATATATTATATAAATATATATACACAGTATATACATGCAAATATTTCTTAAATATATACATGCATGTGTGTGTATTTATATACAGAAAATAATTATACACCATACACACACATATATTATGTAAACACAAACTTTTATTTTGGATGCGATTAATCGCGATTAATCGTTTGACAGCCCTAAAATCAATGGTTATCTTTTACAGTTAGTAAAACAATGAATTGTGACTACATCTACTAACAATAATAATAGTCAATGAAACATAACAATTAATAAAAAAATATAATACATAAATGTATAAATAAATAGAATAATTAACAAATAAAAGAACCAATAATAAATAATTAAAAATAAAAGATACTGAAAAATGTAATGTTAGGTGTGATTAATCCCGATAAATTACAGAAAATGTGCAATTAATTAGTTAATTGTTTTAATCGATTGACAGCACTAAATAAAATACCACTACTGCTGCTACTACTATAACTACTAACTAATAATAATAATAATAAATATTATAAATATTAAAAAGTAAAAAAATAAACAAAATTGTAAATAACTAAATTAAATCATATATAATAAATAAAATACTATATGTACTAATATAATAGTGAGAACTCCCCTACTAAATTATTAGCATCAGGCCCAAAAAACTCTTTTTGAAGTGTCGTGGGCAGCTCACAGTAGCCACTTTCATGTTTCAGGACCAGCTGACTAACTCAGTGTCCTCTTCCAGAGCATTAAAACTAAGACGACACCCATTTAAGAACAAGTTCACGATAAGAAGCAATTTGTACAACCCTGTTATCAGACCATTACAGTAACAGTATCGATACACTCCTGCAGCCACCCACTAGCACTTACCAGCACCATTAATAAAACATTGATACGGTGAATTTATCATGCATTAAGTATGTTGATTAAAGGTTTGTTTTATCTTATTTGGAACTCTTTGGGTACAACAACAAACCATGTCATTGTCTGTTGCGGTGTGTGTGTGTGTGTGTGCCTGCGAATGTATGTTTTGCAGGTTTTTGCTGCACTTCAAAAGAACAAGACCTGAGTAACAGGGCAGAGTCTAACCACAGAGCCAAGCCAGGTACAGATGAAACAAGATTCAGGCACATAGTGCAGACAACACACGCACAGGCAGAGCACATCCTGCAGCTGTGGCGCTGAAGCACGTATAAATGTGACGCCCATTGACTAAAGTGATTCTATACCCTGACAAAACAACTGTTCTCAACCACAAAACAAGTTAAAAGCAACCTGGGAATTAACAAAAGAAGCTTAATTTGAACAAAAGTGTTATCAACGTGAAATACGAATGCATTCGCATTGCGTTCCTTAAACAAAAAGCAGCAGTTCATGAAAGCATTTGTGTGATTTTCTGGAATTCTGAACATCTGTCATTTCGCTGGTTCAGTTTGTGTTTTCCATCAAGTATAATCTTAACACAAATGACGGTTCTGGAGAATACCACAGAGATAAACAGACACGGCTAATACGCCAAAGTCCTCACAGGCGAGTTCTTCAGGATACATTATGACTGCTTCTTCCGGCACATACATCACAGTCCAGGGAGTGTGCGTATGTGTGTGTGTGGCCGACCTCTACAACCCTACGGCAACTTGTATGGAATGATGGGAAGGCACTTAAACTCTTAAAGGGGACATATCATGGAAAACAGAATTACATACTCACAAAACACCTATTTCAGTATTCACAGTCATATTAATGTGCTCCAATTAAGCTATTTTAAAAGGTTCCTAATTTTATTTTGGTGGTACCCTACAATATGCATTGTATCTTTTCTCACTGTGTCTGAAACGTTTAATAAAGGATTCGGTCTCTCTAAACCCCTCCTTTCTAAAATACCTACTCCGCTCTGATTGGTCAGATGGCCCAGTCTGCTGCGATTGGTCTACCGCTAACAGCACATGTCAGAAATTAAACGAACATTAACATATCTGAATTTCGGCTCCGGATCTTTCTCAAAACTTGTATACACAGTGATACGAACATTAACAATGGCGTTGGCTTTGCTGTATCAATTCCAGCCGATGTACTCATCCTTTGGAAGAGCATGCAAAGTGGATTTGATTTCGCAGCGCAGAAAACAACGTTTTCTCGACATGTCGACAACACAAGCCCAATTCTTTCAGCGGGTCAAAATAGACGTTGTTTGCGAGGGAAGCCAATGAAGATCATTGGCTGGCATTACACACATTTGTTATAACAATAACTCCATTTGTCGTGCACTTTGATTTTTGAAACTTTGCCGACCTTTTATATTCACCAACAGCTTTATTACACACTACATTAAAGGTAATAATAATAATAGAGGCACCTAATGTAACCTTCAGTACCTCATCATATGACCATCTATGTTTACATATCAACAGACAATCAGTATATAGCAACTTGGACCACCATATGCTGGTGCATAAAGGTTAGACAATCATAACCGAGGTCATTTACAGATAGAAGTCTTAAAGGCACAGTCTGTTTAATCTTAATGCGCATAGAGAGGGTGGAAAATTCTCACGTTTTGGTGGGGGGATAAATAATGGTACAATAGTGTAGAATATGTCCCCTTTAATTCACTCAAAAGTGACCCAATTTACTTGCTATTTACTACCCTACATTCCTGGTCTTATTAGTAACTACTTATTAGTACATGTAATTCCACTGAAAAGAAAAGACTAATAACTTTCCTTTTCAAGCCCTCGGTTACACTTTATTTTAAGGTGTCATTGTTGCAGTGTAATTATACATTTAAGTACTGAGTATCAATTAACTAAATGTACTTACTATAGGGTGAGGTTAGGATTAGGGTTTGGTTTAGGGTTAGTTGCCTGTAATTACGCTTATACTACGGGGCTGTTGAATGCTTGAATCTGATTGGTTGATGAACATTCTAAGGTGCGCAATTTTTCACATACAGTACAAACACACACTCAAACATAAACGCGTTGTCAGCTCTGCTTTGACGCGTTTATCAGTAAAGTAGATTAACAATTTAAAATCTACAAGACATTCCTGACCAACGAGGTAATAACAGCGCTGTTCTTGGAGCAGTAAGTTAAACGTACAATTTCACTATTAGTAGAGACGCTGGTGCCAAACACTGTTGAGAGAAGCACAGATTCAGATTCAGATTCTCTCTCTCTCTCTCTCTCTCTCTCTCTCTCTCTCTCTCTCTCTCTCTCTCTCTCTCTCTCTCTCTCTCTCTCTCTCTCTCTCTCTCTCTCTCTCTCTCTCTCTCTCTCTCTCTCTCTCTCTCTCTCTCTCTCTCTCTCTCTCTCTCTCTCTCTCTCTCTCTCTCTCTCTCTCTCTCTAATTAGTCCTACACAAAAGAGCATTTTAGAACAAACATCTTAAAAATACATCATCTGAACAATGTCTTGAGGTGTGGTTACCGTAGTAGGCAGAATAATTTTGTCCGGGCAGATGAATTATTGAAAAATAATGCACACCCAAGGTGGAACAGCTCCGCTTTGCTTCGTGACCGCATTACCACCTAAGGTGTGCATTATTTTTCTAATAATTCAATAGCCCGTCGTCAATTATTCATTACATAATTTATAGTTATTAATGTAGTAATAACATGCAACAAGGACACTGTAAAATATAGTGTTACCAAGCCCTCTTGTTTCTTTTTTAACCACATATCATGGATGGATATGAATAAAGTTATCTTTTTTCATTCATCACACGTCACATTACAGAAGTTAAATGGTTTGCGAAGTTGCCGTTTCATGTTGACTTTGAGTCACAAATGATGTTCTGTAGACCAGCGGTGCTGAGAGCTCCATAAACAAAGCCTGGAGTCCTGCCAGCCACTGACGGTAGTGATAAGTGAACAACATATACAACATATTAATACCTCTGCAAAAGCCATAAACTATGAGTAATCTGATTACTGAAAGGGTTGACATTTTCTGGGGAGGCAAGAATGAAATTACAGTCCTGGACAGAACAAAAGAACAAAACAGGAACACGTATACACACAGTGAACAACAATAGGTTTTAAAATAATGTAATCCATGACTCCATCAGAGTCTGACTAGGCAAATTAATTAGGTTTAGCTAAAAGATGATGAATGAGTTTATACATGGGCCATCATTTTGTTTTGCCTTTATGACCTTTCTACAAAAGCTAATCAAAATGATAAAAGCCAGAGAATTTTTTACATGTTTTTCTTTAATTACCTTCAAAAGAGCTGAATAAACACGCATATTTATTGATTTCCCCCATATATATTTATTTTTAACAATCATTCAGTTAAGGCACAAATCATAATAGCATTATTTTTTAATTGCATCTCTTAATATCGTTTTCATTACTCGTTAAGAGTAAATTTGACAGACTTCCTCTGTTTTGAACCTCTCTGCGTTGTCCCCAACTTTTTGTCCTCTATTCTTCTCCACATCTATTTCTAAAATCATTTTTAAAAGTATTAAAATCAGTCAAATTCAGTATTTCACTTCTACCAAAAAATCCTTAATTAACTCCTTTTTAATGGATTTTTTTTTTTTAATCTGTATAAATCTTTTGAACTATGATATGGGCCATGGCCTGGTTGAAGAAAGTGTCTTGATTCAATTTAAATAACCGTTTGAGACTGAACCTTCTCTGACTCACAGCTTCATTAGAGTCATGTGACTCAACTTGTAAAAGAACAATGTACTTAGTCAGATCCAAACAAACAACATGCTCTGCCCATAAACTAAGAGCCTAAAAATGAGAAAGCCCCTAAATACCTGATCCTTGGCTGATGAAAACCAGAACCACACAAAACCTGATGACCGTTCAATTATATCAACACTAATCTTGGGTAAATCCAACATGATCTCAAAAAAAATCATAAAGTAGCACACATACATATTTTTAAGTTTGGACAAACACAGATAAGTACAATATCCACGACCCTACAAATGATAAGCAGTTTGGAGAATGGATGGATGGATGGAAAGCTTCTAAAATGTAAATAGAATGTTCTGTAAGACCGATTAGCTGACCAGGAAACCCACATTTCATTGTTGAAAATATGCATGGAATACGAAATGAAACAAACAAAGACAGAACACACAATAAAGAATGTTTTGTGCCATATCTTCCTTGTGTTGCACATTGCATACATTATTTGGGTGGCCCTGTAGTGCTGTGGAATCCATTACCGAGGATATGGCTGTGTCATTTGTTTCATGCATGGGCAAACACATGGAGGCGTACCCTTCTGAGATTCTCAAACACACATTAACAAACACACATTAAAACATATCTGAGCTGGGGAGTCTCTCAGGATCAGATCATACCGAAGTGCTAAGGAACCAGTCAGACCCGATCAGTTTTCAAGGTAGCCAATGGCAAGCCATATAGTGATTTCCAAAGCATTTTTGTTTGTTTTTTGAGCGCTGCCTGGCTGGCATGGAGCAGTGCTGTAGGAACGGATCAGCGCTGACACCAGTGAAGGTCTGACAAGCACATACACACACACATACACTGTCCATGTGTCTGATTGTGATAAGCATTCAACCCACCCGCTCCATGCTTTCTCTTCGGCATGGAACTATAGTGTGTGTGTGTGTGTGTGTGTTTATGTACGTATCCTCCCCTCTCAAATGCAAGAGTTCAGGAACATGTTCTTAGCAGTGTCAGCCACATGAGACATTTGAGGCCATAGTGCCAAACTGCCCCTCACACAAACACACACCTTAAAGGGATAGTCCATCCAAAAATGAACATTCAGTCATCATTTACTCACCCTCATGTCATTCCAAATCCAAACCTGTGACTTTCTTCAGCAGAACACAAAAAGAATGTTCATGCAGACTTTTTCTGATATTAAAATGCTGATAAAAGTGATGTTATTGTTGTAACTAATACAAACGTAAGCACGTAAGTTGATTTAGGCATCACAACATTATCATTTACAGTATAACTAAGCAATGGATATTGATTCTGAGATTTGCTAAAGATTGCTTTTATTAAATTAAAAGTGTTTTTAAAGATAAACTTTGAGTATTAGATGATGGAACAGATAATCTAAATGTATAAAAAGGGCAAATGAGCATGTACTATTTAAATTTACACAATACGTTACACTCTCAGAAAAAAAGGTACAAAAGCTGTCACTGTGGTGGTACCTTTTCAAAAGGTACCTAAAGAGTGGATATTAGTCCCTCAAAGGTACATATTGGTACCAAAAGTGTACATATTAGTACCTAAATGGTACATATTAGAACCCTTTTGAAGGGTACTGTCCCAGTGACAGCTTTTGTACCTTTTTTTCTGAGAGTGTAAAATAAATGTTAATTTCTAATACCAGACAATAACTGATATGGCACCAATACAGTATATATGGCGCCAAAAAAGTTAAATAAAAAATGAAAAGAAAAAGTCTCCAAACTAACATTTCACAACATTCCGTTTCCTCATTCTTGTCTTCTTTTTTTAATGTCAAAGCTGAATTCTAAGTGTTCCGGCCCCTTAAGGTCCTACTTTAAACGTGACAGGCGCTGTGTGTTATATACACACACACACCACAACATGTGACTCACATTCATACTGAAAGTAGAAAGGGGACATATACATTATTGACGGGCTTGTCTTGTCTCTGAGTCGAGTTAGAGGTTATAATGTCCCCGAAGCACCGCCCCAAAGGAATTCACAGATTGAGACATTCTGGTGTTGTACATCTCAAAGAGAGAAGCAATCATTCAGGCAGTCCATGGCACCAAAGACAACACATGAAAGAAGGTGTCCAGCCTCAAATAAACAGGATCCAGAGCCCACAAGGGAACGAGTCCCAGTGTTGACGCTCATCCACAGTTGTATCAGCTACCATCCATTGCCTAGAAACCTCGACCTCGTTCTCCTTCGCACTCTTGTTCACGGTCATAAAGTTTGCAAGGTAAAAACAACAATCCCAGAAACGACAAAGGCCATGCTTTCATAGCAAAAGGTCAGAGCTTGGCCTTTCTTGGAGACAAGAGTGAGGAAGGAGACTGAGGTTTTCTAGAGGCTCTGGGAGCGTCAATCTACCCTGACCGGTCATGGGATACACAAGAGGGGAGGGCAGGCTCGCATGTGTCATTGATCTTAAAAAAAAAAGGGGAGGGCGTCTCTCTCACACACAAAGGTTACAGCCTACGCTCAACTACACCCGGCCATCAACCCACCAGCAACCTTTCAATTATTAACCTCCAAGATATCGGCCCCGCAAGATGCACCCCAGCAGAGGAGAAGATAGAGAGCATGGAAGATACCGCATCTATCATCAGCCTCCCTTTTGCTCTCACTCTCGAGTGTGTGTTGAACGATAGGCCAGTTCAGAGTGCGGTCAATGAGAGTGTATAAAGTGAAATCCATATATACGTCACGCACCAGCGGCCCAAAGCGCATCTTTCATGCTCTCTAACTCGAAGATGAGTAAAAAGTTTTTTTATTGTAAAACAACTTTTAATCTACTGTTAAAAACACATTCATGTTAATACATCTACAATACTGTTTAAAAAAAAGAATACATTTATTCAACAAGAACATTTTAAATGGATCAAAAGTGAGCATAAACACATTTACAATGTTGCAAAAGGTTTCCATTTCCTAAAATATGCTGTTCTTATGAACTTTCTACTCAAAAAATATCGTTTTCACAAATATATCAAGCAGAATCAAGCTGTTTGCAGCATTGATAATAATAAGAAATGTTTTTGAGCACCAAATAAGCATATTAGAATGATTTCTGAAGGATCATGTGACTGGAATAATTAAGCAGAAAATTTGCCCTCACAGGAATAAATTACACTTTAAAATATATTAAAAACAGAAAACAGTTTGGCTTTATTTCTGATCAAATAAATTCAGCCTTGATGAGCAAAAGAAAATTCTTTCTAAAAAATTATTAAAATCTTTCTGACACCAAACCTTTAAACAGTATAATGATTCTGCTAAAGTAGGCTACTATATAAAATGTCTCAATATTTGGTTTCTTGTCAACTAAAATATTATTTTCATAAGCTAAAATGGCATTAAAGCAATGTATGAATATGACTCGACTAAATACTGAATTTACAGGATGACTTATTTCATGGACAAAAACAGACATTTTATATCTTCTTATGTGTTCCACACATAAAAAAGAAAATCATACAGGTTTGGAATGACATGAAGCTGAGTAAATGACAGAATTTTCATATTTTGGTTAAACTATGCATTTTACACTCTTTTACAACCTTCCCTTTGCTGCAAATTCAAAGAGAACTTTCAATTAAAGAGAAAAAAAACTTGCAAAAATGGATCTCTTAGAAGTCAAGATTAGTTTAAAATAGTTGCCAATCAGAGCCTTGCTTGGTTGACTAGAGTCTACCCTTTACTGATCAAGCTTTCTTGACAAAGAAGACCTGTGAGTGAGCGTGATGGGTTTTCGAGCAGAGCTCATTAAGGGGCAATGGGGCCGTTCGTCTCCGGCTCTTAAGAGCGCTCTGGTCTGTCGGGGCGCCAGTGTCCCTTTCTCTCTCCTCCAGGCGCACATCAAAAAATGGGGCAGACTCTCCCAGCTCTGTTCTGGCTGTCTGGGGCTTTGAAGTCCTTTGGTTATCAGCCAAGCGTGTCACGCTACCTGCAGCCATCTGTGAAGAGCCCACAGTCGGGCTGGACGGCCAAACCCCACAATGACTGTGTGTGTGCAGAGTGTTACCTGCAGCACTGCCAGTATGTGAGGCATTAAACATGAGAATGAGAGGGTGGGAAGTGACCATTTTGAAGAGGCCTGTAGTGAAGAGACTTCTTTATTGACAACACCTCTCTCAGGGCTATTCTTCTCTATTCTCCTGACTGTAAGCTTTAAGAAACGGTTAAAGGAAGACGGAGACGTACATTCTCATGTGGGCTAGGCAATGCCAATTCGAAACCAGCAAGCAACATTTACTGATGTTGTCCTCACTATCTATATCAATACAAGAGGGAAAAAAGCCAAAAAGCATATATTTATTTTAATGTTTTAACCACTTTTTAACGTTCTTTTTTTGTTTTTATTTATTTAAATTACTTTTTTAAACAAATGGGATAGATTTATATATTTATAAATCTATCCCACTTTGTTTAAAAAAGTAATTTAAATAAATAATATAAATACAAAAATAGCAACAAAAAAAAGAGTCAATATTAAAATATGAAACAAAAAAGTGGTTAAAACATTAAAATGTTGTTGGCGCCGATAGCCTCGTGGGCAAGTGCGCTGACATGTAGCGCCGTTGTGCTTCGGGCGACCTGAGTTCGAGTCCCGGCTCGTGGACCTTTCCTGATCCCGTCCCCCCTCTCTCTCCCACCTCACTTCCTGTCTAGCTACTATCCTATCCTAATAAAAAAAAAGGCAAAAATGGCAAAAAAAAAAAATTCTTAAAAAAAACAACAAAAAAACATTAAAATGTCAAATAAATGTATGCTACAAGTAAATTTTGGCTTCAAAACATTTTAATTATAATGTACAGTGTAAAAATATTCATTTTAAAATCTGATATATACATTTCTTTAATTGTTAGGAAAAACTTTCATTAATAGAGGAAATATACATATTGATATAATGATTTTTCTGTATTTATGAGTACCAGTCAATAAGATACATTTATAAAAATAATTAAAAAAAATTGTCAGTGCGCATCACTGTCTGTATTACCATTGGTAGTTGTGGCATAACTCCCTGCTCATTTGCATAATGCTGAACATCACCAACTATCATTTATAATAAAACACTTCCACTCACTTTGACACTACAGATCACTGAGTTTCCACGTAGGAGAATGACTGACGATCAATACCAACCCTAATAAATGTAACCATTGAAACATGAGCATCTTTATGCAACAGTGTTTATTTATTTAGGTGCTAACTATATGAGATATTTGTGGGTTAAGTTAATCTGTCTGTCACATTAAGTTCGGACTGTACATAAACACAAATAAAGCAGGCCAAGCCTAGTCATGCCAAGTGGCCAAAGTCTTGGGGGCTTCTCGACAACAATGGGATTATATAGGGCATAGACAATGTGCTTTCAGCAAGCTGGCATGGCATGGGCAGAAAAGGGAGGGGGAGAACATACTGAAAGACCAATGAATGCATTGTATGCCAATTCAACCCTCGGTTTCATCCATGTATGCTCATGCACAGTAACCCACATTACAAAAACCGGCACAGGAGACTACAAAACCATGTTTTATCTCCATGTACTGTCCTTACAGCTCAAATTAAATATGTTGGCTAAAAACCAAATATGTCCATGTCATCATCCACTTGATGTATAGGCTACGTCAACATTAATCTGGATAATTAATCTTCTTTTAAATGGATAATTAATCACTAATCTTTTTCTCTACATTTTGGCCGTCTGTTCACATCGAGACGCCATTTTTGCATTGTAGTGTTGTCTTTGAAAACAGAGGTATTCGAAAACCATGACGCTTGTTTAGTTATCTGAGGCATATTGTATCCATAGATACCTATGGTTATGCTGGCATGTCCCTGCTATTCACTTTCATAGAGTTGTTAAAAATAAATGTTACTTTGTACAATATTCATTTTACAGAAAATGTACTCACAATGCGTTTTAGACCATGCAATAGCGATTTTAAGTGTGACCTGGATGTACCATTGAGTGGAGGGATATTTTGCTTATGAAATGGTCGTGCCAGAAGAATAGCTTGTGAACATCAGTATGTCTGGTCTTTTGGGATCATCTCAGTAAACTTTATTATGTTTTACCCAAGCGTTTCACAGTGTGGATGAGCAACTTTTGGATAAACGCTAGTGTGGACGGAGAGCGCTTTGAAACAAAAACGCTGTTTTCAAATGTTGCCGGATGAAAGTAGACGTATCTGCATTGTACAAAAGCAGCTGAATTCCATCAGTAAGTGGCTGGTGATATGAACCCTGGTGCCGGTAACCATAGGTGTGAAGGCGAAATGAATGGTGCCCTTCATGAAGGAGTAATTGCCATGTGATTACAGCCCCGCAAACCCAGCGGCTGTGAAAAAAAAGCCCCCCTTTCATTTCCCTTTGTTGGTGAAAGAATGCAGCCGGGAGAGACCCCAGCGTGAACTGATCCTCTCATATCTGATCAAAGGAAACATGCCAGTTGGACCCCCACCCTTTAAGAAAAAAAAAAAAAAAAAAAAAAAAAGCACATCCACCAGACCTGGCAGAATGAGTCAAAACAGGCCCATTTGTATTGAAGTCACGAGAAAAAAAACGAAGAGTTCGACTTCTCGCAATTCTGACTTTTTCCATGATTGAGTATATATATATATCTTACAATTTGGACTTTTCTTATATAAAATTAAGTCAGATTTGTGAGATAAAATTTTACCTTTTCTTTTATTCCACGGCAATTGCTGACTTTTAAATCTCACAATTCTCAATTTTCTTCTATTCCTCCTAATTGTGAGATATAAAGTCAGAACTGTGAAATATAAAGTTGCATTTACCTTTTTATTTTTTTTTATTCCACGGCTCCTATAAGTTTGCGATGTTTTGAAACAAAAAATATATTCCTTATGTTATTCCTATATTCCTTGTGCTTATCCCTCTGTTTACCTTTGCATTTTCACTGCTGCTTGTTTACCTCACAAAGTGACCGTATGTTGACAAAGCCTGGCAACTAAATGCAAACCTTTTGTTTACCGTGTAAACACGCCACATATCCCAGAATGCATCGGTGCTGCAGGATAAGTGTGGGTGTAGAAAGGTATGACACTCAGCATTGTCTGAAAATGCCCTTGGTGCTGCATCATATCTGACGCCTGCACCACAGAGAGGCTTGCAGCTGGATCCTTCTGTTTCCACATGCTGAACTCACCTCAGCGGAGCGCATGTGGCGAGAGCTCGCAGGCTAACGTCGCTGCCATCTCTCCCCCTCAAACTTTATAGCGGCCTAATCGTTGCCAGTCATGCCAAAACTTTCGCAAACAGAGAACCACAAATTAGTCATTTAAACTGGGAGTTGCATAACAAATTATTACGCAAGTCAACATGAGCACAGCAAACAGGCTAATTATGAAATCATAAAATCCCATTATGCAGCCTGCAGGTCATGTGCTGTGATGCCCAAGAGGGATGTACGACGTACAGATAAGAACTTGAAGAGAGAGAGCAATGCAATGTGATGATGATCCCTTTGCGAGGCAACTATATATTTTCATGTATAAAAACTGGTAATACTTTATTTTAAGGTAATGTAATTACTTGTTACTACATGTACATTCTATAGCAGTAAATTATGCATAATTACATAATTGCATATTACATGTAACTAACCTTAAACCAAACCCTAACTCTATAGTAAGTACAGTTAATTAATATTACGCAATGTAATGTGTCACCTAAAAACCTATTTATATCATGTGAAACTTAAGCATGATATTATAAACAACTTGCATTCTTAAGAAATTGATGCTATTATTGCACAATTATACGCACTAAAAACAAGAGCAATTATTAAAATTTAAAAATAAGAAATATTAAGTAAACCTAATGTTGCGTATCTTTGTCTTCCCATTATTAAAGTACAGTTGGATTTATAAACCTTAAGAAAAAACATGAATTCTAATTTATTTCTTTACACTAAATATAATGTATAGATATTGTTCGAGAGAGACCAGTGTCATAAAACCATCAGTGAACGAGCTAAAAGTGATGAGAAGGAACTAATCTGCAAGTAATTTTTTTTAACCACAAAACAATATGCAGATTTGTTTATTTCTACAGTTAAAAACTAGGACTTCAATAGAATGAAATAATTGCAGTTAATCTCAGGGTTTTGTTAACTAAAACGACCCCAAAAAAAGTTAATTAATTAATTGAAATGAAAAAAAAAAAAAAAATTATATATATATATATATATATATATATATATATATATATATATATATATAAAAAAATTTTTATATATATATATATATATATATATATATATATATATATATATATATATATATAAAATTTAAGTTTTTCATCTTATTTATATATTGTATTATATATATATATATATACAATATATAAATAAGATGAAAAACTTAAATGAAAAAGAGAAATGTTGCCTTGGCAGCTAACTGAAATAGAAGTTTAAAATTACTAAAATAAAAATCAACAGAAATATTAAACCACTAATACAAAAACTATAAAACTAAAATGAAAACTGAAAAAAATTAAATACAGCCAATTTAAAATATTAATGAATACTAATATTAACTAAATTGAAATACAGTATATAAATAACACTAAGATAACACTGTTAGAACGAAGAATGAAAACTGGTAATAATAATAATTATCCACTGATCCCAACGCTAGCAAACAAGCATTTTCATATGTTTGCATAGACAATAAAACATACAATATCAGCATATTGATAGCATCTGAAATGTAAACACTTTTACAAATGAACAGCTTCAGAGACATGCAGATGTCTACGAATCCTCTGAAGTTTATAGAATATTGAATTAATAGAATTCAACGTTTGTTTTTATTGTGTTTATAATAAAAGAGATTCATTCAATATATAAAGCCATCACATTTAAAGCAGTTTACTTAATTTGAAATTTTAACGGTTTCATCCTGTGAGACTTCTAGAGGTCAAAATCCCTGTGACAGCACCCACATAAATCAGTTCATGAGAGAAACATCTAATGCCAAAACATCCACTGTGTTTATATTTCATACATGTTGAGCTTTGAAAATAATTACAGCAATTCATAAATGAGCGCAAATGACTTTACTTTTAATAGTCCTATCTTGATTTCATTTATAAATAAGTTTGGCGTTAACAATGTCTTTTTCGTCTTTCTATTGATAAATCAAAGATTAGTACATCTCTAAAATCATACATTCACAAGTGCATACAATTTAGATACTGTCAATGCATTGATATTGTACATTTCAGTTTCTAATTGGTACACTTCACATACAAAGCAAAGCAAATGCCTATACAAAAAATAATAATAATAATAATTAATGAGCTCACCCTGGTCAGTAACACAAAGCCCCATTTTCCCCTACACTTTTGGCTTCTGTCAGTAGGACAGACCCCATTAACTAACCAACCCCCATATCCCAGAATTCTGCTCCCTTGGGCTCCAGAGCACACCTGTGAGCCATTTCCCCACTGAGGTTCTGAGAGCTCAAATGTCCCTCAGGCTTCAAAGGAGCACAAGATGTGGACAGCATAATCACATTCAGTAAGACTGCGGTTCATTCATTGACCCACGGTGAGGCAAAACGTCCTGTAAGGAGTATAGTGCACTAGAAACATCCAGTTCTAAGAGTGACCAATGACCTGGACAGCCATTGTGGTTTTCAAACGTGGAGGGCTATGAGAACCAGGCATTTGTCCGTCTGCCAAAGGGAGACTGTTGTGACAATGCGTCAGTGTCCTTGCAAAGAAGCACTTCCTCTTGATCAATGGGGCCAACAATGTAAACTCAGTCAGGGGTAATGACCTCCAAACTTATGGATTTTCCTGCAATTCTTAACTGGCAAAGACCTTGGACCTTGGGCATGGGTTAAGATCAGTTATGGACAATCAATCAATCAACTACACCAAAACAGAAAGACACGTTAGAACAGTTGATTTGTATTAGGATGCAGAGCAGACAAGTCGTCAAGTGGAGATGGCGGAGCGAACTCGAACTCAGGGGAACCAAGAAGGTTTCTAAAGGTCTAAAAGCAAAAACAGTTGGCAGAGATCATCTAAAAGAAACTAATCACATTTAGACAATAAAGACCATTATACTGGGTCTTTAAAAGATTGGTTTCAGAGGACATGGAATATAATGCAGAAGCCATTTGGATAGGAAGTTTCTTGTAACTATACTACATTCAAAAGTTTAAGGTCGGTAACATTCATATGCTTTAAGTCTCTTGTGTTCACAAGATGTGAAGATGTGATTTTTCTGGAAACTGTAATAGGCCTACATCTTTTTTAGGATTGTTTAATGAATAAAAAGTTTAAAATAACCAAAATGATTAGTCATTTTTTGTCAAATCCTTGCTCAAACTTTTGAACCGTATAAATTTGTGTTGTACGGTATAGTGCAGCTTGGAAATACTGCAAAACATTTCCTTTGGTGTTCCAGAAAAGAAAGAAATAAGGAAATAAGGAGAGTTTTTATTTTTAATAAACCATTCCTTTAAAGATTAAGCATAATGCAAATGATATTAATAACCACCTCATATGACCCCTAAACATAAAGAGAAAAAAGAAATCGAAAAAGCCCAGGCCTGACTCAAGGTGTCTTTTTCCGTCTGTAGATTTCCAAAGCTAAACATTTGCTTCCTTCTGCCGTAGAGACAGGTTGTCCTGGTCCTCACATCAGGCATTTATCAACATGTCAGTGTGGGTTACGAGGCCAGGAGCCAAGACTCCTCTGGCTCAGTCCCATACGGAAGAGTAATCTGGGGCCAGAGCGTTGAGCCTGCACCACAGCGCTCCACAAAGACACATCAGTGCAGGGGAAAAGGCAACAACAAAGAGCTCTCACTATGGCCTGGCATTACAAACGTCTCCACGGACAGTCTGTACCCTAAACTGGAGCAGTAACAGATATTTATTCACAAACTGAAAGGTCTTTTACTCCTGCTTTTTGAAAAGAGCTCAATGCAGCGCGCACGCATGTGCCTTAGCGGAACAATACTCGCATCTGACAGCCATGAGATGAGCAGAGGAATCTGTAAATAAATGCTAAACAAGCATGAACAGACATTTTATCTAGTTTTAATGCATCCTCACATACACTCAAAATATTACCATTAAATTGGACTGGTTGCTCAAACCACAAGAAGCAACAAATAACAATTATTAGGTGTTTGTAAGGTAATGAGGTAAAATTTCTCTTTTGCAACTCAATGAAAACAACCCTAGTGAAACACAGAATGACAAACAGCAAAGGAAACCACACAACTAGCCATCTGAAGTATAAAAACTACATAATGACATTCATAATATCACACAAGACATATGGGCAGTAAAGGAAACGTGTGATGCTGCACCACATTTCCATTGTAAGTGCATGCATCTATAATAAGCAAGAGCAGAGAAAGAGAAACCACCAGATCAATGTCTTTTCTACATCAACTATTACTTCCAAATGGCAAATCTCTCTTTACACCATAATGAGCATCACTGTTTGACTAAACAATGAGGTTAAAGTCCCACAGATTGTTTCTTAAATGAGCTCACTTGGTTTTGTTTGGGATCATGGTGAACATTCCCATAAGAGATGCTGTTTATACAGCCGCCAGAACAAACCTCTAAAGTAACATGAAGGCTGAGCCAAGCCTCGAGGGTCTTCAGATGTCCCATAAGGTTACCTTCAGGGTCTTAAAATGTTACAATCCCACAAGATGTATCTATTTTAGCATCCATCCATTTGCAGTATCTATCCATCCATCCATCTCATGAGTCAAGTAAAATCTAATCAATTGAGAAAGTTGTAGAACTGTTGAGTAAAAGTTTACATGTCTTCCCACTTGCTTTAACTGCATAGTTCTTAGGGCAAATATTAAAAAGTATTGCTTATTCATTTTGTGCAAATAACCTAAAAGACAGACACCGATTAAAAAAAAATTCAGGTGAGAGGGGTGGGAGTGGTTGCTATCACCAGCAGAGGGAGCATGGGTAATCAATCAGAAATATTTAAAAATTGAAGAGGATAAACGCAATCCTTATGCTGTCTAAAGGGTGGCATGGCACCTCTGACATTTTCAGGGCACTGTCGTACAGATGCACGGCTTCGCCTTTGTCCAAATTATGAGCTAAAACCAGACGGAATAGGATTCTCAATCTGATTCTGAAACCAAACTCAACCACAGGCAGTGCCTATAGTGAACTGACTACCGACAGTATTTTTAAGCACAGACTCGGAAGGCACCAATAGTATAATGCCCCAAAAAGCTACAGATGCACCTATGATAGCCTATGAGCACCTATGTAGCACACAGATTCCAGACACAGCCTTAAAGGGATAGTTTATCCAAAAATGTAAATTATCTCATACTCAGAGAGTCCTCATGACATTCCAAACCTGTATGACTAGACATATGTCAGTCTCAATCCCCATTCACTTTCATTTCATCTTTGTTTGCATAGGCTATACAATGAAAGTAAATAGTGACTAATGCTGTCGGTCACTAACATTCGATCTAAAATCTCCACGGGAAAAAAAAAGAAAGTCAAAGAGGTTTAGGTGAGTAAATGATGACAGAATTCATTTTCGAGGTGAACTAACCCTGTAAGTGACCTCGGGATACTCTCTGGAGAACAAAAACAGCTTTTTAGGCTGTTGGTAAATCGATTTCACCTCTCGCTGCGAACAAAAAAATTAGGAAAAAAAAGTAAAAAGTCTGCTAAGGATGCACTATATCCCTCCTATTATTTATAAAGCATTCCTGCACAAGGATTAGTCACCATAATACTGCAGTGTATTAGTTAGGTCTAAAACCATTACAACCCATACTGTGCATTATCAATACCATAACAAGTCACATAATAGTAAAATAAGAAAAGAATAAGTGCAAATCCAAAATACTAATTTGCAATCATGCTCTATAGGTTGCATACTGCCTGTTTGCTTCATATCCACTTTTCCCTTTCAGTTTCGTATATTAACTAAATAGAGAAATTATCTATTTTATACAGTATGAACATACAGGAAACAAAGCCATCTATTATAAAAGCGTGATATTTTGTAATGATAGCCTCTAAGAATAAACATTAGGTGAAGAGACAGCACTGCACAATGAAACAGAGGGAGGTTCGCGGTTTCAAATACATGTTAGTCTTAATCCACAATAATCCTGGACGAATTCAACAACTAGTACATAAAGCTAAGGTTTGATAAATCATTCTCTCTGACACAAGAAACATATTGGTAATAAACCTCAGACCCGATGGTCTCTCTGCAGAGAGAGTGAATAATGTTAGTCAATTATGTGCAGGTCTGACATTAATTTCACCCTCGTAAGGGCAGTAGATCTTACCTTCGTATACAGGGGCCATCGGTGCAAGGATTACTGTTATTCATGGCAAAAAATGAAGCGACAGCACTGTTCACAACTCAATAAAAATCTGCCATCTTGAGCCGCGGACAGAATCGCTGCTGTCTCCTGCATTACTAACCCAGTTCATCGGGGAGAGAAAAAGGATAAAAGGTTGAAAAATCACATCCAGAATTTTTATTTAATAATCGGCCCCGGGTGAGTGATGAAAAAAGGATGTCAGCAACTTAACTCCACGGGTCTCGATGCTGTTTTGGCTCCAAAAGAGAGCCAAATTGCAGGTCTTGGCTTCAGCTGGTGATCATGTCTGTGGAGTGAGTGCCTGCAAAAGTTGCAATGAGAGAAACGAGCGAGTGTGGAACGGAGCGACTTTGCGTTGTAATCGAATGACGAGACAAGCGATCGGGCGTCTAAATCAAACGACGATCTACTCGATCAGGTTCATATTAGCGTACCCGTCTGAAAAAAGCGAATTCTGTCTAAATACCACTGATATGACATGTATTGATTCCTTACTTTGATGATAACATGGTATAGTAATGGTATAAGATGTTAATACCGTGGTACTTTGATATACTGAATGAATGGTAGGTTACAGTATGCATCCAAACGGATTTCAATTTTCAAAGATTAAGCTACCGTACCAAAATGACTTAGTATGATACCATACCCATATATTTTTATTTTTAATGCTTCTACTGCAACAATAATAAATAAATAATAAAGACTATTAAAAAACATTGACAGATATTGTTGTATCAATATCTTTCTCTATTTTTAGGTGTCATACTATTAACAATAACGTGTTTGATTAAAAAACGGTAAGATTTGATTATTGCATTCAAAATATTGATTGTATCCATAGTTTTTTTTTTAGTTTTTTTTTTTAGCAGGTTGGATGATTCTGCCTGCTATGAATTGTGTGATTGCCCAATGATGTCACTGGAATTGCGCAGAATAAAGTCCATAAGAATGGGATTATAGAGATGTAATCTTGAGCCAGAATCTCTTTATCATTTATTACTCTCGAGATTTCTGGAACCATATATCCATTTTTAATATGCCTACATAATATGTGCATTTCATAAAATAACTAGGTTACAATAGATGAACCCATGATTTTGTTTAAGACTGTAACACTGACTTTTCCATAGTTGTTGAGAAAATACAATAGATAATATCGCATGGGAAATTGTATTTGCATAAATCAAGGATAACATCTATCAAACCCTGTTTTAGATTTATTTATTTTTTGTATAGATTTAAAAATGTATTATGACAGTAAATGCTGTAATGTAACATTAGCTGGATGCATCCAGCTAATTATGTATAACATATCTTTGTATGTTTATTATTAAAGCTAAATAATAATAATAATAATAATAATAATAATAATACTGATAAAGGATTAAATAGATTAATACAGAAATGAGTTATTGGTTAGCTAGAACAAAACAAAACAGTGATCTTCAAGAGGTCATGCAAGTTTTCCACACAAAACAATAGGCTATTTTAAAATGCAAGACAACCAAATATAGCTCATATCTGTGGCAAACGGGCGATAAACTGACGCAATATGAATGAACTGTTTTATGAAATTATTTTATAGTAGCCTATGTTATTGTATATTTTTCAGTAATATATAAAGGAAAATAGCAATTAAATGTGGGGATAATAACTAAACATTAAATTTCATGCTCACTTTTCTTGCTTGACAATTTATTTATTTTAAATAGAGAACTGTACATTTCTATTTTACTAGTCATCGATGCTAACTACAAGTACCACAAGCCATTGCGTGGGAAAGGGTTTTTTCCCCAGACGCATAAAACTACAAGTTCCAGAACGCCTCCGTGTCATCGCAAGCGGTTGTTGGGTAACGCAGGGTAAGCGCGTTGTTTATATCATTCATTATCGCGTTCACCTAATATTTTCATAACACTGTAACATCCCAGATTGACTCGAAAAACCGCAAAGATTGTTAGTAGAGGACATGACCGCTGCTGCTCAGTCATCTTACGTAACCTAAATTGCTGTACGGATTTCAAAACAACGGGGGAAATGTGACATGACATATTGAACTTATTCTTATTTTTTTGTTTTGGAGCAACAGAAACACAGTGTTGCCACCAAATTTTAAACAGCAATCAACCCTTGAAAAAAAAGTACAAAATAAAAAATGGACGAACACAATATTTATGGTTTTTTTCCTTTGTTTATGTGACAATCATGACAAATCATGCACATGAATAATCTTTTTACTTAAGTTATTCGGCTTAACATATTCCTCATGATCATTATTGTTACATGTCTTATCTCTGTCTAATCAGTACGCATGTGATATTTGGCCCTTTTGCACATTGGTCGAAGTCCTTAAATGCTCTCGGGTGTTTAACAGTTATTGATAATATAATGTCAGCCATACTCGCAAGAACTTCAGCGTTAAACTTTAATAGGATGTAATTATTTACAGAATGTAAGCATTCTTTAAATTAAGCTGGTGTGCTCTGGGAGGTATACAGCTCTTGTGGAAAATTCTGTCTTTTTAGGCTACATTTCCTTGGAGATTTACTGCACATCCACACTGACTTGGAAGAGCATCATAACAATGTAGATGACGTATATACCTCAGGGCCTCTTGTTCACTATCAAAAGCTTTTGGGATTTAGAGAAATGCATGTTAGAGAAATAAAGCTGTAAGACGCATGTGACAATGTACAGATTAGAGCATCAAACATGCAAGATCACACAGAGAAGCATTGAAAAATAAAGTGCTCATATATGAAGGTTGAAGGAATCTGATTGTTTGTTTTTTGCTCGCTGAAGTGAGTTAGCATTATCTAATATAATCTAATTGTATTCTGTGTCTTACAGTATAAAAGTATAAATCCTGTAAAAATAAATATATATAGGTTTTGTGTTTTTTTATAGTTCTTGTAGTTTTATTGATTTTTATAGTTATTTATTTTTATTTATTTATTAACTTGACTGATGCAACTTCTGAGCTTGTTAACCATTTACATTTTGTAATGATCTTAACCACTGAAAATGTGAATGAGGTGAATGGGTAAAGTGTCACAGGGCAGTTTTTCCATCCTCATCCTCTGATTCTGTTTAAATAGAAATTTTTGAACTTTCTCTGGCACAATTCTAGAGTGGTTGCTCTTTGCTAAGTGTTTTTTTTTTTTCATTCTAGATATTGCTTGGGTAACTGCTGGATTTCTTTGCCTATTTTATATAGGCTAGGCCTATTTTCTTCACTTAAAAAAGGGTAAGTATGATGACAACTTGTTTTGTTCATTCATTGCTCATTTTACACTGCAGTGAAAAAAATTAAGGAACAGTTTGTTTAACTAGCGAAATTAACTTAGCCTATCACACAGAAGTTATTTTCACCTCTTGTTTTTATTTGTTTAGTTAGCTAGCAGCTAGCTAGCTAGCAGAAGCAAATGTAGCCAGGTTTAAATCCCAGTGGTGCAGTATTAGCTATGTTGCTTTATGCAGTTAGCAGTGTAATTCACATAATTTCCCTTTTATTTAGTGTGTCTTTGTGTGTTATGTCTTTATATGGATATATAAATTAATGGATGAATGTTAAATTGTCATTATACAAGACAGGTAGGTAACACTTTATTTTACAGTCAGTTCCCCGTACATACTACGTACTTGTAATAGTAATTGTACCAATCCTAAACCTAACCTTAACCCATGTTTACCTTGTATTACCCAGTACTTTCTTAGGTACACATACTGTAAAAATAAAGTGCAACCTTATATATTAATTTACTTGTCTTGTTTTTTTGTGTTTTTTTTTTTAATTAAGATCTGATAAAATTGTTTATCTGGGGGATTGTAAGCTCACTTTCATATTGTGATGTTACAGTGTGTAGATAACAAATACTTTGAACTCTGAGTGCATTTAGTTTGGCATCGTCTCTGTGTGCAGGAAGCCAGCGGTCAGCTGAGAGTCACAGGTCTCATCATGCAGCCGTTAGTTGACATTCTGAAATGGTTTGGAGTCGAGGCGAGTGGACTCTCAGTGTCTGTGGGCCTTTTCTTGCTGTTCCTTGGCCTCCTTTACTGGTGAGTAAAACAGTTTGATCATGAGGTTTCCACTTGCATCGCAAACATTTTTCTCAGATTGCAATAGCAGATTTCTTATGCCGATGTTTCTAACGGCATGGTGGGAAATGCATACCACTGTGAGATCCAAACAGCTCGGGCTTGTTTTCCTCAGGAGCTGGATGGAATGATCTGATCAAATTCCAATAGCACGTGTATCCGCACTTATCTTTTAAGCGACTTTCTGTTTGAATGCAGACAACATCCTGATTCAGTTCACATTTGACAGTCAATCGAAGGCCAGGTTGTAAGAAATTGATAGTTTTTGCCCCAGGAACGCAACTGTGGCAATAGTAAATGCAGAAGTAAAAACCTTAAGATAAAAAGCTCAAGTTTTCAAGCCCAACTTATCCTCGACAAATATACCTGACAGGTTCATCGATCAGTAGCATCACATGATTATAGCTATAAAAACATGATATAAATATTTCTATAAGCATTTCTAGTATATACTTCCAGTAGATAGTATATACTTACATTTCTAGTCAATTAAATACTGTATTAGATACTAGAAATAATAAATGATTTCTAAAAGTCTGACTGGAAAAGTCATAATGAAGTCCTGGAAATGAAATTGTCAAAAATCAACAAGAATCCATTTTTTTTATGTGGTTATTATGACACAGATGCCTGGAGGTTTAGTCATAGTTTCCACATGGTAATTCTGTCAAAACTGAGCTATTTTGATTTTATTTCTCTTTGTGAATTGATTGATCAATCTCCTCTGATCTTGCAATAGTGCCAGTTATGCCTTTGCAATGTTTAAAGATGATTGACACAGTACTGTATGCATTGACATCTCGTGACAGTGTCCGATTTTTGTTGGTTAGCGACTAAATGTGTCCTTTTATTGAAACAAGTGTATGGAACTTTACTTAGAAAAAAAGTGCAGTGCTTAAAAAAACAATGCAGTGACTTTAAACAAAAGTGCTCAGTATTTAAGTGAAGGATTATTTCAACACTGCTCTTATAATGCAGTGACTCAGGCTTGTGAGAAGCTGATCAGAGTTGCAGGTCTCTATTAAGGTTATATTTAGTTTTCCATATCAGAACTTAATTGCAGCGTTGGAATCAGTGAATTTAATTACAGCCATTTTTACAGGACTTAGTCATAGTCACACCCTTCTTTCTTTAACATTTAAACCGTCACCTTTAACAGAGAAAGAGCACTGAAAAAAGACTTTCTCATGTTGTCAATAGCAACAGGAGTCCTCTGAACAACAGCTTGCAGGGTAATTAAGGGTTATGAACTTCAGCCAGTCTAAAAAGTTAAGCAATGTCTTTACTTCCAGTTAAATGCTGTAGTTTTCTTATTTTTTATTTATATGTATGTCCATTGTGATGCTTATGTAATGGAGGGCATCACTGCTATGTTTCGTGTTACCACGACTTGTGGCATCATACAGTATAGTATTACTATGCTATTCAAACCCTTGGGGAAAAACACTTTTAGGTCAACTGCAGCTCCAGCTAGTTTCATTTAAGGTAAAATACATCTAGAGTTTATTTGCTGGAGTAATCCAAGGTTATCTAAGAAATTAAATTATAGGTTACAAAAGGTTTTCTATGAAATTTCAATTATTACGAAATGATACCAGTGAAATATCAAAGAGAAATGGCAGCTTTCAAAACACTTTGATGATTATAGAGCATTAGAGGCATGTCCTTCAAGATATTGATATTCAATACACTGTATTAAAATTATATTTTTCATTTCAATTTATTTATTTTTGGATAAATAAATGAATAAATTTTTGTTATAAATATACTGTCTTTAAAATATTTTAAAAATACAGAAACAAAATTATCTGAAAAAAGTAAAGATTCTGAAGCATTGTATGACATCCCACGAATATTTAATAGTAAATAGTAATAGTAACAATAAATATATTTTATTATATTAAATGATTAATATTATATTTTTAAATATGATGGTTCCATTATAAATATGGTGATTATCTCCCAACTTAATATATGATATTTACCATCTGAATCTGACCATGTCATGTCAACAAATGGAAAAGTCAGCCAGCTGTTTATTATAATGTTATTATATAATGATATAATTATTTATTTATTAATTATTTTACCCCAAATAGCATACTTTTAGATTTAGTTACCTTGAAATTACCCTGAAAAACTATTAACAAGACATTTGTCTCAAAATGTATTCAATAATTTTAGCGATTCTCGTTTGCTACTTAAATCTACATTTTAAAAAGCATTAAATATTAGATCAAATTAGTGCAGAATCAACTTTGCATTGCTGTCCGCGATCTCGTCAAGGATCAGCCAAATGTCCACGTGCATCATTAAAAGCGGTTGTTAAGAAAAGTGCTGAGCTGAATTTTTGTGTCATCTAGTAGTTTAAAAGAGAATAAAGTCAAATGCGCCTTTTACCCCGGTGTGCCTTTATCCCCGTTGAACCCTATATTACTGTAAATATGATTTTATTTTATTTTATTAATATTATTTACATTTAAAATAATGATAAAATAGGCACAACATTGCAAACATTTTGAGAACGGATAGTGAAAACAAAATAAATAGAAAATAAAACGGCTCATTATATATATTGTTCAATTTGTCCTCTTGAGTTTGATTGGCAACATTTTCTGAAGGTTAAGTACCTTTTTTTTCCCACTGTGAATTTGTTCATCTGTTTGTTTACAGAGAAAAAAATTTAGAGGCAAAAATATTAGGCCCTGTGTTGCACCGTATTTTTGGAAGTCTTAGATAACATTATCTAAGAAATTAGATAATAAATGATAAACAGATGAAAGAATCGGATACTGATCAACTGCTTTTTCCCTCCATGGGGTACAAATGCTGTCCCTGTTATTTAACTTTTAGCAGTCTCACACACACACACACACACACACACACACACACACACACACACACACACACACACACACACACACACAAAACAAGTAAATTCCTGTCTGTTGGCAAAGGCACGACTGTCATTCACAGTGGACGTAAAGAGGTTAGTTATGTAAGGGCTCACTCACTCTGTCACTCACAGTGCAAATGGAGATTTGGGGATGAAACCTTTCTGCACAGGGTTAGCTATGACAAAGAGAATTAAAAAAAAAAAAAAATCTGGATTTTATGGAGGGTATATCAATAAGCATTTTGGGTTGGTTCCAAAACAGAAATAAGCCATATTAGAGGATTAGTCCCTGATTTGAAACTTGAATGCACTGTTAAATATAAGCCTTGTATCCTTGAGATGCATATCAAACACATAAACTGTTACGGAACAAAACGTTCTAATCAATAGAGGAGCCAAGTCTCTCCTCTGAGGTCATCCTTGTGTAAAGAAGAAGGCTTGCAAACGTTATTTATTTGCGTCAAACCTGCAATTGATATGGTAAGTTCCCGGCAATGCAGCAAAATATGGCTAAATGTGCTTGGCAAAACACTATAGTTTGGCAAAGGAACCTCCTGAGCATTTCCAGCACATTTCATTTTCCTTTAGACAAAGAATTGATCTTCAGTGCAAAAGGTTATATAAGAGGCCAGCTTGAACCAGTAGTTTCAAGGGTTTTACAATGACAGCGCCTTCAGAGTGTTTGCAATTGCCAGAATGCGAGGAAAGCATGATTAGCAGTGAGCTGAACTTCTTCTGAACTCTGTCCCCTTCTGCTTCATTACGCATAAACCCATGATGAGAGGGGACTGGAGACAGTCGCAGCGTCACCTATTCGAAAAAAGCGTTAGGTTCAGCCCTCTGCTTTAAAAAAAAGAAGAAAAAAAAAGAAAAGGTTATTTGGGTAACACTGTAAAAAGTGATCAGTTGACCTAACTTAAATTTTTTTTTTTAAACTGTTGTCTTAAAATTATTAAGTAATAAACTAAGTTAAATTAAGTTATGTGAACTTGACAGTTCCATATAAATTAATTTTTTCAATTAACTGATGACTTTTTACTGTGAGGCCAAGAAGATCAAATCTACATTTACTAATTTGGCCAGTTTATGCTGATGCCTCATTTAGTGGTCCGTGTGGAAGCGCTGAGAATGCAATGTGTATTTTGCGTGTGCATTGCATTATGAATCGTTTTCTGCAAGTGACATCCAGCTTGTCTAGCGAGACACGTTTGTGTTTGCATACTTGCGTATGCAAGTTTTCTCAAGCTTTAACCTATATCTGGTTGTGTAGGAAACTAGGAATATTTATTTTGTGCATATAGGACTATTGTGCCAATAACACACTTTGCGTCCAGATGCATCAAATATTATTACTAGTACTATTATAAAATGTTATTTTTTTATATATAATACATTTTATTCCATTCAGATGAATTTATTTATCGTCTCTCTCTGGTTTAAATTAATTTAATTGCAATTAATATGCAGCAAAACAAGACCTTTAGAATGAAGCATTTGTAAGTGTGCTAGATTATAGCTCTTTTAATTTAATATCAGAAATCTTGAAATATAATTAGGTATATCTCCTTTGTCTCATTTCTACTTGCCTAAATTACAACTTAAGTAAAAAGTGGCACGGCTTATCCCACTCTTCCGTATATGAAGGTTAATAACTTAATGTACATCTTCTGTTGTCCCTCTGTCTTCATTACATTAAAAATGTGTCTCCATAAAGGCTGTGAATTCCCCATCTGTGAAACCTGAGAAGTTTGTTTTCCTCTGGCATTGAACTTGCTAATCCCTCTCACTTAACACACTGTGGATATAGGGGCCTTGTGACCATGACCGAATCTCTCCACTGGCAAGGCTGAGTGGAGAAGATGACATATTCTAATAGATCCTCTCATAAAATGTAAGAGTCGAGTGCGAACCCATCTGTCACCCTCTGGACTCTGCATAAACATCGGGCACCACTTCAGAGAGGTCATGCACTTACAGTAGATGTGTGACATCTGCTGTGATATCTTATGGATTCTCTCTGTTTCACTTTATTGCTCTTCCATAAGACAAACTCCTCTAAATTCATTCCAGGAGTCTATTAAAACGCTTAATCCTCATGCATGACGTTATTAAACAATTTTAAACACGTGCTGGCAGCCTGAGACGTTAGGTTATGATTCACATAGAATTAAAAATCACCCTACGTGATCTGTATTTACGTTCTCTCTCTTCTCAAGGATTGAGGTCCTACAGTAGCTGCGGTATTGTGGTTACAGTTTGGGCTGGCAACTGAAAGGTTGCTGGTTTTATACCACAAGAATGAAGTGATCACCATTGTGCCCTTGAGGAAGACACTTAAACCCAGGTTGCTCCAAGGAAATTGTCCCTTCAAAAACTTCATGACACTCTTCTGTGCTGCTATTCAGTGAAATTCATGCAAACTGATTCCACTGGCCCTGGTGTGGCAGTTTTCTGAGGTATATAATATAAATAGGTCTGGTTCTAGATGCTGATTGGTTAATACAGGCTTCCATGACAGGGACTATATTTTGTAGCGGAAGGATGTGACTTTTAATGTACCATTAATTATTTTAATGAATTTTGTGTTACTATGTGCTGAAGAGTGGAGCTTGTAGGTTGATGAGGGTTGCCTTAATGAGCAATTGCTGTACTCATAACACTAAATACAGTAAAATATATTTAAAAAGTGTTCATTTACCATGCTAATGTGAGCTATTTGTTTGAGTTACTCTACCGTTAAAAAATTGGCATTCAGTAAGATTTTATTAATGTTTTTGAAGTCTCTTAAGACTACATTTATTTGATCAAAAATACAGTAATATTATGAAATTATATTACAATTGAAAATGTCTATTTTAATATATTTTAAAATGTAATTTATTCCTGTGATGTTCAAGCTGAATTTTCACCATCATTACTCCAGGTTTTGGCAAACCGTGACACATTTTTCTAGGATTCTTTTATGAGTAGAAAGTTCAAAAGAACAGCATTTATTTGAAATAGAAATCTTTTACAAGATTATAAATATATTTACTGTCAGTTTTGATCAATTTAATGCATCCTTTCTGAATGAAAGAATATTTTCTTTTTTTGCTAAATCTTACTGACCTCAAACTAATAAATGTTAGTGTACTTTATGTATAGTTTTATTAGGACTTAGTTAGGTTTTTGCTACACATGGTGGTAGTCGATGAAGTCCCAATGTTTTATTGTTTCAACAAATTAAGTTTTGACTGCAATGTGGCCCATGCCTTACAATAGATTTGAGCCTTTTACTCTTAAAGGAGACATATCATGCTTTTAAATCGTTCCTTTTTACATATAAATCATACATTTGTAGTCTATATAAAGCGGAACTGCAATGCTTGAGTCTGAATTCCTCATTATTATAGCTCCACAGGCCCCTTTTCTACCCCTTTTCTGATGTGCGTCTGAGAGCAACTCGTTCTGGTGCGGTCTCTTTAAATACAATTGAGACACTTCATACCCCGCCCCCTCTCCAGTTTGCAGAGGTGAAACTCCACCCCGTTCGGCCATTTTTGTAGCTTGATAGCAGAGATACGATTATCTAGCGGCACAGAAACTTTTTATTCACGTTATTAACAAAATGTCAACAACGGAAGACTTGTTCAGCCAGCCTTACATGTTCGAGCCAGAGTCGGAGCCGGAGCGAGATGAAAATGAAGACGACGAACCTGCAGAACAACGTCTTCATATGGATGTATCGCAATGGTGTGTTACTGTATTTACACATGAAACTTTGGTCTTCCGACCTTTTACCACCGTGTCGATTTATTTTGATTAATATGTGCGAGGGAGAGAGAGCAAGACAGCGTCTAGTTTGGAGACGGTGAAGTCTTGTTTACATTTTCCCCTGGCTCCGAAGAGAGAGAGAGTGCGTGCGCGCGACCGGGTCTCTCTCTCTCTGCTCGTTCTTTCAGTTAAACATGCGCCCTGTCACAAGCGTGTGGGTTACTACATCCAACAACCGAACATTTTAACTTACCCTCTCATTACTTCTGCATCTTTTAGCTTGGACGTGGCTCTGGCTTGGACTACAAAATTGCAGCGAGAAATAAAAATGGCGGATTGCTCGAAGTGTTGGGCTGGAAGTCAATGTCCTTATTTGGCAGTTCCGCCTCAAATACTGTGACGTAATAGTTCACAAAACGTCATAGATAACAGAAAAATCGGAAAAGGTTCAATAAAATAAGGCCAAAACAGAATATAAAGATATCAACGAAGCACCTGAAGAGAATAATTTCAACTTTTCTGTACTTCTAAACACTCCAAATATACAACAAAATGCATTTAAGGGCTAAAAAAGTGGATTTAGCATGATATGTCCCCTTTAATCCTACTTGTACTTTATTGGTTCAGTATAGCGCATTTAAGACCAATTGGCTCTCTGTGTATGTTTGCTTGAACTAAAATTCCTTATCCCTAACTGCTAGTTTCAGTCAATCTCTCTTTTTACCCTCAGCGCAGTGAAATCCCACAGTGCTAGATTGTCTGTTCCCTCTGGGTCCTCGGTAGCCCAATCTAAGTGACTATCTCTGCCCTCCAATGTGAAAGTAGAGGCTGTGCGCCGACCATTCAATGCTGATTGCATCAAGCTGTGGACAGCTGACTTGGCAGTGAGGCACTTGCACACACTGTTTGACTTTCTTTGTCATTGGCCAGCCAGTGGAATAGTTATTGTTTAATTGAGGGCCGTTGGACAGCTCATCCATCACAGATGTTAATCATATCAAACATGCACACCTCCCCGAGAAGCTGCTACGCTCCTCCGTTTCCACGGTGACGGGCACCTAATAAATCTAAATATGGTAATCTACTCTAATTTCACCCAGATCCACCCTCCACTGTAAATGAGCTCGCCGCCGCTCGCAGTGCAAGACCGCCGCTAAGATAGGCCCGCTAATATGGAAATTGAGTACCCTAGCACACACCATTAAAGTCCGTAACCAAATTGTCTTGACACCTCATGCTGCAGATGTGTGGAGGGAGAGTTATACGTAAATTAAATCTCAAATTGCACAACTGTTATTCGATTATGAAGTGACGAAAGTCAGTAGTCACTTTCGTCAGGCTCTTGGTTTGGTTTGCGGTGGCACTGTGTTGTAAAGCGCCACAAAACGACTGACGAGACCTCCTGCAGCTTGCATTAATTCACTGTCATTATGATATGATTTCGCATTAGATCATCTTTTCATAGCTGCTAAAATTACTTCTTTTTTTCTGCCTGTGGAGTCTTATGGGATTAATGAAGTACAAGTGGAGTCTTGAAGACAACCTTGATTAGAGAAGAAGTAGAGGATATTTTTACCCTTGCCACCAGATTTAAAGGGGACCTATTATGCCCTTTTTTATAAGTCTCAGGTGACCCCAGAATGTGTCTGTGAAGTTTCAGCTCAAAATACCCGACAGATCATTTATTATACCATGTTGTAAATGCCTATTTTTGAGTGGAAGGAAAAACATTCTGTTTTCATGCATGTATCTTTAAATGCAAATGAGCTGCTGCTCCCCGCCCCCTTATCCAAAAGAGGGTGGAGCCTGTACAGCTCAAACCTCGGATACTCTGCCAAAAACTAAAACATCTGTTTGGTTTTTGATTATCATTTCTATCGCGGTCACGCTCATGTGACATTGCAGCTCTTCATCATCATGAAAGTTTGTTATCTGCATTTTAAAGCCATTTCCAAAGTGATTTCACTTTTCTAACTTTAAATAGTGTGTAATGTTGCTGTTTGAGCATAAACAACATCTGCAAAGTTACAACGCTCAAAGTTCAAAGCAAAGAGAGATATTTTCTTTTAAAGAAATTGCTTTTTAAGGACTACAACAAACAGCTGATAGGGACTACAGGACATTCTTCCTGGGTTAGTGACATCATGAACCCTAAAATTTACATACACCCCACCCCCGGGAACGCGATTTATAGATTATCATGACAGAATATGCTAATCAATGACTAGAAGAAAACTACACAAGCTACATAAATTCATCACCTAAACATTCAGAAATGTCATGTTGCATTCTACATGTTGTCACTTCTTCTTGAGTCTCTCCATCATTGTCTGACTCTGGTTTGAACATAAAAGGCTAAAAGTTTTTGAAATTTTCAGAGCATGTCTGTGTGAGTGCAAGCTGTTGAAGCTCCGCCCTCTGTGCCGGGAGCAGCAGCTCATTTGCATTTAAATGGACAGACTCAAAACAGTGCGTTTTTGCTCACTCTCAAAAAGTGACAATTTTAACATGCTATATAAAAATATCTGTGGGGTATTTTGAGCTGAAACTTCACATACACACTCTGGGGACATCAAAGACTTATTTTACATCTTGTGAAAAGGGCATTATACCACCCCTTTAAATTACTTTTAATGTGAAGAGTGCTTTCATAGACTTAATTTTAAAGGAGTAGCTCACCTAAAAATTTAAATTATGCCATTATTTACTCGCTCTTATATTGTTCCAAACACGTATGACTTTCTTTCTGATAGAAGAACACAAAAGGAGAGGTATGGAAGAACTTTACTCTTTTCTATGAAATAACAGTGAATGGAGATTGAAGCTTTCAAGCTTAAAAAGGGGCATTTTCTGAAGTCATATTATAGCTTTGTGTGAAGAAAACAGACCAAAATTACAGCTGTTATTCACCTCCAGTGGGCTGATAGCTGACTGGATCATTGAGTAAGCGAGTTGTAAACTGGATCAAATCATGAATGAATCATTCAGATAACAGATTCATCGAAAAGATCAGAGTCTAAAGAACAGTGTGTTGAAAATTCAAAATTCAAATCCAAAGTTTTTGGATGAACTGTTCCTTTAAATCATTGTACTTTTTACATGATGTCTGTGAGTTTCAGATTGATACAGAATCTCTCAGCCGTCTTTAACGAGACGTGCCGTAGTCCCTGCTGAGGGCTGGAAATAGCACCATGTTTTGTGTGGAAAGGCTCGGAAGAACAGGATTGGGTCCTGGGGAGGTGTTATGGAACCGGAGGGACTCGCATGACTAATGCCGATGAGAGAGATGTCACAGCAGGCCCGTTCACACTTCTATTTTAGCGCCATTTTTCAGCCTATTTTTGGTTATTGTTGTCTCACAGCTGGATACACATGTGCACCTGCACACACAATGCACTTCAGCAGTGAGGAGGTGACAGGCCAAGATATACTCCTTTTCAAAGCTGCCTTCTCTCTTGGTTTATTCCTTTTCTCCCCTTTCTCTTCACTTTAAATAAACACGTTGATGAATGGTTGACGATGGTTTGGCACCGAGAAGACACGTGAACTCCTTCCTCTGTAGTCTGACACATCCTGAAATTATAACAAGGAATACGTGTTTGTGTGTTTAATAAAGGCTGGTATGCTGATTTGTAAGTGCACATCGCATAGTGATGAGAGGAATTAGAAGTCATTAAAAAAAACCTTTAAACTCAGTGAGGGGCTTTTAACATGCAGCCATTAGTTTGCATAGCACGACGACACGGGTTGGTAAACAAGGATATCTTACATCAACTGTGTGGGTTGGTTATCTCTTCTACAGGCGGCACTCAACAATCCCTCTGGGTACAGTAACGCCACAAAACCTTAGTAAAATAGATGTCTACATGAATCCATCTCCAGTTGCACACAAATCAGCTGTAAATATGCCAAGCTCCAAATCGTTCAATAATAGCTATTTACTGACTGTCACAAAAGCTGCTTGCTGTTCGTTCGATGATTTGCATCAATAGCTAGAACATAGTATCCATTTGAAAGAGGTGTATAGACCCAAATTTAGGTGTGCATATGACCAAAAGCTTAAAGGCACTCTATATAACTTTTGTTTAAAATGAACAACATTTTAATAATGAGTCAATACATCATTACTCCTTTTTCCAAAACATGTTTTTGTCTTATCCTGATTCACTATGGTAAGCCTATTATTTGTGCCTACTATTAAGTGTTTATGAATTAGACCTGAGGGATGGTTTTCACAGGAAATTGCGTATATACTGTACGTCACTCGCCTGTGCGTGTCTCGTCATATCCGTAAATGGAGAAAAGTTGCTTTTACTGCTTTGATGCATGTATGGTGGGAGTGGCATAGGCTAGTTTTCACAACGAGCGAGAAAGTTTTACATGGAGCACGCCAAATCTCGAACCTCCAGAGAAAAACCCATTTTAAAAAACACCAAACAGAGGAGACACATGGTTTGTAATATAACGAGAATCAACATTGGCTTGGCTTTTCGGAGATAGCGAGATCTGAGGGATTTGAAATGTTGTAAAAGTGACGCAGAGATGGAGTTTTTATTACTCAACAGCTGAGTAAGGTATTTTATTATACAGATAAATTGCCGTATGTACCTCTCTAACAGAGGCCATTGTAAAATATTATCTGTGTGAATTAATCTTGCATTATCTTTGCAATAGGATCATTTCATTATTGTTGATTATTCAGTATGGTCTTCAGCTATTCAGATTGAGATCATTTCCATCTAAACTGGTCATATCTCTTAAGCCTAGTAGTGAATGTTTTATGAGCAGTAGGTATAACCATATTCATCAGCACAGTTACGCAGAGCCGAAGCACAACCAAAACAATGTTCTTCTGCAAAATGCATGCAGTTTTGTTTTTTTAACTGCTAGAGGGCCAAAAGTTACATAGTATACCTTTAAAAATGATTAAAATATTTGTAATGTTGGTAATGCCCATAGACTCAAGGACTACTTGCCCATAGTACATGACAAATATTAAAGTAATTCACCTAATTTTCTTATTTTCTTATTTTATTTGGAACTTGGACACAATCCAAAGGATATGATTATTCATAGTAAATAAATAGAAAAACAGTATCTTTTATATAGACCCATTTTGATGGAAAATTTATTCAAGAACTGCCGTGAAGATAATGATAGAATACTGTTTTTCGACTATATAATGAAGTAAGCCTATCAAACTATTTTTGTTTAATTATTATTTGAACAGTTATGTACATTGCAATCACACTAATATATAAAAATTGCTTTAGAAAAAAGAAATTTGTCAGGATTCTGAAGCATCTACATTTTTATGTTCCAGATGTAACCATCAGAGACTGTGTAACTACAATGTGAATAGATATACAAAAATGTACTGGTTTAACATTTCCACTAATTTTCAAACGTTTTGGGTACGATTTTTTTTAAAGAAGTATCTTATGCTCAACAAAGCTGCATTTATTGGATCAAAATAGAGTAAAACAGAATATTGTGAAATATTATTACAATTTAAAATAACCGTTTTCTGTTTTAATGTTTTAAAATGATCCTTCAGAAACCATTCTAATATGCTTATATGCTGCTCAGATCAGAGGCTTCACTGTGTATGACTCTGAGTCCTGCATGTGACTGATTATGTGACAAAGGGAGAATCTTTGAAATGCATAGCTGTGAGCATGTGTCAAACTGGACGCCCCTGTATGAGCCCCTGTGTGGATGAATGAGTCAATGACACAAATATCTGTCCCCCTGTGGTGAAAATCAAGCTTGTAATGTTGTTTCTGTGTCTATGTTTTTAATATGCTTTAAGATGAACCATGTGCGAATTCAAAAGTCAACACCATTACTGAGTATTTTTATCTTAAAACTGCAGTGAACTAAAGAGTCTCAAAAACGCAGTTTGAAATCGCTGGTGTTTGTGACGTCACAAACTACCTTGTAACCAATCACGTCAACGTCTGAATCTCTGAGCTCTGAGTGGAGGCTAATTTGCATTCATAGAACCGCGTATGCTAAATGAGGCAAGGGCGTAGAGTTACATTCAAGCTATTTTAAGGCAAGATTTTTTTTAAATATGTCATTTTGATGATCAAAGATGAGTTTCAAGGGATACAATTTTTGACTACAGGGGGACTTTAAGAGATTTTCAGGTTAAGAAATCTTTTAATCTGTCATGTCAGATATTAGTATTAGACGGTAATGAGGAATCATAATTGCCACAATATACCAGGAGTTGATACCAGGCTTGTGCAAACATCAGAATTGATCAATTGTCTCCCTTTTAATTCATTAGTTAGATTTTGAATTGGCCACACCACACAAGAAGTTGAGTTGGAATGACAGGAAAAGGAATTCATAGAAAATCAATGCATTCTGGGAAATTAAGTAGCCTACTGTGTTCATCCACCATTGTCCACAATAGTCAATTTATTAAATATGATTTAATATAAAATTGTATTTGGCAATTCTAGTTGAATTTTGACTTTCGGTTCATTTTAATTCTGCTTCTGTATACTATTTTCAATTCAAATTAATTTCAAATGTAGCAACTGAATTGGAATTAAAAGGCAGTCTCAACTCAGTTCTGAATAGAGCACTACCCTGCGATGTTAATAAATTAATTAATTAAATGCCCAACTCATATTTTGTTTAATTTTTGCATGGGCTTTTGAGTTTTACTTGCTTCTCAAAAGTTGAGAACTTTTTTATTGTCAATTCATTGGACACATCATGTAAATTAAGTTTAGTTTTCTATAAATATTTTATTTTATTTGATTATTATTACAGTGAACCAGTATTAAAAATAATCCTTATACACATTAGATATTCTGTGCAAGTTAATAAATGATAAAATGATCCTTATTTGATGCTATCTGCAGTTCACGAGTCCAAATTGGCACGTTACTTGTTTTTAGAGGTGCATAACCGTGAAAAGGATATTTTAAGAGATCATTATGACGTGAGATCAGATTCTGTACTAAGACATACTCTCAAACATTTGAAGGGCTGTTTGCACTTTAAACATTGCATTTCCATTTACACATGTTTAAATCATGTGTTTGTATACATTTATACTTAGTATTTTAAACTCATTTGGCCCTCTGTCCTGTGTTTGTTGTTAGCTGTGTGTGGATCGTAGCGCCTCCTCTTCCACAGCTGATCAATCGCAGAAGCTCTCTGCTCCCAGAGATAAATGTGCGATCTGAGCTCACTACCGCGGCGTGACCGCCAAGCATCTGATCCAGGTCTGGGTACTCCACAGGGGCGCTCGTCCTCTGCCCACCATTAGACCGCTTAAGCAGTTTTGGGCATCTCTTTCCCACACACTCACTCAGTAGCCCACCCAGGCCCACGGCACCATCAGCAGACTATTGAGCAGAGAACTGGCGAATCATGATCCATGTGACTGCAGCTGCACACTGTGGGGCGTTAGTGTGTGCGTGAGAGCAAAAGAAGGGAGTTCGTGATTTTTGCAGCCATGATAAAACTCCTGTCCGATGGGCTAATCCTGCATGAATCAATGCGCTTTTATTGGTGGCCATTTTTAATAGGCTCTTACAATAGAAAAGAAATCAAATGTGTCATGGATGATCAAGAGAGACACTGGAAGCAGCTCGGAGCAATTATAGCCTGCACTTTTATGCCCGGCAGGATCAATGTGTGCGTCTGAGTGTTTCAGGAGCTGTTTGCTGATACTAACTTAAAGTCTGTCTCTGACACAAACAAACTGTCTGCTACATAAACTCTGCTACATTTCCATAAACTGAGATTGAAAGTATGTAAGCATTGTGGGATGCTGTAGCGATTTAATATTGTGTAATTATGAGTGTTTGTGATAGTGTATGACAAAGACATTGAGAAAGTAGTCTCGTGTATCCAGAGTTTTATTATGAGCATAAAGTCTGCTGGGGATTCTGGTCGTAATAAAAGTCTGATCGTAATATACGATTATCTATAAAAGATAAGTGTGCAGCCATAGTTTATTTTGTTTTTACGGATTGTTTAATGACGTTTAAGACAGGTTTTTCCAAAATGGGCTGTATCGTAAACGTATATCAGAACAAAACTCAAATAATTGTACAGGAAGTGTACAGAAAACACTAAAGAAATTTGTGTAAAATGTTGAACGTGTGTCAGTCTAAAAGTAGTAAATTTGCTTCTGTATTTTCTTTAGTATGTATTAATATTTATTAATATTATCAGATGGTCAGTGAAAGGACTATGGGCGATATATTTAAGTTGTAATGTCACAAATAACAATGTATTCGCTTGTAGATGATAATCCAACACATAAAGATCGATAATTAACCTTTGAAGTCCCATCTGGAATGAATTTTTAAAAATAATTTGCCATTATGTCTTTAATTTCTCCATAATTACCCCCAGGTCAAAATTTGAAAGACATATCAAACAAACTTTTTGTCCCAGAAAGAAAGAGGAAGCTACTTGCTTAGTCTGTTTTTTCCACAGTACACTGCAAAAAAAGTTTGCAGAAAAACATCTGTCAATAGAGAACTTAATTGAAAGGGAAAACAAGTTTATTTTACATGCCCGATTGGTAGATCTTTTTTTGTTGTTTTAAGCATAAACTCATTTAATTTCAGACTTATATCTTGTCATTTTGCTTCTCAAGTAAATGTATCTTGATTTAACCATTTTTAGATATTCATACTGGAAAATAACACTAAATACTGAGTAAGAAAATCATGTTTTGCAGTGTATTTACTTTTGTTTTAAGTGATGTTGACAATATTAATATTAATGCTATGATATCCAGTATAATATGAGTTAAAAGGACATATATTTCAGTTTGGTGGTGATGAAGAGGTACTTAAAGGTGCAGTAAGCTATTTCTGGTAAACGCTGTTGATATTTGAAATCACCAAAACAAACACGCCCCTACCCAAATGGATCACACCCCTATCTTGATGACTCCGCCCCCACATTCACGTACGCATTATGTAACAAATAGCGTCCACCATAGTCATTGCGATTATGGTGGAATCTGCTTTGCCTGCCGCCCTAGGGTATGATGTCATCATAAATGAAAGGAATTTGTGTTACTAGGATAATTCAGGTCAATGTCTAATTGTTATTTAGCTCCTCTACTCCTTTGATGGCAAAGTAATCTCTATCATCCTAAAATACAACATGAACAGCTCCCAATATAACACGATAGTCCATAGATTACAAATGTGAAAAGATTAAGGGGTTATAGCAATCACTAAAAGGGGAACCAAAAGAAAAACTATATAATTGAAGTATGTTATCTCACCTTGAGCACAATTTGTGAGCCGAGACGGAAACGGGCATCGGAGGAGGTTTAGATGTTCTAGGCTTATATTAATAATGCAAATGAACACACCTGTGAAGATGAAACACGAGTATATTAAAGCAAAAGACAGCATATCTTAGCTCTGTGAAACAGAGCAAAACCAACGTTACTCGCGTATCGAGAAGAAATAAAACAACCTCGGCATCCGTTTTCAGGCCTCCCCGCTCCTTAAAGGGATACTCCACTTTAAAATGAAAATTCTGTCATCATATACTCACCCTCATGTTGTTTCAAACCTGTATGAATTTATTTCTTCTGCTGAACAGAAAGGATGATATTTAGAAGAATGTCAGTAACCAGACAGTTTCTGGTACCATTGACTTCCATAGTAGGAAAAAAAATATACTATGGAAGTCAATGGTACCAGAAACTGTCTGGTTACTGACATTCTTCTAAATATCATCCTTTCTGTTCAGCAGAAGAAAGAAATTCATACAGGTTTGAAACAACATGAGGGTGAGTATATGATGACATAATTTTCATTTTTAATTGGAGTATCCCTTTAAGGTCTGTCCAGCGCTGGAAAGGTTATCTAATATTAACACGAGTCCTACCTCATCTTTTTTTTTTTTTTTCTCTTTCTATAGTCAATCTGCTAATGTCTGTCTGTGCAGTGAGCTCTCTCTCCTCCCCCATCATGAGTGTACACGCCCCTTACTGCTGATTTGCTACAACAAGTGTGTTTTGGTGCTCGGTCAGATCCAATTTTCAACAGCGTTTTTTTAAAATCGCATACTGCACCTTTAAGCTTTACTTGTGTGTAAGTAAGGTTGGAAAATACGGCCTTAAAATGCTATCTACATAGGCAGCTAACTAGTTTTAGTAACAGATCCACAGTTTGAGCATCTTGATTCGTTATCAGGAAACAAAATGCCGTTTTCCACTACTGAATCTAGACTGCAACTTTTTAGTATCTCACCCTTCTTTCACCTCACAATGTATCTGTCCTCCTTTATGACACTTTTGGCCTTAATGAGAACATTGGCTGGCCTGTTCCTTCCAACCTCTTTCTGAAAACAACACAGTGAGTCCCTTGCTGTCAGTCAGACATGGTTGCTTCAATCGCTCCTTCCCTTGAAAGGACTGCTCGCTCACCCCAAAGTTACAGGTCACCCCAAACACATAAATTTTAATGACTTCATGATGTGCAAGTTTAATCCAAAGCCCAGCAAACTATAATATCAGCCTTGGAGACAGTTGTGTTTGTGAAAGAGTTCAGCTGTGCTTTGTGTGCACATACATTTTTTTTAAGTTTAAACATGTTTGTGTCGGTGGCCAACAGTGAACCTTCCTTACCTTGTAGGATCTTTAAAATTTGAATTTGGGAAGAACACAGAGTAAGGCCTAGATAAATATTTAACAAGGAGACTGGATGTGAATTTTAGTGGTATTTTAAGGACTGTCTTCCACCCTGGCCTTTTCCCAGTATATTTAGCCTGTGGCACATCTCTCCCTCTCTCAGCCCCTGGCACAGGGCTCAGAAACGGCCAGGCGTATTCACTGATAAGCTACATCAACATCTGTTTATCTAGCCTGGAGAGACACAGAGGAGATGCCTCGCTGGATTTGTCAGTCAGCTCAGGCTCACATTGAACTACAATTGATTGTCATGCAGTGGTGTGCTGTCTTGTGTAAACTTAATTATTGTGCTGTAGGTCTGTAGTCAAATAATTAAATGGACATATACTGTAGCCTAATATACAGACATACTGTAACGTTCAAAACACATGCATACACTACAGAAATTGAGCTGCAAAAATGGGTTATTCAGATTCAGATAGCATCATCGTATTGGCATCAGAATCACAAGCACGTAAATTTTACATTGCACATTTACACGTCAGCATCTATTTAGTGTTCAGCAGCATGACTAGCCATGATATACGCATACGGCAATGTGAGCTACAGTATGCCAGTAAACAGATGTTATTCAGTCATAATAGTCATTCACATATAGTGTATAGAACCACTTAAATCTTAAAAGGGACCTATTATGCCCTTAAGTCTTGATTTTGTTTTTGAGGTCTTCTAGAATTGGTTTTCATGCTTGAATGTTCAAAAAACATTATTTTTCCACATATTTTACATTATTTGCAGCACCTCTCTTTTTAGTGTGTCTGTGACGCTCTGTTTAGTCCCGGTCTCTTTGAAGCTTCTGAAAACCACGGTGTGCTTTGATTGGTCGGCTGGACCAGTGTGTTGTGATTCAACACACTACTAACGCAACTCAACCAGGCATCGTCCCTTTTTTTGCGTATGCCTTAAGCGGGAATAATTTAAATGAGGAATATTGTGACGTGTGCCAAAAGAAAAGTCAAGACTATAATCGAGGCATTTCAGAGAGTTCAGATACAGTGCTTAGTGATATAGAGAAGAACTCCCTTTGGACTGGACTTTTGGACTTTGTAACTTGCAACATTACACACTAAAGAAAGTTAGAAATGTAAAAACATTAATAAAAAAAAGCATGATAATACACCCATAAAAGAAAATTGTCATTTACCCACCCTCATGTCGTACCAAACCTGACATTGTTTTTTCTGTTGCTTGGATCCCAATCATTTGCAAAATATCTAATTTTGTGTTCCTCAGAAAAAAAAATCATACAGGTTTGGAATGATTATGACAAATTATTGCAAGATTTTAATTGGTGAACTATCCTTTGATATGCACAGTAGGAAAATCAGCCTGTTTAATTCATCTTAATTAAGGGACCGAGTGAAGGTGGATAATGTACAACTAGTAATATAAAACTAAAGTGTTTTTCGTGCAAGAAACTTTTGCTAACAATTATAAGCAGACCTGAGTGAGAAAAAAAGTCACAAAAGTGTATATCAGAATTATATAAGTCCGTTTACAGCTCTTTTTTAAAAACCTAGTTAACTTCCTGCCTAAACAGCATTTAAGGCATTATAAACGTGCTCCCAACATGAAGGCAACTTGTGATCATGGCTGGTCACGCTTGCTGTCCGCATACATCATGAGCTATGCTCATTTCAGAAAAGTAACCATTATAAAATTATTTCCTCATGACCCAGACAGCAACATAGTGTCGGCCAAGATCCGGCCCACATCTGGTACACATGGAATCCACACGTACCAGATGTGGGCCGGATCTTCTTTCTTTCTTTCTTTCTTTCTTTCTTTCTTTGGAAATGTAATGGTTACATTTTTTAACGAGACAGCCCCAATGATGTATGCGGTGGACAAAAGCGACACAGAATACGTCTACTAAGATATCTTGTTTTGAATGCATTGCATATATAAGAAAGACCCATAATGCAACATGTACAATTATATCCAAGATAGCGAATAAGTTAAAAAATATGCAAAGTATATTTCAAATCTGAAAGGATGGATTCACAATTCTATTATTTGTGTGTACTATGTTGGTTATTCTTATTAGAGTATTGTATTAGCCTAACAACATGCTATTGCCAAACTCTTATCAGAATCTTCTGAATGTTGCTCTCTTTTGTGTGTGAATGACCTGCTGTTAATGTTTGATCTTTTAAGTCACTTTTTGGTTTGGAACTTATCTGCCTTCACAATATGGAAATATGAAACATTCCGCTTTATATGGGCTGTGACACACTTCAGTAACACCTGCTCTATGGAGCAACACATTAATTCTGATGTTCCCTAAAGAGATTTTTGATTGAACTTCAACAAAACTGGAACAAACTGTTGACAATGTTCCAAACTGTATGTTTTGAAGGACAATTCAACTTTGGTACTGTTTTGATAGAAAACTTTCCCACAACTATTGAGACAGTGTAAAAATAGGAATGTGGATTGCTTTATTCAAGACTTAATTTATATAAATTGGCATAGATTTCCCTTTTGTTGATGATGCATGGAGTTTAGTTTTATTGTTAAGAGTCCAAGGCAGACATTTACCTTGGATCAGTTCTTCTTATCTTATTAAACTTATAAGCAAAGGGACAAAACCTGGGCAAAATATTGGTTAGGTCAGCTCTTCTTCTCTGTTTGGTTTCCAACATTTTGATTATTATAGTATCACTGGCTCTTTAAACTCCACTAATTTAAATGGTTCCTTTTCCTTTAAGAAAATTATGCCTATAAATCTGCTGCTCATGTATTTATGTATCCCCTTGCAGATCTATTTAATTTGTCTTTGTCTACCTGTTCTGTTCCTCATATATGGAAATGTGCAAGAGTTACCCCTCTGTTCAAAGGTGGAGACTCATCTGATGTGAACAATTATCGTCCAATTTCTATTATTTGTTATTTTTCAAAAAAAAATTGAGAAACTTGTTTTTAATCAACTATCTGTACACTGCGTATGTATTTCACATTATGCGTTCACTTAACCAATAATGAGTTGAAAGACTGGGGATGTCTGGCAACTGGTGGTGAATACATTTTTGCTGAAGTGAGAAATGATTTTGAGTCTGGACATGGACAGATTGGGCCGCGGATTCATCGTCTTTCAGCACCGGAGAAGCGTGTTAGGATGCAACGTGCTTCTGTGTAATTAAGAGTGTGTCATAAAATGAGTTATCATTCCAGCTTTTTTTTTTTTACAGCACGTGTTAAGACCCGCTCTCTAATCTGACAATTAATATGGTAATGAACTCCTGCCGAGCTGGAGATTATGGAAGAGATGGATGTCAGAATCTTTTGGTTACAGTACTTTTTTTTTTTTTTTTTTTTTTGAGAAAGATGGGTGGCAGTTAATTTTTCGCCACAGTGCTGAAGTCAGAGTCCGATATTTCCAGCCGAACACGATTAGAAAAAGAAGTGTTTATTCAACTATGGACACTTTTGGCACTGGGACTATACACTCTACACTAGGTAAAAATTGTAATAAAATGGTTGTTCAATGTAAATAAATATATATGAAAATAATAATATATAATGAATACTTTGAAATTTTATTTTTAGAATTAATATTAAATAATAGATTCACTATTGTTGCATTGGTAACCAACTTTTGAAAAGTTATTGAGGCAAAGTTGTTGGTTGTGATGAAATTGCCACAAATGAATGACAGTCAGAATTGTGTAAAACAAATATAAATCATTATATATCATAAAATAAATATTAAAATGACTCCTTGTTTAAGAAAGTCTGGGTCTGGGCCAAAGACAAATGATTAACCAATAAAATCTATAAATAAAAATCATTTGATTAATACTGAAAAATAAAGCCATGGTAGACCATTTAATGTGACCTTCATATAACAAAAAGTTGAACTTGAATTTAAATAGATTTAATTAGTTTAAAATTGAATTAGTTTAAATAGAAATCAACTCCTGGGAAATTAAAATGTATTTCTTAACTTGCAAATGGTTTTAGGTGCACCAGTGTTAACGATTATTTGCACATATTTGAATAAAGTACTCAGCGTAAAGTACGCTGTTCTCTTGGTCTGGTGGATTATTAAGACATTTGTGTTTAACTTCTTGGGGACAAAAATGCACTATTTGAGAGAATAACGTCTCGTCATCTCCCACGGCTCACTTCTAAGTTAAAAGTGGTCCAAGTGTTGGTGTGTCAGCAGATGCAATCCTCATGCATAATGCAGGTCCCCTTTTCCATACTCGGAGGAATTGCAGCACTTGCCAGTGCTCTCCGATACAGCTTGAGTCATCATGCTTTTGCACAAACCATCACTTACACCCTGTCTACAAGAAGCACAGGGTTGTTGTCAATGGTCCTGGCCTATATGACAAAGAAAACCCACTTAGGTATTTCCTTACTCATTGGGCCCAGGTAAAGAAGATACGCATCCATAAACATTTTGTCTCAGGGCCCAGAAATTTAAGCAACAGCAGAATGTTCCCATATCAACAGAGTTGTCTAATTCATGTATGCTTGCAGCTTCAATGACTCTCATAGTAACTGAGAGATTGCACAGTATAATAATATTGTACACTCACCTAAAGGATTATTAGGAACACCTGTTCAATTTCTCATTAATGCAATTATCTAATCAACCAATCACATGGCAGTTGCTTCAATGCATTTAGGGGTGTGGTCCTGGTCAAGACAATCTCCTGAACTCCAAACTGAATGTCAGAATGGGAAAGAAAGGTGATTTAAGCCATTTTGAGCGTGGCATGGTTGTTGGTGCCAGACGGGCCGATCTGAGTATTTCACAATCTGCTCAGTTACTGGGATTTTCACGCACAACCATTTCTAGGGTTTACAAAGAATGGTGTGAAAAGGGAAAAACATCCAGTATGTGGCAGTCCTGTGGGCGAAAATGCCTTGTTGATGCTAGAGGTCAGAGGAGAATGGGCCGACTGATTCAAGCTGATAGAAGAGCAACTTTGACTGAAATAACCACTCGTTACAACCGAGGTATGCAGCAAAGCATTTGTGAAGCCACAACACGCACAACCTTGAGGCGGATGGGCTACAACAGCAGAAGACCCCACCGGGTACAAATAGGAAAAAGAGGCTACAATTTGCACGAGCTCACCAAAATTGGACAGTTGAAGACTGGAAGAATGTTGCCTGGTCTGATGAGTCTCGATTTCTGTTGAGACATTCAGATGGTAGAGTCAGAATTTGGCGTAAACCGAATGAGAACATGGATCCATCATGCCTTGTTACCACTGTGCAGGCTGGTGCTGGTGGTGTAATGGTGTGGGGGATGTTTTCTTGGCACACTTTAGGCCCCTTAGTGCCAATTGGGCATCGTTTAAATGCCACGGCCTACCTGAGCATTGTTTCTGACCATGTCCATCCCTTTATGACCACCATGTACCCATCCTCTGATGGCTACTTCCAGCAGGATAATGCACCATGTCACAAAGCTCGAATCATTTCAAATTGGTTTCTTGAACATGACAATGAGTTCACTGTACTAAAATGGCCCCCACAGTCACCAGATCTCAACCCAATAGAGCATCTTTGGGATGTGGTGGAACGGGAGCTTCGTGCCCTGGATGTGCATCCCACAAATCTCCATCAACTGCAAGATGCTATCCTATCAATATGGGCCAACATTTCTAAAGAATGCTTTCAGCACCTTGTTGAATCAATGCCACGTTGAATTAAGGCAGTTCTGAAGGCGAAAGGGGGTCAAACACAGTATTAGTATGGTGTTCCTAATAATCTTTTAGGTGAGTGTATATATAAAATTATACAATAATTTAACATTTATATTAAATTTAAAGATATATAGATTAAAATGATAATATATAAATTACATTAGTATTGTTATTAAATTATTCATTTATCTCACTGCAGTAGGCTACTATTTACGTGTTGTTATTTAGGTTCTGTATGTAATTTTGTTGAATGTTGTAAAGAATAAAAACATCATAGCAGGATTCCTAAATATCTGCAAACATATTAAGTTCACATACTTGCTTATCCGAAAAACAATTCTACAGCCAGTTATTCTACTTTGAAATGTGCGTTCTGTGTTGGAAAGTCTGTTTTTGTTTTGTTCTTTGTGATCCCACCCACTGCCAATTTACCCAATAGTATTTCAACACCCCGGGTTGCCAGTTGGCGGAAAACACAGTGTCGTGGAACAGCCATGGAAGCCAGAAAAAAAAAAAACTGGGTCAGAGATAGCAGATTCTACCCGACCTGAAGAGCCTCGGCATCCATTTTAAAAGCTCAATGACCAGAGGCATATTAAAACGTGGCTAAATCAACGACTCAAATGACATTGTCAGGCTCATCGCCTTTAAGTTTAAGAATGAGGGGGAGGGGCAAACAACTCTCCAATATTTAGAATTTGGACTGCGGTACGTACCCATTTCAACCGCTAGCTGTCAATATTACATACTGCACCTTTAAAATGACCAGTCACAGCACCTAATAATGTACTATTATGTTTACGATTTTGCAGCATAATTTCCCTTTTCCTTCTAATGATTTATAATAATCTTCTCCTATTGCCATTCTCTCAAAATGGCTTTCTAATGAGGCAAAAAACGGACCCCAAACTACAGAGGTTTACACTGAATGTCTTTGTCTTTGTTTTAGGTATTCCATCGCCCCTTTCTCCACCTTGGAACGGTGTGGCATCAAGCACCCAAAGCCCTTTCCGTTTTTTGGGAACCTCATGATGTTTCGAAATGTAAGACCTTTTGTTCATTTCGTAATGAAACCCAAAACTCATTCACACCCTTTCTCACTCATACACACACCTTGTACTGCCCTCCTAAAGCAGGAAAAATGATATTTCTCTCAGTGAGCCTCACTTCATTAGATGTGTTCATTAAAGATGACTCACCACTAATGACATCTAATGCCATGTGATTTCCAAACAGATTACCCTCTGTGCTGAATGATGCACTTTTACGGCGATAATATAAAAGACGGACGGGGAGAGTGGGTGGGTTTAATATTGAAAAATTAATACTTTTAATTCCTCCTGAAAGTTTAATCTCAGTCTGAGGCTGAAATGTAGCAAATCAACAGCTACCTTGAGGATACTCATTTCTGTCTGTCTGTAGTTTAATGATAATGATTTGACGTGTATTATAGGAAATAAAGGCCAAAATTTCGATGCTGTAGGGCTGTTCGATTCCACTGAGAGGATTAAAGCGAGATTCATTTGTGAATGTGAATTGCCTGGATTCATCCAACCACCAATAAGGAGGAATGTCATAAAAAGAACATATCCAGTACTTATTTCACCCTGAAAATCAAAAGAACAAAAGAAAATGAGGCTTATTTTTGGACGATTATATGATGAGGGGGACCAAAGAATAATCAATTCTGTAATTCATGTTCATTTTTCATATGCACATGTCATATTCATGTTTTATTTTGTTGAAATAAACCCCCTTTCTGAAAGTAAACAATATTGTGAGACAGTAATACAGTAGTTTTTAACTTTAAACAGCAATAACTAATTATGATTTGAAAACATTTGGATGCATCACCTAAATGAGAATTTGTGAGAACAGTTTTTTTTACTGTATGCAAAATAGAATATATACATATACATAAATAAGACCCAGACATTTTTTTTTTGTGTGTGTGAAAAATGTCCCATTTTTACAAAATTCACCTACCAGCACACTGGCATATTTTAAATAAAGCTTTGATTCTAACTCTTATGCTTTTCTGGTGCTGAAGAGATTTTCAGATCAATATGTTACTGTCAGACAGCGATGGTTGACTGGACAGCATGTCGTTCACAACACTCATTTCATTCTTTCTTTCTATCACCCGCATGTGACAGGGCTCCCTATTCCTTCTCTCCCTCTCGGCCTGCCTGTCTGTTTCCCTTTATCCGTCCATTTCATCTCAATTCACGTCTTCCACGTTGGGATTAAATGTTATTAGATGGAAGTGAGAAAGGCGTGAATGAATATGCATGCATGCATAATTACTGCGTGTCTAGATGAAGCTCCCCAGGTGAACTAAAGTTATGTGTGTGGGTTTTGTATGCTGTTGTGCACCCTTTGTCTGTGCATATTAGTGTGTGTGTACATTCGTGCACACGTCAGCAGACTCAGTCTCACAAACAGTGGTCTCCAGAGCATTGCTCCAGCAGAATCCTCTGACCCACTTCTACAGGCCAACCTCTCAGCTAAATCCTGTAGGTCTGTGTGCGCGACTGCACATTTTGTGTTCCTGGCACTAGAGACACAGATGCAATCCCCTCTAAAGAGGCAGGTGACTGCATTTCAAGTTAGAAATTCAGTGAGACACAAAAAGAGGTAAATGGAGAATGCATAGCCTGCGTTAGCTCAGTCAGTATTTGGGATCAGGGGCGGTTCTAGGATTTGATCTTCAGGGAGGCTTAGCCCATAGTGAGAAAGTGTAGCAAGAGATCATTGCTTAAGTGGTGCCTCTTTGTGAACTGGCACCACTATATTACTATATAGTAAGTCAAACGTACCCTACCAGTACTGGAAGGGCTTGGGTTGGTACCAAGTCAATACAAGAACTTTATAAATTAGATAATGACACCAGTCTTTCTATCATATATCATTATTATTAACAAGTAATTAATTAACAATTAATAACTGTTATATTGACACATCGGATGTTTTCTTAACTGTTTTCATTCACTTAAGACATAACCGTATGTGTTTACGTGGATATTCGTCAAGACGGGCATTTTGTGCCCTACTTTCTGTGTGCGTGCACAGAAACGATCTATTGCAGCGCACGAGTACCGAATTAAGTTACTTTCACGGCGTATTGTGCTTGAATGGCGTAAAATGACTTGAATGTTTAAACCTATAAGGCTTAAAAACGTGCAAATTATAAACTTTCTTGAAGCAATACTGGCCCGATCTTTCAGATAAGTGGTTTTAAAAATGGTCTAGAACTGCCCCTGTTTGGGATTGATGACTTAGTTTCTATATGGAAAAAAACTGTTTAACCTTACACCCAGAATCAGTCCAGTTTTGGAAATAGTCTAATTCCAGTACTTATGTACAAAGTGAACGCATTATGACTGGTCAGTGGGCTAAATGGGAGACTAATGGATGAGTAACACAGTCAGTTTAACTCTAATTTATGAGTAATGCATGTACATGGGGTTGATTTTTTTTTTTTATATAAGAAGTTTCCATTCTTACCAAGGCTGCATTTATGTGATCAAAAAATACAGTAAAACCGTAATATTGTGAAATATTATTACAATTTAAAATAACTGTGTTAGCGATCGCCCTTGCGATCAGAGGCATAATAAGACCAAATGCGACAGGAAATCCCAATTAAGGTGAATTTATTGTGCAGACAGTGCAAATCCAATGGCAAAACAAAAAAAAACAAAGAAAAAGAAAAACTATAAAAAATAACATAAATATTTACAAGTTTTTGTGGGAAGGTAGCCACAACAGCAGTTGTATCGTTTGGTTAATAAACTTTCTGGAACAAGTTTCTATGGATTTGCTTCCACTTCACACAACCAACCTGACCCCTCCTGCACCATGCTTGCTGGCTGCCATTTATAGTCTAGGCCACACCCGGGAATGTACCATTCTACAGGTAAGTTTTACTTTCTAACATATGTACTTTCAACCACCTAATGCATATTAAACAACATCCATAATTACATTACACAGTAACAAGAACATGCAACTATGATGCAAAACAATGAATTAACAATTATAAACCTTGCTTTACAGGAACATTTGGAAACCCCCACCCCCCCCCCCCCCCCCCCCCACAGCATGTCCACCATGTTTAAATACTCTGCTTTTAAACTAATACAGGTTTGGTCACAGGTGTTTTCCAAGCAGGTAAGTTAGATATGTAATAATGTGTTACACAATTTTTAATAAAGTTTTCAAATCAAACATATTTGTGTTGTGGTTCTCTATAAAGATGAATGAACAATGTTAGCGGCTAATGATATCCAAACACGTTGTACTCTCAAATATCTAAAACACATTATACACAATACATTCAAGTATTGCACAAACATTGCACATTCACAACACTGCAGTCTGAATACCCAGGATATCAGTGTCAGTAAATAGACTGCGTTAATGCTGCACATGTTTGTGTGTTTGATATGGTGTACCTACATACAGTCCATTCATGATCACGGGTTTGCTCCGTGACAAACTGTTTTCTATTTTAATGTGTTTTTATTCCTGGGATGGCAATTACTCCAGTCTTCAGTGTCACATGATCCTTCAGAAATCATTATAAAATGCTGATTTGGTGCTCAATATACACTTATTAGCCTATTACTATCAATGTTGAATATTTTTTGGAAACATTTTTTCAGAATTCTTTGATTAATAGAAGGTTCAAAGCAACATAAATCAATTTATGTTACATTGTAATTAAAAAACATTACATTAAAGACTGTATAAATGCATTTACCGTCACCTTTAATCAATATAATGTGTCTTTGCTAAATAAAAATAAAAATTTCTTTACAAAAAAAAAAATCTTACCAATGCCACACTTTTGAACAGTTATGTCTAGTGGCACATAAGACAAATCTTTACCCCGAATATAGCTACAGTCTTGAGAGAAGGAGATGTGAGGCAGAAGATAAGGAGATGAAACGATAATGATATATTTGGAATGATTTGAAGGATAAAAGAAAGAGAAAAGCAAGGGTGTGGGGGAGGATCATGGGTAACAGGATGTGATGTACAGAGATGAGCAGTGTCTGGGATACAAGGGCAGATTGAGTCACATTTAGAGAGTAGACGACAGAGTCTCTCGCAACCCACAGCAGCACATTATCATGACACACTCTATTACCAAATACAACACTCACAGACATGAGATTTGGTCCATTTAAGATCCTAAACAGCCCAGATGCAGTTCCAATCCCCCCCCCCCCCCTCCCTCCCCCCGCCTTCTTGCAAGCACACATGCAGTTACTTGCTTTCCCTTTATCCATAGGGGACCTTTTCGGAAAAGAGGATTTGTCTTGGTATTTTGAAATAAAAGAACTGTATTGTACTGTATGTAGGCATAGATTTTAATATTCACAACGTAAAGCTGCCTCCCTAGTGAGTCAAGTCTGTTTACTGAAGCTAAGATACAAAAACAGGTAATTGTTGAAGGTTATAAAAATATTAACAGAAGGCCATCCATGTTATACCACAGTTCAAAGGTTTGTGGTCAGTTAGATTTTTTTTAAAGGTTTTTGAAAGAAGTCTCTTATGCTCACCAAGGCTGCAATATTCTGAAATAGTATTCAGTAAATTACAGTTTTCTATTTTAATATGTTTTGAAATGTAATTTATTCATGTGATGGCAAAGCTGAAATTTCAGCATCATTACTCCTAGTCTTCAGTGTCACACGATCCTTCAGAAATCATTCTAATATATTGATTTGGTGTTCAAAAAACTTTTCTTATTATTATCAATGTTGGAAACAGTTACATGTGCTATTTTTTTGGTGCTGTTTCAGGATTCTTTGATGAATAGAAGGTTCAAAAGGACAGCATTTATTTGGAATAGAAATCTTTTGTAACATTATAAATGTCTTAAATGCATCCTTGCTGAATAGTTTTAATTTCTTTAAAAAAATCATATTGACCCCAAACTTTTGAACGGTAGTGTACATATCAACACCCTTACAGTATTTAGCAAGTTGGCAAGTTGGCCTGTTCTGATAAACACTTTTCAAATGCAAAGAGGTTAGCCAATCACAACAGAGGTCATTTGCATAGAAGTCTTATAGGGAAAGAATCTTATAAGGAATCACCAAAACAATAGTTCCGCCCCCAAATTCACAAACACTCAATGCAGCACAGACACCTCCCCCCTCATTAGTGTACACGCCCCTTACTGCTGATTGGCTACAAGTGTGTTTTGGTGCTCGGTCTGATCCACTTTCAACAGTGTTTCTCATACTAAAGGTCAGTGAGAGACAAAATACTCAGTAAAAAATAAATGTCTGATTCATTGTTTCCACAAAACTGGTAAGCACTTGCAAAAATGGCAAGATCCAATAAGATTACATTATTTATAAGCAATAGTCTGCATGAAAAAGTTTCTTAGATCTTGGAACTGATTTGCTACATTTAGTGCTTTTGGGGAAGAAATGATTACTGGATTTGACAAGTTTGCCACGTTCATGGCATTGAATCATTGAATGATATGTAGAGTTTTGTTTGAGGCACATAGTAAGTAGATATTTGGGCAGAATTTTTAGATCATGCTTTGTTGTTTCAGTAATATCCTTAAATAAATTACTTTTACTTTTGGACAGACAAAATACACAAGTTCAAAGCCTACATAAAGGAATCTCACTTGCAGAGAGACTACAGTTTTTTTTCAGTATCGCTCCAGTATCTATTGGAATCATCTATTTCAGATTTACCCACTTGTAAATGTGGAACACAAACACAAAAGAAGATATTTTGAAAGTCAGTAGGGTCCCATTGTCTAATCCGTTGACTTTCAATGTATGGCCAAAAAATTATTTTGTTTTCTACGGGAAAAAGTCAAAGTCATACAGATTTGGAACAACATTAGGATGAGTAAATGATGACTGAATTTATTTTTGGGTAACTTATCCCTTTAAATGTTCGCAGGGGGAATAGAATAGAATAGAATAGGGCCACTTTCGCCTAATTGTCTGTCTTTCACGGGTTTATCCTTAAAAGTGCATATCCCAGCACACCTTCCTTCACATTCTCTCTTACACACACTGATACCTCCCTGCATGACTCTGAGTGACATGAGAGATTATTACCATCTGAGACAAAGAGAAGCAGCGCGGTGTTCAGACCTGCGCGGAGATCAAGGTCATAAGTGTGCTAGAAAACAACTGAAAGTGGCTAATCTTTTTAAGAGAATTCCAATAGGATCGCTGACTGTCCTCTTCAGTCGGGGCCGTGCGATATTGATCGTATCCTTCCGAGATGAATCCCCAATGAAGCAAAAGGCAAGGGTGGCTCATTTATTTGAATTGAGCCTCTGGTCTCCTGTTTAACTTCACTACGGCACTGCCAGATGCACGCGCAGCCTCTTCCGTGTGACAGAACAGTAATAAAAGGCTGAAGGAGAGGACATCAGGACGGAAGGGCACACCCCACTTAATGCTCACTGAGGAACACGCGCACACACATACTTCTCTGCCTAATGCCCACCAGGGAAACTGCAGGAATGGTGGGATGAAGAAGGGAGGGCAGGCGGTTCGGTGCCAGCACTGTTGACTCCTTCATTAGTAGAGACAGCAGAGCCACCGGCTGCCATGCATACCAAACTAGTGCTCTTTGTGTGTGTGTGTGTGCGTTTAACAGTCAGTACTTGATGTTCATTGTTTGCTTTGTTGCGTAACTTCTTAACCATATCCCACCAGCATCTATAAACACAGCTAAATCTCAGCAGCCTTATGTGCAAAGTTTAATGTGTTCTGCCATTCGGAGTGAGGATATACTAATATTCCTGTTATTGCGTTATGGTTATGGATATTTCAGGATAATATTCCCAGTAGACCTCAATAAACCTTCAGAGAGCCCATAAACCTGAGGAGAGCCAAGCGCAGTCAGTGTCTGCTCTGTACTGACACCTACTGGTAGATAAGCGCAGTCACTCAGCGGTGCCTGTCTTCATACAGTAATCACCTATAGCAGGGGTGTCCAAATGTCCTGCAGAGTTTAGCTCCAACTTGCCTCTACACACCTGCCTGGAAGTTTGTGAGTTTGATTTGCTGGTTTAGGTGTGTTTAATTGAGGTTGGAGCTAAACTCTGTTGGACAGTATCCTTCCTGGACCAGGATTGGACAGCCCTAACCTACAGAATTACATCTTAGGCTGCATCTGAAATCATATACTTCCCTACCATATAGTAGACGAAAAACAGTATGTGACAAAGGAAGTATGTCTGGAATCACAGTACTCATAAAAATGTATCCGGATGACCTACTACTTATGGCAAGATTCTGTAGTTTGCATACGATGGACACTTTACTATCCCTTGAGTCCATGGGAGAGGATTTGTGAATGGCGGTGAAGTGATGCAAAAAACATGATAATGACAGCATGGTTTAATTCGCAAAATTATTACTTATTCAAAATTAGTACCTGCTCAAGAGAGTATGTGATTTCAGACGCAGCCTTAGTCTTATTAGACAGACAGTGGTATCTAAGAAAAGATAGAGCTGAAATAAATAATCACTTTAAACTACATGATGACAAAGCTATGCAAATGTTTGCAAATATCTTGGAAAAAGTGCCCACCTACTGGGAACAAAAAGATGCAAGTTTGCAAGTCTCTCTTACTCACTTTATTAGTGTTATTGCAGAACATTTGCAAAGCAAACTGACAAGGAAAAAAAAAACAAGTTACCTGTAATGGCAACAAAAATAATTGAATTTAGCAATATACAATGGGACTTGAATATTCATATGTTCTCTAATGTTTTCATACTGATATGTGGATTTTCTGCTCTTTCTCAGGGTTTCTTTCAGGCACAAACTGACCTCATAAACAAGTATGGACGGATTTGTGGGTAAGTCTCCCTGGATTTGACTCTTACTGTTATTAAGGCAACTATCAAATGAATAAATATAAATGAAAACGAACTGAATTCGTCATGTCTGAGAGAAACACTTTTTTTAATCTGGGAAACCTTTTGTCGAGGGCATTACTAAACACATATATGCGAAACCTATTTGTTTTGCCTAGTGAAACATGAATGACTTCTCATTAACCACTGTGTAATAGAAATTATTTTTTTCTGATTATGTTTCTGATGAAAAGTGCCCTACATGATTGCTCTAGTCATTTCCATATTTATAGAATTACTTTAACACAAAAGCACCAGCATAACACCCATCACACACCAAGCCCTCGTTCACGGTCCTGTCATTTATATTCAGACAGCATGAGCCACTCACAGAGCACCCAGTGTCCTCTAATTTAGTCCATTCCTATCCAGACATTGTGTTTTAATATGCCTGCTTCTGAGAGGCCGACTTCTCCTCGGGGAGATCAAAGCAGCGAGTGCCACTGGGCTTCCTGTGTTTAATATGAGCAGAATGGAGGGGAAGAGAATCAGAATGACACTGTTTTTTTCTGCTTGTGTGTGTGTGTGTGTGTTCATTGGGATCTGGGAGTTCTGGATTGGGTGTCGGGACCGGAAAAGGGGATCTAATTCGGAGTCGTGTGGATATATGTCAGGAGACATTACGACATCTTTCAGTTAGAGTAATCGAAGAGGCTGAGCTGCTCACCAAAATCAAAGGGCTTTGAAATACATATCAGTGCTCCGCATGCTCCTTAAAACCCTTGTCGGTTCACGAAGTGCGAGACATCAGTCATCGAAGTTCAGATGTTTCGGCGCATTGCAGGAGTGCTTGACTTAAAATGTGGGGAAGGTTTGATTTTTTTTTTTTTTTTTTTTTTTTTGCTCTACCCAAAAATATCCTTCAGATATGGTTTGAGAACATCTTGAAATGGCTTCTTACCAGAATCCATGAGTTTTTGAAAGAAACTTTTTGGTATAGTGATCAACTTATATGGGCTTTCCAATGGTCTTATACAGTATAATACAGTGACATTCAGACGTTTTTAGGTGTGAATTAAGCGTCTAAATACTAACTACATATTGTTGAGTCTACAAATTACTGTCAAGATACTTTTATAAAAAATAGTCATCTACACTATATTATTATGGAAGCCTGCTTCGTCACAGTTTAGAAATAAAATTCTAATAATGACTTACGCTATCATATAATATTGATACATTTTACCATGACTTAACATTAACCTGAGAAACTTTCTCATAATAATATTAATAATAACTTTTTCTTAATGACTTGGCATCTCATATTGAGAGAATTTCTCATTATGATGACATAATATATCATAATGATGATAAACTTGATCATAATGAGTTAGTCATAATGATTTTTTTTCTAAATAACATCTCATAAAGAGAAACTTCCTCATAATGACTTATCTCATCATAATAATAATAATAATACACTTTCTTATAGTGACTTGGTTTTTCATAATAATGAGATACCTTCTCATAATTATTAAAATATTTCACATAATGAAATCTAAAACTTTCTTGTTATGAACACCTCATAAGTAATCGTCATGATAATTTTTCATGACTACGAGATGTTAAGTCATTATGACTTAAAGAATCATATTTTTTTCCAAACACTATAATAAGGTTCAAATAATTAACATTAGTTGAATCATTAGGTCTCATGAGCTAACAATAAATAAAAAATTTCTACAGCATATATTATCTAGCATAAATAATGTTTAATTGTTAATTTATGTTTGTACATAACACAAACTAATGGTGATTACTATAATTTAACATTTTAAAATGTACTATGTAAAATAATAAATGAATACATAATAAAAAATATTAATAAATGCTGTAGTATTGTTTTGTTAGCATAGTTTTGTTAGGTATTGATCAAGTTAACTAGTCAAGTCACTTATATTTCTATAGTGCGTTATTCAAAGCAGCTTTAGAGTGGCAAACAGGAATATATTGATTCAGTGATGCAAACAGAATTCAATTTAGCTGTAAAGCAGCTCTAAAAAAGAATAGTAAACAGCCATTATTCAGTTGAAATCAGTTAAGTGTTGATCCAGTTTGGTTCAATAACTGTGTAAAGTTCATCAATTATGGAATGAGTTCAGTTAATCTATAAAGCGGCTCTGGAGAAAGCAGTGAGGACGTCATCCAGCTCAGTACAGGACCGCTACTGTAATTAATCCTATTGTAAAGTGTTATCGACTTATATTTTTACTGGAAACCAGGACAGTAATGATGATCTTTGTCATGTGAACAACATTTCAGTCTATCTTGCATATATCAGTCTGTGTTGCACGTGAGAGACTTTTTCCACGCGGCTCTTTGGTTTGCGAACAGACCGCCGGCGCAGATGCATAGATAAACCAAAACATACTAATGAGATCAGTGTTTTATAGGTCACTTAGCTGCAAGCTTAATTAAACTCATCCTGCTCCTAGAGCCATGTGGACTGCCAATGTCAGCTTCATTATTAGAAGATGATATGAAGAGCCTATCCGCTCTGCTCTGAGTTTTACTTACCAAACTGACACCACACACAAAAAGGAGAGTACAGTAAATGATAAGAGTGATCCGTCTCTGCTGCGTTTGCCTCCAGCGGAGTCCCAGCTGAGCTTAAATGTGCTTTACAGCCACTGGACACTGTAATGAACCTAAGCGTATCCTTCTGCGGGAAAAAAAAGAAAGGAAGCTTCCAAAAGCTTGAATGAACTAGATTAATGGCTTCAGATATTTGCCAAAAAAGCTTTTATATTCAATTATCAGTGCGTTTAATTATCGACTATTGTTTCTGCTATTTCCTGTGACATTGATTCTCAGAAAAATTAATTTTGTATTTTGGAGGTATGTGGTCTCTCATGCTGGCACATGCAAGGGCACACATGCTCGCAATCCTCCATTTCACAGCGTTGACGGTACAACCTCGCCACATCTCAGCAGTGAAAGCTGCCATGCGTGACTACAAAAAAAGGAACTACCCAGCAGTCTCATCAAATTTCTCTTTACTGAGCTGACCTTGACACACACACACACACACATGATGTGTCTGTACCACGTCAGTGATATGACAGGGAAGATGGTGTCTGCGGGGTCTACAGCCACAGATGTGCTACTTTATCTGTGCATGAGTGTGTGTATACGTCCTTTGTTCTTTTGTCTCCTGCTATTCCCCTGAAATTTGACTATTTATTTATTCATTTCATCTTGTTTGTTTGCTGTATGTGTGTGTCAGTTATTATATAGCCCGGCGGCCTATAGTGATCATAGCAGATCCGGATATGCTGAGACAGGTGATGGTGAAGGAATTCAATAAGTTCCCCAACAGAATGGTGAGTGGCATTACATTTACAAACTAATATCTCACAAACACTCATACTCAGCAATTCATCTCAAGCTGTATTATTAGGCCTGAATCTACACTGCAAAAATGAGTTCTAAATGAGTTTTTAATTAGTATCTTTTGACTTTCTTTTCAGTACAAAAAATCAAAACGTTCTTAAACACAAACGTACAAATGTACTTCAGAAGATATTAAGACTTTTCATAGATTGTTGTTATTGTTAATTAAACCTAAAACTATTAAAAAATAATCTTCATAGAAATAAGGCCTACTGTACATAAAATATAAATATTAGATAAAAACCGTAAACTTAACCAAAATAAATTTTTAAATGTTGCCTTGGCACCTAACAGAAATAAAATAATCACATCATGAAAAAAATACTAAAACTTAAACTAAAAAGAAAATATAATACTATAATACTATAATAAAATACAATAATAGTATATAAAATAACACTGATATAATTGTATTTTCTCTTTTTGGACTGGCAGATTTTTTTTACTTGTTCTTTTTAATTGTTTAAACATAAAACAATTGGGGGGACACTTGTTTTAAAGAGATATTTTCTTAATATCTTATGCAGTGTTACTTCTATACATTTTAAGGATATTTTAATGGGTAAATAAGAAATAAATATTCATTAAAACTATGATTTTTTTTTTTTTGCCGGGTACACAAGAACATGAATTTACATTCGGTTCTAACTTTGCAAGTTTTATTCACACATGCATTCTGAAATGGGCATTTCGTAATGAAACAAATGTATAATATTTGTATAATATAAGCTAATTCAAGTATAGTGACTTAATATTCTAAAAGTAGCTTGGAAAATTTAAATAACTTAGCAAAATCATCCATTACTATTTACAATGCACTTGTTTGCACAAGTTTCACATCAACTTTATTCGCATCGCAACTCATGTATCATCTAGAAGACAGAGTTTTCTACATATAAAAAGTCTGCTCAAAACTCGTTATACAATATTTTTGGTCCCACTTAAGCCACATTAGTGGAAATGGCACCATCAATTCCTGAGTGATATTATCACATAATTCAGCGATTGTTTGTTCACAACATGATCTTTTTTTTATCACAGATACACATACTGTACCATCTCCCATAAATTATAGAATCAACTAAATTCATGACAGGTTCGGTTCGATGTATTTCTTGCACTCTTTCCTGCAATCCATGGGATTTACTGTATGTAAGTGTGTATTTTGTGTGTATGAATCAATGCTGAATGGTAAGGTATTGATAAAAAGGCTTCAGAGCCTTAAACTCAGTTAGTCCAGGGAGGTCAAAAACTAATGATCACATGACTTATGTATCAAAGCAGAGTCAAAGGTCATGAGATGGCCTTGCTGCTAGAGCTGAGCCTGCTGGGTAAACGATTATGGCAGGGTCAGATCAATACTGAGGCCATGTGCAGCATTGGGGCTTATCAACTACCTCTTGACCTGTTTTTGTACATCTACAACCTACATGGGAGAAAACTCATAAAGTAGATTGCCATGGTACCAAAAAACAAAAACAAATATGTGTTGGCACACTTGGCAGCCGTTAGCACAAATATCTACCTCCAAACACACACATGAACACACAAACTCAAGGTCGGCCCAGTAGAAAGCTCTGCCACCTGGCCTTAGTTACAGAACTACCTTTCAGGCCAACAACCTATGTAGCCAACTCAGTGTACAACAGAAGTTTTAATGAATCCGAGACTTATGAAGCATTGTCAAAATGATTCCATGTAGAGCCTTTTATAAACACTTTTTGTTTTATAAACACCCAATCCCATTGTGTAGTATACATCTAAGGTGCATTCTTGCATTACTATGGCAGAAATAAATCTTGGTACTTAATTTATCTTCAAATTGCAGCTAGCTATATACTCCACTATATGTCCACAGTTGAAATCACTTGCTAATGCATGCTAATGCAAATATTGTAGATACCCATCATCCGATCAAAATCCATGTGAAAATACCTCATCTTTAATAAATGAAAATTATGTGTAGCGCAGCTCTATTAAGACTGTATAAGCTCTGCCCCTCACTTCCATCCTGTGGCTGCTGGCCTGAAACTGCTGTGCGCTGCAGTTGTGCAGCTGGTTATATTTTCTTAAATGAGACCTCACCTGAAGAGTAATGCTAAGGCCTGCTGTAGCACCTCTTGTGGCAAAACTAATAATGCAGTATACTTGTGTTGTGTTATGAAATGCATGTTTCAAATCCTTGATGCGTGAAATCAATGTTGCATAGGTTTAAGTTTTTGCGTAACTTAGTGTTTGCACATACTGTAGCTGTTTTGGGCCTGATAATTTCTACTGCTAACTATGTCTACTACTACACAATACTGGGTGCATTTAAAGGTAAATTATAAATGTTAAATGACAAACCGCTGGAATGCTTTAGGTTTTGCCCTAATCTAGTCCTTATATAAACATGTCCTTTTGAGACATTTGAAGTTTACAAACCTCAGCTGTGTTCTCGATGCAGGCGACCAGGGGCATCACTAAACCTATGAGCGACAGTCTGATCATGCTGAGGGACGAACAATGGAAACGAGTGCGTAGCATCCTCACACCGACCTTCAGCGCTGCCAAGATGAAAGAGGTAAGCTTTGCTCTCTTACCTAAACGTGCTAAACAAACATTAAAGCTGTCTGAAAAAGCAATTGTTCTTATTATGCAATCACATTTTATGGCTTTGAGTTTATAAATCAAGTGCAGCTCTGTTGGAGCAGGCTGGAACAAAATCTTGGACCTGTAGTGGATCTCATATTTCCATAACAGCCATTAAAATAGTTTTTAGAAGTTGCATAAGATTTAAATGATCGTCATAAGATGTGCAGAATGCAGATAAGTTCACAAGGTCACACATAAACGTGTGTAGTTTGAAGTTTACATGGCATTGGGAGTGAGCTCAGATATATATATATATATATATATATATATATATATATATATATATATATATATATATATATATATATATATATATGTATATGTGTATGTATATATACATGTGTATATACATGTGTATATATATATGTATATATATATATATATATATATATATATATATATATATATATATATATATATATATATATATATATATGTGTGTGTGTGTGTGTGTGTGTATGTATATATATATATATATATATATATATATATGTATATGTGTGTGTGTGTGTGTATATATATATGTATATATATGTGTATATATGTATTTTATATATATATATATATATATATATATATATATATATATGTGTATATATGTATATATGTGTGTGTGTGTGTGTGTGTGTGTGTGTGTGTGTGTGTGTGTGTGTGTATATATATGTATGTATGTATATGTTTCAGGTCTTTTCCTATTTTTAAAATTTAATGGTTGATGTGTTGATCAAGGAATATGTTGAAAAATCTCAGTAAACCTCATCTGAGAGTCTTAAAGGCTGGGTAGGTGATTTGTTTCAGAAATGTTTGTGTTATGCTGGTTGAAAGTCTCTTCACATCCAGATAGTTTTATATAGCATGTTAAAATTGTCACTTTTTGAGGGTGAGCAAAAACGCACCGTTTTGTGTGTGTTCCTTTAAATGCAAATGAGCTGCTGCTCCCGGCACAGAGGGCGGAGCTTCAACAGCTTGCACTCACACAGACATGCACTGAAAATTTCTAAAACTTTTAGCCTTTTATGTTCAATCCGGATTCAGACAATGATGGAGAGACTCAAGAAGAAGTGACAACATGTAGAATGCAACAGGACATTTCTGAATGGTTAGGTGATGAATTTATGTAGCTGATGTGTGTTATCTTCTAGTCATTGATTAGCATATTCTGTCTTGATAATCTATAAATCGTGTTCCGAGGGCGAGGTTTATGTAAATTTTAGGGTTGGTGATGTCACTAACCTGGGAGGAATGTTGTGTTGTCCCTACCAGCCGTTTGTTGTAGTCCTTAAAAAGCGATTTCTTTAAAAGCAAATATCTCCCTTTGCTTTGAACTTTGAGCGTTGTAACTTTGCAGATGTTGTTTATGCTCAAACAGCAACATTACACACTAACTAAAGTTAGAAAAGTGAAATCATAATCAACCACCCCTTTAACAAGCCTGTGTGTTTTCTCAGTCTCTTATCCTGTTCTGTGTCACTGGAGATTTGTTGTTAATGGAGACCGTATCAGGCTGCTTTCACAATGTGTAATTTTGGTGGAGCCTATTTGCACAATGTTTGTCATTACCTTTTTAAGCATTTTGGTGGAGCAGCGCCTGGACTCGCACACTGGACATGATACTAGACTATCGGTTTTCCCACAGTGAGAGATTGGAACCGAGAACTAAGAGAGTTTGACATTCATCTTTTTTGTATCTCACATATGAAAGAGAGCAGTGTGTTTCCTCTTCAACAGCCTTGCACTTTACATGCACTCTTTTTCTGATGAAATAAAACAGAGGAAGGCAGAAGAAAGAGAATAGGAAGGAAAGAGGTGTGGTAGTCAAGAGGAAAAGACAGATGAGAGAAAGATGAGGTCTCAAACTCTGAAAAATGAGTTTAGCGATTTACTCTTTGAGAGGAGAAAAGCACAGTCGATTTAATTCACATGACATCATTGAGAACAAGAAAACAACATGAAGTTGTCTGCTGAAAATGTATGAGTGGCTAGACATATGATAGTTGTGATCAGGAGGTCTTGGATGACAGCAGTTAATTGCTGTTTGTCCTCTTGCTAACATGTTTTGAAGCGCCAGCCATCACATCTTACATCATAGAACAGGATCGATTCTCAATCGTTCAACTGCGTCTCATGTGACTGACTCATTGTTCATTTACGAGCCGAATGATTGAATAGGATTAATAAGTCACAGATTAAACGAGTCCTGCTTTAAATTATGTTGTCAATGTTGATTTCTCCACTGAAAACATCTTGTAGTCTGGGGTGTAATCTGTGTCTTGGAAACTGACCCTGTAAGTTTTTGTCTTCTTTCAGCCTTGCCAAGAATTTCAGATGATTTCATCTCCTAATAAAGAAAGAAAAACTTTTGGGATATACTTGTGCAGTCATGGCCAAAAATACTTTTTTTCTGCTATGTAATACAACCATGTTTCTTTTTGTTTTTCTTAAAAAATTACACACACGTAGTACACACATAGAAAGACATTATACGTGTCTGTATGTGTGTACATTACCGTTTAATAGTTTGGGGGGTCAGTAAGAATTTTTTTAAAAGAAATGAATACTTTTATTTAGCAAGAAAAGAATACATTCAATTGATCACAATTGACATTAAAGACATCTTTAAAGCAGCATTATGCAGCTTTGCCGATTTCTTCACTGTTTTCTCGCTTTTTGCTCGCGGGTTTCTCTATAGAGCTCCCCCTACAGCTTCTGAATAAATATTTGACAACACTGTCGTCAAAACTCGTTGGCGACTCGCCCCCCTCTCCCATCTTCTCCCGCTGGTCATGTGTATATGTTTTCAAAGAACCCGGCGAACGCACGGAGCCATGTCCACTGAGGTATGTATGATACACAGAAGGCTAGCATATAAATGTTTAGATAGTGTATGTGTGCAGTGCCGTAAAGCAATTCGTTACATCGCGAGACCTGATATCACGCGATACTTTCTGACGCTGCGGCCGGCGGCTCGCCGGCCAAAAGTTGCAAGTGTGTTTTTTTCCGCTCACAGGCGCTCGGGGGGTGCGAGAAGACCACCATTCAACCCGAAAACAGTCATATAACCCTTCCAATGACTCCGAAGCTGTTCGGTTAAGATAAAAAAAGTTACTTAGTTCACCTTTAATGTTACAAAAGATTTCTATGAAAAATAAATTTGGACACACATATTTTCTTATTTGACTATTTTACACATACATGTAATAGAATATACTAATAGTAAAGTCATCAAAACTATAACAAATGGAAGTATCCCTGATCGCACACGTACAGTACATCACGGAAACGTCTATTTGATGTCTGCATTTACATCTGCAAGATGTATTTTTTTTGCGTTTGCTCATCTGCAATGTCTCTAAGACATTTCCTGTCAGATGTTAAATTTAGAAAATGTCTTTAGATGTTTATGATTTAGAATGTATGTAAAACTGCTTTTTCTAAGACGTTTATCAGATGTTTGTACACAACAGATGTTTTCCAGATTAAGCGCTCTTTAGCAGACATCTTAGAGACGTACCTATCTGGGACGGGAATAATTTAGTGATCAAAAAATAACCAAAAAACAATAAAAGACCTTTGTCTAGATCACAGCTCTGCACACTCTTGGCTTCTCTCAACTAACGGCATGAGGTATCATAAATATCAATTATTATTAAAATGTTCTGTTTAAAAGTTTTGAATTTAAACATTTGCCTTTGATCAACAGATGTTTTCAAGATCATGAGAAACATACATTTGAGTGTAGTGGGTACCAAAAGAATTTTACTAACAATCTTTCATTAAAATGGAATTGCATTGTTTGAAAAGAAAATTGCATTGCAAAAAAAAAAAACCTGCATGTATGTATGTATAGATCTACCTATGAACCAGTATGCATTAGTGATGTCATTTCCCTCCTCCAGCTGAAATGGTATGCATGTCCATCAGGAATGTCAGAGGTGTGTACATCTGTGAGAGGAGAAAACAGTGATTGTTCTCATTGTCTCACTTGCTCTCATACTCACAGATATCCGTCAGAGTGGAGTGACATTCACTCAAGCTAAATTCAGCATGGTGTGGCATCATTCAGGAGAAATCCGTACACATCACTCTCTATCCTCTCTATCTATCACAGTGTGAGAGAGAAATACTGCACAGTGCAAAGACACAAACTTCTAATGAGCTCGTAACCTTCTTTACAATCTGCTTTAATCCAAATCTCATAGCTCCGTCTTAAAGCATTTCCATTAACTTAATTACAGTAAACAGAGCCATAATGTTTGCATTTTAAAACCCACAGTATCGAGACCTTCCACTGTTAAATATTAGCTGCATCTGGCGGAAGATTTTATGTGCAATAAAACTGGAACCAAAATTCAGCTTTCCTGAATGTTTAATGTATATCTGAGCTCCAAGTTGTGAGTGCGCGTGTGTGTGTGTGTGTGTGTGTGTGTGTGTGTGTGTGTGTGTGTGTGTGTGTGTGTGTGTGTGTGTGTGTGTGTGTGTGTGTGTGTGTGCGCGCAAAAGTGTAGGCATGCACTTGCTGCCTGTATTGATTTTCATTAGCTGCGGTGTAGCGGTAGAAAGAGACAGTAGACACCTCTCCTGTCATTCTCCATCAGCCTTTCCAGTCGTCTTCATCTGCCTGCCTGCACGGAGTCAATATGCATCAACAAACACACACATGCATGCACGCACACACCTATTCATCTTATTTACCACCAAGTAAGGCTTCACTGAGATGTAATTTGTTCTAGTAAAACAGATAACTTGACCACAGGTGAATACAAAATGTGTTGGATAACAAAGCTTTTGCTTGGATTATATAGACACAATTTAGTTGCATTTGTGGGACTTCAAGGAACTGAATGCTTTGTAGTCTAAATGCTGGAAATCCCAAATAAATGGGAAAATCGAGACTGGAAGTCATTTAAGATCTGTTTTGAGGCTTAATAGTGAGCAGCCCATAGATTGCTCTTTAAGGGATCGTATGTGGTCATGAAATGAAGACTGTTCCAAAAGGTTGGAAAACTTTAGACAGCATCACATGTACATGACCATTCAAATGTTTTTGAAATAAGCCTCTCAATGCTCAAGGCTGCATTTATTTGATCAAAAACATTAAAAGAGTAATAGTGCACATTCATAGATACAGGTCTTGAATTTATTTTGTGCAAAAAGTTTCCTGGAAAAAAATCCATATTATTCCCTCCGGTCCGCTAATGTGTTATTTCACCAACACTTCGTGGCCTATGCATACTAGCTTGCTTGATTTACGTTAGTTACGTGCATTTACGCGTTACGTTAAGTGTTTCCCGCATGAGGTACTTTGTGTTGTACGTTGCCATGACGTTCACGCGTGCACGAAACTACTACGATGGAACCTCAACATTTCACAGACACACTGTGAAACATTGCAAAAATAGGCTGAAACGATGTAACCTTGGAACAAAGGAAGATATTTAGAAGAATGTCAGTAACCAGACAGTTTCTGGGTCCCATTGACTTCCATAGTATATTTTTTTCCTACTATGGAAGTCAATGGGACCCAGAAACTGCCTGGTTACTGACATTCTTCTAAATATCTTCCTTTCTGTTCAGCAGAAGAAAGAAATTCATACAGGTTTGAAACAACATGAGGGTGAGTATATGATGACAGAATTTTCATTTTAAAGTGAACTATTCCTTTAAGTCATTGAATATGAGGGTATTGGACCTGGAAAGTCCTTGAATTTGAAATTAACCAAGGTGTGGGAATCCTGATTCTAATATGCTGAATTGATGCTCAAAAAACATTTCTTACTACCATTGTTGAAAACAGTTGTGCTGCCTAATATTTTTGGTAACAATACAAACGTTTTTACTGTCAATTATGATCAGTTTGTTTCAGAATTTATTAATTTCTTTCAAAAATAGACTAGCTGGTAGTCCCGCTAGTAAACCTACCATGTTACAAAACAGTTATCACCTTAAGATGGTTAAGCTTGCTTTATCAGTTAGCAGGGATTTAAAAATGTGCTATTTTACCTAATATTTTTGTGCGTTATTTATTTTTATGCTTATCGTAACGTTAGCTGAACAATATGCTAACATCAAACTCTATTGGAATCTATTGTTTTGATTGCTGGTTTATAGCATAAGGCACTCCAATGCCTTAGGTAGTTCACCTACGACCTGCCTGAACTCGCCAGGCTACAATAGCATATTTATGGTGAATGTTGGTGTAGTCCAAGTAGTCTATTACCAGGGTAACTTAAAGACAGAATTGATGAGAAACAGCACGATAATCAGGTTTGGCTGAGTAATTGGATGCTGAATTGGTATCGCTGGCTTCATTGTGAAGTAGAATGTCCTGGAGATCTGGAAACAGAGCATTTTTTCCCTTTCGCATGCATCTGTTCCTTCCTTTTATCTTTCTTACCTTCCTCTTATACAGACTAGTCCTGTATCTCTTTTTCTCGCTTTCTCCTCCTGAGCAGACAGGATCAATAGGTCTCGTATATGAGCTGCTGGCTTATCACGGCTGCAGTCATGGGTGTCAGGGAGGAAAGCCATAGCCTTGAACACTGAGAGTGGACAACCTCTCATCTCACCCAGATACAGAGGAAGAGATTGCTGGCGTGAAGAAGTGCAGTTTTGAGAATAGTGCATCCAGAGTACCTTAATCTGTCTCGAGCCCTTTGTGTCATTTCTTGTCCTCTGCTTATGAATGAATAGACCAAACTAAACAGGCCAAGCTATGTAGTCTGTTCCTTTTCAAATACAGTTTGAAAGCAAAAGAAAATATTTTAGGAGGTGTTAAATTAAAAAAGATTTTTAAATGTTATTGCGGATGCTGGACTGCAATGCATATTTGTTATATGCACACGTGATAGACAAATTTTACCGTGGTATTCTTTGATGTTCTTTAGCGCACTATAAATACCATGGTATATTAATATGGTATTTGTTCAGCATCATACCATATAGACAAGCTAAAATTCTGTTTTCTAGGCCTGGAAAGTCATGGAAATGAAATCTTGAAAGTCGGCATAATATGAATATTCACTCTATATATTTTGTAAATGCATGTTATATATACATCTTGTTGTGAATGATTCATGCAGAAGTTTGAACTGTCTTTTTTATTAAAAAATATTATCTCTGGTCTCTCCAAGATATTGCTCTTGTGTGATTAATGATTAATTAATGATCATCCTGCATTTGAATTGAGCAAATTCTCATTTAGTAACTCACAAATGACTATAAGAAAAGTCATAGAAATTTATTAACTAAAAAGTGTGGGAATCCTGATGAGTACCATGTTACTTTTTGCTTAAGACCACGGTACTGTCACATATACACGACAGTATTTACAAATGGTGGTTCTTAATAAATATATCAATATATTAATCAGTTGTTTCTTAAGATCGTAAAATTGAGCCCTGTTCCCATTGGTCATGCTCTCTTCGGTGTGTTTTTTACTGTATTTATTCCTTGTTGTCGGCTCGGCAGTAATTTGCTGTAATCCAAATTCTTTGTTCTTGTTTTGTGGTGCTTACTGATTCTGATCTCTTTGCAGATGGTTCCCCTCATCAACACGGCCACAGAAACATTACTGAGAAACCTGAAGAGCCACGCTGAGTCCGGTAACAGCTTCAACATCCACAAGTATGAGTTTCTATAAGTATTGTATATGTGTGTGAGCACATTATTCTTCTTAATATTTTTAGACATTGTGATGAGCTTTTAATAATGCAATGCATATCTTTTTTGCAGGTGTTTCGGCTGCTTCACAATGGACGTAATTGCCAGTGTTGCGTTTGGTACGCAGGTGGACTCTCAGAACAATCCAGACGACCCCTTTGTGCACCAGGCCTCCAAATTCTTCGCTTTTACCTTCTTCAAACCCATCATGATATTCATTTGTACGTTCAACCACCAAATCTAGAGCACAATCCCGGACAGCATTTATTTCTGTCTTGGACAGCTTGGAAAGTCCTTCCGACAGATGATAATATGAAACTTTTCATTTAGCTGATATTGTGATTAGCATATTTATTATCTGAGTGAGAGGGAAAAGTAAAATTTTCTAACTGTGTCCCTTTTTTCCTGGTTTTGCTGTAGTGGCATTTCCATTTCTCCTTCAGCCATTTGCTGCCCTACTTCCCAATAAATCGAGGGATGAGATGAACTCCTTTTTTATCCAATGTATCCAAAAGATGATTAAACAGAGAGATGATCTTCACCCTGAACAGGTATGGCCATGAACAAACAAATTAATGAGACATCATCAGTATCAACCACATAAACAAGCGTGTGGGTTGTTTGTTGTCTAAAGCGACGGCGGGACTTCCTGCAAATGATGCTGGACGTCAGAACCAGCAACAAGTGTTTTTCTTTGGAGCACTTTGACGTGGTCAACGACGCCGATGAGCAGTCTTGCACCGAACAGGGGATGGACAACGTACAAGAAGACGTTCCTGGAAACGAGTCCACCAAGCGCGTCCAGCAGAAGAGAATGATGACAGAAGATGAGATTGTAGGTCAGGCCTTCATCTTTCTGTTGGCCGGCTATGAGACGAGCAGCAACACGCTAGCTTTCACGTGCTACCTGTTAGCGATCTATCCAGAGTGCCAGAAAAAACTCCAAGAAGAAGTGGATGAATTCTTCAGCAAACACGTGAGTTGAGATTAAAATGCCTGTTGTATTTGGAAACCGTTATTTACTTTATTCTCGTTTTTGAGAATGCCTCTTTATTTCACATCCTGCACATATAATTTGTGGAATAACTGGCATTCTCTTCAATGTTTTCAGAAGTCTTTTGTCATATTAGTTCTGCTGTGGGTGCCCAGAAATGCCATTATGATTCAGAAAATACTTTTTGGAAATATTTGTTTTTGTCCTCCATCTCTTTGTGATGCATTATCTGCCCTTTAGAGAGTTGGAGTGTTTCTTCTCATCAGTTTTGAAGGTCTGCGCGAGCTGGCATGTTTCTCAGAAAACCATTAACTGTTAGAACTGTTTCATTTTATATTTACAGGGCCCAGAACTAATGTTTTATGGGTGGGCCACATCTTAGCTGGGCCTAATGAGTAGACTATACCATAGGCTGCGAAAATGTTCAGAGACAGAAAATAGTGCACATAAATAAAAGGAAAAATAAGAAAAAAGTTCACATCACATCAGACTTTTATTTTATTCTGTTGATATCCTTAGTTGTAATGATGTTTTTTTTTTTTCAGGTAAATACCCTTAACAGTGGGTAGGAAGAAAATACATAAATATTGTGTCAGCTTAATAGAAATTAAATATTTGCCATACAGTATATGTTCCCATATTTTAAAAATGTATGTAATACATTATATTTATATTATATTACCATGATATTAAATTAATAATATTCTACCTACCATTAGTACTGTTAGATATATAAACCTAAAAAACATTACAATTATAAATGATGAATATCAACATAAAATTTTACAAATATGACGATAACAGAATTTCCCTCTAGCATTTTGAGAGCTGTTGAATGGATTCTTAAACACCTCTGGTTGGCCATTGTGTTCACACGCTCAACATATATGTATGTGATTGGCCATTGTGTTCACACGCTCAACATATATGTATGTGATTGGCCATTGTATTCACGCACTCAACATATGTCTGTGATTGGCCATTGTGTTCACACGCTCAACATATGTCTGTGATTGGCCATTGTGTTCACGCGCTCAACATATATGTCTGTGATTGGCCATTGTGTTCACACGCTCAACATATGTCTGTGATTGGCCATTGTGTTCACGCGCTCAACATATATGTCTGTGATTGGCCATTGTGTTCACGCACTCAACATATATGTATGTGATTGGCCATTGTGTTCACACACTCAACATATATGTATGTGATTGGCCATTGTGTTCACACGCTCAACATATATGTATGTGATTGGCCATTGTGTTCACGCACTCAACATATATGTATGTGATTGGCCATTGTGTTCACACGCTCAACATATATGTATGTGATTGGCCATTGTGTTCACGCACTCAACATATATGTATGTGATTGGCCATTGTGTTCACGCACTCAACATATATGTATGTGATTGGCCATTGTGTTCACGCACTCAACATATATGTATGTGATTGGCCATTGTGTTCACGCACTCAACATATATGTATGTGATTGGCCATTGTGTTCACGCGCTCAACATATATGTCTGTGATTGGCCATTGTGTTCACGCACTCAACATATATGTATGTGATTGGCCATTGTGTTCACACACTCAACATATATGTATGTGATTGGCCATTGTGTTCACACGCTCAACATATATGTATGTGATTGGCCATTGTGTTCACGCACTCAACATATATGTATGTGATTGGCCATTGTGTTCACACGCTCAACATATATGTATGTGATTGGCCATTGTGTTCACACACTCAACATATATGTATGTGATTGGCCATTGTGTTCACGCACTCAACATATATGTATGTGATTGGCCATTGTGTTCACGCACTCAACATATATGTATGTGATTGGCCATTGTGTTCACGCACTCAACATATATGTATGTGATTGCCCATTGTGTTCACACGCTCAACATATATGTATGTGATTGCCCATTGTGTTCACACGCTCAACATATATGTATGTGATTGCCTACAATGATCAATGCTTCAAAAACATGTTGTCTTCACCGAGTGCAAACACAGACACACACGGGAGCGTTTGAAAGCAGACGTCTATCAGCGGATCCGTCTATCAGTGGATATATTAGGGATCCGCTGATCCGCCTGCTTTCAAACGCTCCCGTGTGTATCGGTGTAAGCAGTTCATGCCATGCAAGAGTCTGTGCCAGAATGATAGGTTGTTGTAGAGGGTTGCCAGGGTGTTGCTATGTGGAGTTCTGAGTTATTTTTAGCATGCCACTGTTCGGTTCCTAGGATGTTTTAGGACGTTGCTAGGGCGTTCATAATTTCTGAGGTGTAAATCTAGGAAATGCCAGGGAAAGCAAAGAACACAGTTCTCCTCAACAAGCAATCAAGTTGTTCAAATGTATAGTGGTACTTGGTTTAGCAAACACCACTAATAAAGAGAAAGACAGCCAGATGGGTTACATTTGAAACAATATCAGAAAAGCTGCAGCATTGTGACAGTTATAGGAGGCTTGTACAAGTGCTCAGTTTGCAGTAAATCTGCTTAGATCATTTACTCTCCTCTATAAATATAGTGCCAGTTTGCTGTGATGATGGCGGTTCTGCTGATTTGATGTCTTATGTTTGTGCATAATGTGCATACTCATGAAAGACAGAGATGGATTCTTGATTGATTCTCTGAAACCTTGTAATCTGTGCCGCAGAGCGCTTGAGAGGGGTTGATGGTGATGAGGAGGAGGGTCAGATGTGGAAAGAAGAGCCTCTAAATCAGCTTACATTATTGGGGGAACATTCTGGCTCTCTCTCACGTTTGCTTTTTCATGTTCGTTCCCCATTATCTCAAGGGATCACACTTCCCTTCGGTCTGAGCTTCTACCATCTCAAATAAACAAAACACTTTGCAAGATTCTGCATAATGCGTTTTTAATGGAATCCGTGGAAATAAAGAGTATTTTAAATGTGTGTGAACTGCTAGACAGGAGAATAAAGAAATGGAGAGAATATAGTCACTTAGTGGTTCACTAAGACTTATTATTGCTCATACTTAGGGTTTTATGGATTTAAACACACCTCTAACCTTTAGTAAACATAAAGTCACACATTTTTGCTGCAAACATGAGCGATACCTTAAATTATGCAACTCGTTGTAGTAAGATGTGCTATTATTTTTCTAACAGATCTGTTTTTTGCCAATACTCAAGCCATTTCTAGTTACCAGAATTTCTTCAAGCACGAATTCTTAAACTTGAGATTTTTAATTGAATATTTCAATTATACATTTGCATGTTCATGGTACTTTAATGTTGATTAATGGTCGCATGACATGGAGGTAAACAATATATTTCTACATCTTTTTTGGGGTTTTATTTTGATTTGTTTTTAAAATCATTTATTTATTTTTGTGAGAGACTGTTAGCTTTTTGTCAACTCAACAACCCCCTCACTTCCACCGTTTTCAACTAAACAACACCATTTTCAACTAAAAACGGACAAGTTTTTATGCGTTCTGGCCGTTCATTTCCACGACAACAGCATTTTGGAGGCCTAAAAACAAAGTTTTGGAAACGGGTTTCAAATTGCAAGTTTTTGCAAACGATACCATTATTGTCTCTGTGCAAACTACAAAAATGTATTAATTTTTACGCCATTTTGTGTTTTATTCAAAGCTTAGATAACATAGATATCTTTTAAAATTATACAATATTTCATTTTGAAAAATGTATTAAATAACTTATACTGAATATTATCGATTAATTATTATTATTATTGACACCAGTTTTTGATTAAATGGTGGTTTTTTTTATTTATTAAAATTGAATTTAATTTTATTTGACAAATAACATTTTAGTTTTTTTCAATTTACCGCTGATACTAGCAATGTGCGCCGTCAAGCACCACTTATATTTTCTACAGAAAATATAGAAATCCAGTTTCATTTTGCTGTCTGTCTTCATATCCGTCAGCCAGTTTTCTCATTTCACGATGAAGTTTCAGAGCTCTCACTTTTGCTTTCTCTAATGGTGTACACTTGATGAACCTGCATCTCTTGAATTCTGATACCTGCAGCCGAGGCCTGGCAGCCGCCCATCGGAGAAAGGGATCAAACACAGCATTAGTTCAGCTCTGCGTCCTTCTGTCTACTCTTTCATCTCATTCGCTCATTCTTCTTGCCCTCCCTCCCCCTCCCCCTCCCCCTCCCCTCCCCCTCCCCTCTCCCCTTCTGCTTCTCTTTCAATTTAAGCACTCTCTTTCCACTTCTAATTTCTCCTCTCTGGAAGTCGGGGTCTTTTTCAGAGTGGATTAATGTTCTGCGGAGCTTTTAGGGGGATCGTTTATCTTTAGTACTGTAGATTGTGTAGAGATCATACGAGAGTATCCTTGGAAAATAGAAGAAATATGAGGGTGTTTTTCTTTTGTGTTAATGTATAATCAGTCCTGTTAGTCTAAAAAATGTGGTCTGAGGGATTTCTCATGGTAATGCATCATTTATTTGATGGTTTTCTTATGCAACACATCTGGCAAAGAGCACATCACGCTAACCCGTCGCACTTTACATTTTGAGGTTAGCTGATCCCCGGGATGGAAAATAAACTGAAGAGATTTTTTTATAAACCCACTTGCCATGAAGTTTTCAAATAAAAAAGCTTATGGCAGAAGTTATAAAAGCAGTAAGCATTACAAACAGCACAATAAAACTCAAGCTCAGCCTTGGCCTTGTCTCATGACTCCTCGCGTCCTAAGTCGACTGTATAGCAGGCAATAACTTAATACTGTCTTTATATCAAGCAGCTGGGGATCCATCCACAAAGACATCTGGCCTGGTTTTAGTGAAGGTCAGTCTCATCTAGCCCGCTGCTATAATGTCTATCAGCGCTATCGTGTTTAGCTCAGTGTCTTCAGCTCCTCCTTCAGAGTGCTTTTATTCACTAAACGCCCCTCACCGTGTGCGTCCCGCTCTCAGTTTTGGCTCTAAAAAGCTTCTCAAATGTCACTCTCCTCACACATCCTGCGAGAGGGCGCTGAAAGTGTTTCATACTAAAACGCACTAGAGTGTAACACCACCGAGGGTGTCAACCTGTTTCCCGTAAGAAATATTATTTAATGATTTAAAAGTAATTTAAAGCTCATTTAAAAATGTTCCTTCCCACTGAAATAAAAATAAATTCTCTCTGCCATAGCTACCAGATATCATTTGTATGTGCATATAGATTCAAATATGATGCATCAAGACTAGTTACACCATGTTTGATATCTCACAGTTATTATGCGGTGTGTCTGACTGTAAGTGCAAATGAGATTTGAGAGTTAGGGTGAGTTGAATATTTTTTTGTGAATACGAAAAATCGATCCTATTGCTTGTGAAAACCTGGAATATCGTATTGACTTTTAGTAATTTTGTTATCATTTTTTTGGACTTTTTAAAATATTGCTATTTAGGTTACATTATTATTATTATTTTTTTTTTTCAATTTTATAGTTTAGTTATTATGTATCTTTACAGTTAATAATTTTAGCGCTTAAACTTTTTTCAGTTTATTGCCTAGGCAATATTTATAATTTTATTTTATAGTTTAAGATTTTGCTTACACTTTATTTTAAGGTGTCTTTTGTTCCAGTGTAATGCTAAAAAAAAAATATACTGATAATTTTACTTTTTAATTTTAATTACTATAATTACATGTAACCTGTAACAAGGACAGTGTAAAATGAAGTTACCAAGTTTTTCAACTAATATATATTTTATTTTATTTCAATTAACATAAATGTTTTTAGAAGTTTTAGTTATCAATAATAACCCTGTTTTAAATAGTTACAGCATCTGGTCACTGGAAAAGAGCAGCTTAGACATCCAGTAAAATTTCTTCTTTTGGGTCCTACTGAAAAACAGTCACATGAGGTTAGAATGGCGTACCTGGAGTAAATAATGACAGAAATTTAGTTTTTGGGTGAACTATCCCTTTAAGAATTTGTGGAGGTGACTGTGATAAATTACCAGTTCTTGCTTCCACACCCATGACCTTAACAAACAATATGTCAAGGGTGAATTCTGGAATTACTGTCATCGATTTGCCAGTTTGATTTTTTTACCAGTGGGACAGTTTAAGTGGCAAACACGTAAATGCCTCGCTCGACTGACTCAGTGAATGTGTCACCGGCTGCACGCATTGTATCTGCCGGTCTAGCCTTTCATTTTCCCTTCTCGGGCTGCGTGGTGCCTCCCCGGGTGCCCGTCATTAATTTGCCTTTTTTATCTGCATAAATAACAGGGAGCTGAAGCGGAGCGCTACCTAATGAGTCATCCAGAGGTGGGAGACGGGGGCAAAGGGGCCAGAAACTGAGCAAAATTACATGTTTCCAGCTAAGACCTCTCCCACAGAGAGAGAGAGAGAGAGAGAAAGGGAGAGAGATGAAGGGCGGAAGGAAGACGACAAATACATGTCTTTTCTCACTTTCTTTTTTCAGGAGAAGGGATACATGTTTGGGTCAAGGACAAAAAAAAAGAAAAGGAAAAAAAATCTAAAAAGTTCAAAAGTCAGTAAGGTCGGTAAGTTTTATAATGTTTTTGACAAAGTGAAAAGGCTGCACCAAGGCTGCATTTATTTAATCAAAGTAAAACGGTATTGTGGTGCAATATTGTGAAATATTATTACAATTTAAAATAACAATTTTCTTTCTGAATAGATTTTCAAATGTAATTTATTTCTGTGATGGCAAAGCTGAAGTTTCAGCATCATTACTCCAGTCTTCAGTGTCACATGATCCTTCAGAAATCATTCTAATAGTCTGATTTGGTGCTCAGGAAACATTTCCTATTATTAGCAATGTTGAAAACAGTTGTGCTGCTTAATATATTTGTGGAAATCAATTCTTTGATGAATTGGAAGTTTAAAAGGACAGCATTTATTTGGAATAGAAATCTTTTGTAACATTAGAAATGCCTTTACTGTCACTTTTGATCAATTTAACGGATCCTTGCTTAATAAAAGTTAATTTCATGAAGAAAAAAAAACTAACTGGGCCCAAACTTTTAAACATGCAAACCATCCGTTGCAAACATTAACACTGGCAGGAATTTCCTGTCAGTGCAAGAGACATCTTATTTCTTCAAAAAAAATCTTGAACTGATATATGCTACTCACCCTCATGTCAACCTGTATGAAAAAAATGTAAATATTTGTACTGAAAAAGAACACAACAGCACCATAAATATGTTCTGAATGACAGATGTGCTGCATTCCAAGTCTTTAGGAGTCATACGAGAGCCAATTTTTTTAACAATTTAAATCCAAATCTATTGATCTTAAACGATCATATGACTTGAGAAGACTTGGGTTATAGTTCAGGAGTCACATGGGCCACTTTTATGGTGCTTTTGTGTCCTTTTTAATGCTTAAACGTAGGTTAGTCATATGGGACATGATGAGGGTGAGTAAATTATGACAGTTCATTTTTGGATGAACTATTCTTTTAAAGATCTTTTAAAGAGTCAGCGGAGTGTGTTGTTGGGAGGAAGAGAGAGAATGAAAAATCCAGGGAGCATGTGTTGGTGGTTCAGAGTCATAATGCACAATTCAGCACCTGTGAAGAAGATGGAGATAATGAGTGAAAACACAGAGGAAGGGTGAAAATAGCAATGAAAGATGGCAAAAGGATGAAATAGAGGGACGGAGAGGGAGCGAGAGCAGCCGGTAGCTAGCCTTTCCTATCTGTGAATAATTCATTGGTGACGTTCCTCTGAGGCTCGGCCTCCAGGCGGCTCTTTCCCTCATTCAGAGCGGTGATGGGCTCGTCTCCCCTCCCTGATAGCGCTCCAACCTGAATAAAGCGCTTGATTCACCCCCGCTAAATTCAATAACACACCCTTTGATCCTTCCGGAACCACAGCTCTGTATCTGTCGGTTCCCATTGATGTGGCTTTTGGGTCTCTCATTCCTAATGCAACAGCCTTGCCTCTCGGATTTGGAACTTAGGAAATTATGTATACACTGCTTACTTGAATTAATGTAAACAGCATGCTTGTGTTTCTAGTGCAGTTTATTCTAGTCGGGCCATCTTTTATCTTTCGGTTTAATGCGTCATGTGTGCAGATCCATGAAGAGAACAAAAGAAAGAGAGAGAGAGAGAGAAAGGCTAAAATAGGCTTCAAGGTGTTTAGTGTTACAAAACCTAGTGAGCTGCCTATAATGCATTTTAAGGCATCATACTAAGTGCACTTGTTCTGATATCTTATTTTGGCCAAATTCAAAGATAGCATCACATGTATGGTCTGTGCCTGTGGATAAGATAATATGATCCCATAATGTATTGTGAAAAGCTCATAAAAAAGATGACAAAGCTAGAGAAATTATATAAAAATTATCAATAAAAAGTGATTTGACCATTTAAAAAGGCACTATTGTACCCACAACTTGTGTGTGCTGTGTATTTTTATTCGTTTTAGATTTCCACAGTGTTTATTTAGCAAGATGCTGACACTTAAACTATGTACTCTGCCATCTAGTGTGTGAATTTGATAGTGTCATCTCAAAAATCATATTGAATATGTTGTAAACATACATGAATGATGTTACATTATTATCTGCAGCACAACTCATCCTATACAATTATTTTTATGTTATTGCTGATAATTGGTAAATGGCCGATTTTGTCCACAAAAAAAGGGGGTTACATTTTAAAATATATTAAAACAGAAAAGAGTTATTTTAAATTGTAATAACATTTCACAACATTGCATTTTTTACTGTATTTTTGATCAAATAAATGCAGCCTTGGTAAACATTCTTTCAAAAACATTAATAAAATCTTACAGACCCCAAAACTTTTGTTCGGGATAGTGTAAATAAAAGAACTAAGCTCAGTTTTCTTTTTAAATGCTACAAGTAAATTTTAGACTCTTTTATAGGACATCTACTAATTGTAATTAAAACCTAGTTTTAACATTATTATCAGCACATTAAACTGGGATAGCAGAAAGTATCAAAAGCTTTGAAATGTTACAGACATCAGCTTTAAAGTTTCAAGAACTGCTACTGCACCAAGAAAATGTTGAGATCAGTCATTAATTTGCACGAGTGTGTATTTGTGTGTACACTGCTTAACACTGCTTAAGGTAATGCTTTATGCTACTATTGTGCTTCAGGTTAAAGACAGCAGAGAAAAAAAGAGAGAAACACCCCCTCTGGATGTAGAAAAGGAAGGGCAAAGAGAGCGCATCAAGATTTCTCTCTGTTTTACTCTCCCCCTTTCGTTCTTTCTCTTTCCGCTCCCTTCTCTCCCCAGGGCGGTATAAGCAGAGCAGGATTGAGCTGAAGTACGTGAGGCTGCATACGTCATACTGAGTCCTCAAACCGAGATATTTTAATCCCACCTACAAGCAGCAGGTCATCTGTACTTTTTCAAGTGCTCTACATGTCCCAAATGACTTCTCAAGCAGACACACATCCACAAACACACATAAGGCATGTGCATTCATGCACAAACAGTCATGGTCCACTGCGTCAGCCCCCTTACCTAACAGGGTTTTCATATCAACCAGCATTGTATCGAATAAAGAGGCACTTTCGCTAAGTTTCCTCTGAACAGATGCCTCAATTGTGTCGTTATGTTGTTGATACTGTGGAAGGAGCGATATGACTCCCTTGTTTGTTATTTGGTCTGTGTGCCGGCCGTTTCGATCTCCACCGCATGTGTAATGGAACAGAGCAGATGGAGTCATCAAACCTCTGCTGCCACTGTAGAAGGACCGGAGAATATGTATGTAAGGCCCCTTGAGACAGGAAGGAAGGAGACTTGTAATGTGCCTGATTTAAGCAACCATAACAAATCCTCCACCAGTCAGCTGCACCTCAAACTGACACGTGTGTCGAATGTCAACAGCTAATAGTTGCTTGCCATTGTTCGAGAACCACCTTCGCTAGGGCTCCGGGGGGATATGCAAACGACTGTGGCAATGAAATTGTGTTTTATTATTTACCTGCCATCGTTTGGCTTATTCAAATACAATGTGCATGTATTATACGTGATATATGTATGTAGGGGTGTGCTAAAATAGATATTTTAAAAATCAACTAGTCGAAATTATCAGTCTTAAGGACATTTTGTATAACTAGGCTGGTTTGAGTTCACCTGACCCCAGTTGGGCACATTTCTTAAAGGATTTTTTTTTTTTCTTGTACATAAGAAATGCTCTTGAGTCAAAAACAACCAAATGGATTGTAATTTTAGATTTTACAATTTTAGATTTATTTGAATTTGAATGTAATATATATATATATATATATATATATATATATATATATATATATATATATATATAATTTCAAAGTCTGTCAACCATTTATCCACACACACACATATATATATATTTCAAAGTCTGTCAACCATTTATCTACACACACACACACACACACACATATATATATATATATAAAAATCTAGATTTATAGATTTATATAAATCGAGTCAGTCTAACTAATCAACTAGTCGTTTTTGTATGAGTCAACCATCGTGACCCGTCTCTAACAGCATCCTCAATGAACATGTAATTACAATCTGTACTCTCTGAGAAACGTGCAATAATTGAATAGTCTGCATTGCATGCATAATAAGTGAAGGTAAGCATTCCTGTCTGGCGGAGGCAAAGGTGACCGAAATCGTGTGGATTTGCATCCACCGTAATGAGCATTTTAGCTGCACTCTCTGGCAGAATCATGATGGCAAAAACCCCTCATAATTGCTTTTGCGGCAGGGAGCCTCATGACCTGTCATTTGATTGTCCATTACGGCTGTATTTTCCTGCACATTGAGTCAAACTGAGTAAAAGGTGTCCGGCTGTGTGTTGGGGGGTTAAATCCCGGAGGCCGCGCTGGGCCGGAATATCTCTATCACAGACATACACAACAGGGCCATATGTGAAGAACATAATGAGCATCAGGCACATGGAAGAGACGCACGGCGGGTTCATGGCCTAGCAAAACGGGCTGCCTTGATAAAGCCCATTCATTGTAAATGAAACATAGATGCACTACTACCCAGCATTCCCAGCTATAGATTGGATATTTTCATTCTAAAATCTCCTGATGCTTCTCTAAACATTGGGCTAGAACCGTTCAAACCTTTTAAACTTTTGTATTAATAAAAGGAAATTCACACGGAAATCCCATTCTTTAAAGCTGACCAATCAGCTGCAAGAATCTGAAACCACAATGCCAATGTTATTGCAAAAATGTGTTTCATTCGGGTTTTGGTTTTGTGGAGAATTAGGTCCATCTGCTGTGGCTTTGTTGTTGTTTGTTTTCCCCACCATTGTGCTTCAGAAGCTCTAAAGTATTTTTTCTCTCTCTCAACTGCACTAAAAAGAGCAAAGAGATCTTAAGATATATAAATTATGTGTATATATATATATATATATATATACACTGCTCAAAAAAATAAAGGGAGCACTTAAACAACACAATGCAACTCCAAGTCAATCACACTTCTGTGAAATCAAACTGTCCACTTAGGAAGCAACACTGATTGACAATCAATTTCAAATGCTGTTGTGCAAATGGAATAGACAACAGGTGGAAATTATAGGCAATTAGCAAGACACCCCCAATAAAGGAGTGGTTCTGCAGGTGGTGACCACAGACCACTTCTTAGTTCCTATGCTTCCTGGCTGATGTTTTGGTCACTTTTGAATGCTGGCGGTGCTTTCACTCTAGTGGTAGCATGAGACGGAGTCTACAACCCACACAAGTGGCTCAGGTAGTGCAGCTCATCCAGAATGGCACATCAATGCGAGCTGTGGCAAGAAGGTTTGCTGTGTCTGTCAGCGTAGTGTCCAGAGCATGGAGTGTCCAGAGCCAATCTTGGTGTTCTCTGGCAAATGCCAAACGTCCTGCACGGTGTTGGGCTGTAAGCACAACCCCCACCTGTGGACGTCGGGCCCTCATACCACCCTCATGGAGTCTATTTCTGACCGTTTGAGCAGACACATGCACATTTGTGGCCTGCTGGAGGTCATTTTGCAGGGCTCTGGCAGTGCTCCTCCTGCTCCTCCTTGCACAAAGGCGGAGGTAGCGGTCCTGCTGCTGGGTTGTTGCCCTCCTACGGCCTCCTCCACGTCTCCTGATGTACTGGCCTGTCTCCTGGTAGCGCCTCCATGCTCTGGACACTACGCTGACAGACACAGCAAACCTTCTTGCCACAGCTCACATTGATGTGCCATCCTGGATGAGCTGCACTACCTGAGCCACTTGTGTGGGTTGTAGACTCCGTCTCATGCTACCACTAGAGTGAAAGCACCGCCAGCATTCAAAAGTGACCAAAACATCAGCCAGGAAGCATAGGAACTAAGAAGTGGTCTGTGGTCACCACCTGCAGAACCACTCCTTTATTGGGGGTGTCTTGCTAATTGCCTATAATTTCAACCTGTTGTCTATTCCATTTGCACAACAGCATTTGAAATTGATTGTCAATCAGTGTTGCTTCCTAAGTGGACAGTTTGATTTCACAGAAGTGTGATTGACTTGGAGTTACATTGTGTTGTTTAAGTGTTCCCTTTATTTTTTTGAGCAGTGTATATATATATACAATATATAAATACCTTATTTAGGTCAAATAAGTATACAATTAATACTTTTTAAAAATGCTGACCCATAATTTTTAGTAAAATACCTTGTAGTTATTCTCAAAGTTCTGCATATACTGTTGAACTGAACTGTCTGTGATTCTGCATAATTGTTGCATTACTTTTATACCACTGCATACTGTAGATACTGTATGTTGTCATCTGCACAATTAAAATTTGATGGCCATAACTCTCTCTGTTGTATAATAGCAAAGAAGGCTTTAGGTGAACTTGACCTTGGCCGATTTCATCTAAAAATGGTAACCTTTTTATGCGTTTTGGCCGTTCATTTACACGACAACTGCATTTTGGGGACCTGAAAGCAGTCCAAAGTGCAAGTTTTTGAGAACGATACCGTTATTATCTCAGTGTAAACTACAAAACACGAATTTGTGAAAACGATGACGTCATGCGCATGCATATTACGTGTACAGTCTAGGCGTGTAGTGTTTCTTTACAAAGTGACATCGCCAACTACTGGCCTGGCATGCGTTTTTAGTCGTTTACGCAGATCCGTGTGAAAATGGATCGTTTTGACAATGGTGTCATCTGTATTCCAACATTTTTTTTTTCGTTTTTAGTACATCATTGTCATGATAACGTACGCTTCAGTCTCCAAATCCAGTTTAAATGGTCCCCTCATAATTGGGTGGCGGTGGTTTTTCAGAAGGATAGTCGTCCTCCATACAAAACTCACAATCAGTTCTGGCTCCATTCTGACATGATGCCCTAACTATTCACAATCCATTCAGTTCCCAAAGGACTAAATCTATTATTTTACTGGCTGAATCTTCAATTTCACTTAGAAATACCTCAATATGTCAACCAAAATTGTCTAATTTCCAGACTTTTCTTTGCCTTGTGACTGGAGCTGGGACAAATTCTCCTCCGTCAACTATTCAGACCATGACAAAGCATTGATTTTCTGCTCAGGTGATTTTAATTAGGCATTTTTAATTAGTTTGCCTATTGTTTGTCCTTCATTCTAGAGTTCAGGCATCGGCCAGAACTGTATCATTCATACATCCGGCCCACAGTCTTCTGACATGGGCTGTCTCTAGTTGATAAGAGCACAATCAATGTGTGTGACACTCCCTACAATTAGCTTCCCTAATTAACCATTTGGCCAAGGAAATAGTCACTGCAGGGGGGTGATTTCCAAGCTTGAAGGAAACCAGAGGTGTTGATTCACGAGTTTTACGATTTACAATTCTAAACTGCCAAAAAACCTGTTAATTCTCTATATATACGTGCCCTGAAATTAATGAATCTCTTTTGAGGAGGCCATACAATTAAAAGCCATTAATCTGACTCTGAATGAATGGATTTAGTCTCTACTCTGTTTATTAAAACCCTCACAAAATGGCCCTCCCTTTTCTTTTTTGGCTTTAAATGTGCCTTTAAGAATTGCTTGAACTGATATGATGCACAAATATCTGTGGTTTTTAGAAACACAATAGGTTTTCCAGCCTGCCTGCACCTATCAGAAGACAATGCAAGATGAGACTCATTGTGTTTATGGAGTAACGGCACCCTTGAGCCATCTCCTGTCTGAACATGCATGCCTCCATCACTATCGATAACAATAAATAACTCTTTCTGTGGAAACCCTTAAGGGATGGGTGAGATAAAGAGCCAAATTAACTGTTCTCAACTCGTAGGTACTGTTTAACCTGCATTTTCCCAGAACTGGATGGCAACATTTACAAAAAGGGAAGGGGAATAAAATGGGAAAATAAGATGTAATAAAAACAAGTGCTTTTAAATTTGTGGGTTTGGAAAGGTCACGCATAGCAAGGAATTTTTTGTTCTGTCCATCTTGAAACCTATAACATATAACTGTAAGGTATAGAGTTCAGAAGTTTGGGGTAGGTAAGATTTCTAAAAACGTTTTGAAAGAAGTCTATTATGCTCACCAAGGCTGCATTAATTTGGTCAAAAAATACGAAAATATTATTACAATTTAATATAATTTAATATATGTTGTAAATATAAAAAAAATCAAAAATCCTGTGATGGCAAAGCTTAATTTTTTAGTTTCAGTGTCACATGATCCTTCAGAAATCATTCTAATATGCTGGTGTGAACAAGAAACACTTGTTATTATCAATGTTAAAAACAGTTGTGCTGCTTAATATTTTGACAATATATAATAAAAATGAGTAATGATAATAATGTGAATTTTTTGTTTTACAAAAAAATATATATTACTGTGTTGAGTTGCCATTTGATGTCCAATATAAAAGAAAAGCAGTTGAGGGCCACTGATATAATGTAGGCTGCCGCTATATGCTCATCCAGTTATGCAAAAAATTCATATCACATACGCATGCACACATATCATGGGCAGCTAGCCGTAAACAGGAGGTTAAATGTCTAAAATTCAAGAACTGATTGATAGCCTGTCTCCTCTATGACGTGAATGAAAGCAGAATCATAAATAAGGGAGACGGCAGACGTGAAGAGGCAGGCTGTCTGCGCTCCAAGGCCTGCAAACACTTCACACGCTCTCACGCAAAAGAAATGAATCTCATTTTCTGAAAAGAGGCTGTTATTAATACCAAGAAATACCACAGAAATGGGTTGTTTTAGCAGGGTGCTCCTTTGAACATGGCAAGGCTTTTTTTGTCTCTCTTAAAATGAATTTGAAGGAAACGTTTGAGTATTTTTAGGTCAAATCATTTCCGAGGGTTTTCTTGTTTTATTAATTCCAATGGTACGGCCCTTTGGATTTTAATTACATGTTCTGTTTTCTATATACTTAATGAGAATTCATTAGGTTACTTGCATACGGAATGTGTTTGTTGTCGCCATATGAGAACAAGGAAATGTGCAATTAAATTAGTGAATTTAGAAACATCTGAGAAACATCTTGATCTCTAAAGAAGGCCAATATTCAACATGTTTGAGGGTGAAGGATGTTTAAATAAATTTAAACAAGGATTAAAATTGCCTTATTTTAGTTCCAGAATGTCTTGTTTGTTTCTTCACCAGTGGCCCATAAGCTTGTAATGGTTGATTTCTGTAGCTTAGCGAAGTGTCGGTCTACAAACAAGGTTTTAGCACACTTATAAATAGCATTTGCTTTGCTTTGTATTGGGTTTTTCTTGAGCTCTTCTTTAGCCATTTCAGGCCAAAATTGATTGCGGCCTCTGATCAGTTGTTAATAAAGTGGCATTCAAGCCCATTCAGGAAGATATAGCACATGCATTATAGCAACATTGTGCACAATCTATCATAAGCATCAATCTTTTGCACTGGGCTTTTGTTTGGTTGTTTGTTTGATGAAAGCTTGAGAAGGAACGAAAAAGGAGAATCAACCGAGACTTGAAAAATTGGCTAGTTTATCTACAGGGCCGTCTGACCTTGCTTTGTCATTTTAGAGGCATCAATGTGCATTCAAGTGGAGTTAAATTTAGTCATACTTGAGGCTGCGAGTCAGAGAATAACATAGGCTCTGTCCTTTCGGCAGCAATACAGTGAATAGTTCACATTCTCTCAAAGAAATTATTGAAATAATACAGAACTGTGCCAACAGAATCTAAAATACCTCTTTTGTACCGAAACAAATGGCACAGAGAGGGAAATATTGATCGCTTTGTAGTTTTGGGCAGAGCTTAGGTAAAATGTTTGATAAGCATTACTAGTATTCTTACTAAATTTCTCCATGGTCACCATAGTTTAGTCAATAATTAGTGGTCCTTTAAACTTCCCTTACCAGTCTTAAAGTCCCCCTGTGGTGAAAATCAAGCTTTTAATGTTGTTTATATGTCTATGTGGTGTTTTTAATATGCTTTAAGACAAACCATGTACAAATTCATAAGTCAACACCATTGCTGAGTATTTTCTCTTTAAAACTGCAATGAACTAAAGAGTCTCAAAAACCAGGTTTGAAATCGTTGGTGTTTCTGACGTCTCAAACTACCTTGTAACCAATCACGTCAACGTCTGAATCTCTGAGCTGGTGCGAGTGAGTGGAGACGGGGCTAATTTGCATATTCATAGAACCGCGTATACTAAATGAGGCAAGGGTGTAGAGTTAAGGCCCTTGTACACTGAGCGAAATTCGCGTCCGAAATTTTCGCACGTTAAAAAATAAATACGACCTCACGTTATGTCAATCACACTTGTACACTGCCTCCGAAACTTTCGTCCGTCAAAAAAAAATCAAATCGGGTTCGATTTTCTGCGTTTTTCGCATCCGTAACAAGGGGTTGAATGGTGTTTTGACAGTTTAAAGCCACAGAATGACGGATACGAAAAAACGCATGCGAAAATTTCGGATTCAGTGTGCAAGGAACTTTACATTCAAACTTTTTTTAGGCAAGAAGAAATTTATTTTCAAGGAAAAACCAATTAAATACGTCATTTTGGTGATCAAAGGTGAGTTTTAAGGGATACAATTATTGACTGCAAGGGGAGTTTAAATCTAAGAGCACCTTCAGTCCCTAGTGAGTAGCCTACACAACTCACCATGCAAACCAGCTCATCTGCTGCAGCGAGAAAAAGGTGCAGTTTCATCACTGCCATGTCACTCTACACTGGAACCAGAATGACGCCCAACGAGAACTGACTACTGACAGTGTAGCCAGACAATAGGGGGGGCGGGCGCCTGTGGAGGATGCATCTAGCGTGCCAGAATTTGCCCCTCTTCTCGCCCCGCTGCATCCTCTGATCTCTGCGACGGATGCTTTTCTCGGTGGAACAGAGTGACTTTAGAGCAGCCAGTCATTTATAATGCCCACATTGCATGACTGGGGGCCTCAGAGGCCGAGGATGTGGGCAGAACTGTACGGGTGCGTGCTCAGTGCCTGACCCCTATTTTCACAGAGCCATGCAGAGATAGACTACTTAGCACTGCCTGCTGGGCAGCGTCTGCTTCGTTTTCAGTTTATATTTATTTATTTATTTGAAACTCTAGGCAGCTCTTGGGCATCTATCTGTACATAGTTTGTACATATGATTTGCGTTCTACTAATTTCAAGACAATTAAAATATTGATCACAAAGAAACAAATATAGTACAATATGTATGTTTCAATTTTATTTTAAAAGCCATTTTATGTTGTTTAGATGGATCACTGATTATTGCTGCTGTGCTGCCACCTACTGGCCATATATGGTAACTAGAAATATTTTAGGGCAGGATTGGTGTTGTCATCCTCAATACGTTTCTCTTTTTCAGGAGACAGCGGATTACACTAATGTCCAGGAGCTGAAGTATTTAGACTTGGTCATATGCGAGTCGCTCAGACTCTACCCACCTGCATTCAGGTTTGACGGCTACTATTTTTTAACCGGTTGAAAACACATTGGTTCTGGGCATTGAACTAGAATGTACTTTTCCCCCAGAGTGAATCTTAAATATCATGTTGTTTTTGTGTATTTCATCACAGGGTTGCACGAGATGTTGAGCAAGACTGTGTCGTGAATGGCCAGCTTCTGCCTAAAGGATCATCTCTGGAAATCCCTACAGGTTTCCTTCACTATGACCCAGAGCACTGGACCGAACCTACGAAATTCATCCCGGAGAGGTGAACTGTCTTTCAGCCAGTCCTTTCTACGCAGAACAGTTTCTGTAACAATGATTGTTTATATCTATGATGCTATTATGGCTGTCAACATTGCACAGCAACAGTTTTCCATGAGCTAGACAAATTGAGTGATTGAGTGATACAAATGTGATGGTGTTTTTTCATTCAAAAAAAAAAATTTAGGCTATGTTTACATGACAATGATGTACTAAAAAAAGCTTAAAAAAAATTGTCCTTTGCTTTTTCGTGTACAGAAGACAACGTTGTCAAAAAGATCCCTGTTCACATAGATCGGTGAAAACGACTAAAAGCGCTGTATTATTCATGCCAGGCCAGTAGTTGGCGATGTCACTTTGTTAAGAAACACTACGCGGCTATAGACTTTTTTTTATTTTATTTTATTTTTATTTTTTTTATTAAATGCTTGTAGAAGATTACGCGGCTATAGACTGAACACGTAAAACGCATGCTCATGACGTCACATTACACAAATTTGTGTTTTTGTAGATTACATAGAGACGATAATGGTATCGTTTTCAAAAGCATGCACTTTGAAACCCTATTTCAAAAGTTTGCGTTTTCAGGCCCCCAAAATGCTGTTGCGGTGTAAATTAACTTCCAAAACACAAACAAAAATGACAGGTTTTAGTTGAAAACGGTGTTGTGTAAACGGGCCCTACGTTTAGCGTAGTTACATATACATTGCCATTCAAAAGTTTGGGGTCAGTAAGATTTTTTTAAAGAAATTAATACTTTTATTCAGCAAGAACACATTACATTGTTCAAAAGTGACAGTAAGGACATTTATAATGTTACGAAGAATTTCTATTTCCAATACATGCTGTTCTTTTGAATCTTTCTATTCATCAAAGAATCTTGAAAAAAAAAATGTATCATGGTTTCCACAAAAATATTAAGCAGCACAACTGTTTTCAACATTGATAATAAGATGATATGTTTTTTTGTTTTGTTTTTTGAGCACCCAATGAGCATTAGAATGATTTCTGAAGGATCATGTGACACTGAAGACTGGAGTAATGATACTGAAAATTCAGCTTTAACATCACTGGAATAAATTATATTTAAAAATATATTAAATTGTAATAGTATTTTAGATAATAAATGAATTCTTGATGAGCATCGGAGACAATCTGTACACAGCTATTTCTCCATTTTGTTTGCCTGCCTCCCATGTGATGTGCTCACAATGAACTCTGCATTTGTCTCAGGTTCACTCCAGAAGCCAAGGCCAGCCGGCACCCATTTGTGTATCTGCCATTTGGAGCGGGGCCACGCAGCTGTGTGGGCATGAGATTGGCCCAGCTGGAGATTAAAGTGGCTCTGGTTCACATATTTAGGAGGTTTAACGTTGTGGCCTGCGAGGACACTGAGGTTTGTCATTGTTTGACTGGAAAAGTGCAGCTTTAGTATGCATGTAGATTCTGGTTTCCAATATTTTCTCTTCCATCACACAGGTTCCTCTGGAATTAAAGTCGAACACCACCCTCGGACCCAAGAATGGTATTTTTGTCAAAATCACCAAGAGGGAGAATTTTGAGGACGAGTCCTGATATGGTTTCAGTTCTCAGCTGCAGTCTGATTCTAATCAAATTACTTAGAAATCATATTACTTATTCATATGTAATTCATATTACTTAGAGTCATATGACAAACATATCTGTACTAATTGTTTGGTTAAAACTGATTTATACAGTGTCACATACTGTATAGTGCATTTGATAAAAGGAACTGGGATGAGACGTCTTGCCTTATTGCCCACAAGGCATTTGATTTTATGTTGATTACACTGTTATTTTATGTATTTTATATTATGTAAATATACAGTGCTGTACCAGAATAATGAGATTATTAAGGTTCAGAATGTGCAGTTTGCTGTATTGTGTTTGTGTGGCATTATCTTAACTGATTTAGTTGAATGTGAATGTTTACTCAGGGTATGAACTGTCAACTTTGACGACATATTCAAATGATTTGAAATTGAAAGTATTAATGAAAGTAATACTAAATAAATGGTTTAACACTCAGTATACTTGTATTCATCCTCATTATTTAATATCAAGCATTTTAGACCCACACGAAAGGAGTCAAGTGTGTGAATGTTATGAGCTTTAAACCACAGAACTTTTCGATAGAACTCTGTGAAAGTTTGTTTTGTATATAAAACCAACTTACTGTAAACGTGGACGGTTCTTGTCCCGAAAAAGCCGCTGAGGGGAACAGAGTCTGCGATTAGTAGTCTCCATACCCGATTTCTAAGACTTCACTTCTCAGTCTCGCCACCAGGGGTCGCAGTGACTCCCCAATAATATCTGACCAGCTCCTTATCGTCTCATGATTTCCTGGTAAATGTCCTTCTTCCCCTTGCCTGTTTTTCCACTGCATTATTGAGCAATCACATCACATTAATCTTGCTCCTTTATTAGTGATTTAGCATTTCTTGATTTTTGATCTACAAATTAAAGTTGCGATTTTGTTTTGGATATTACATGCTGCAAATCTTTCATAGTTATTTGTCAGACTGTATTGTTTATAGCAGAGCTGTACTTTGCATATCATTTTCCCAGAGGTCCAAGAATGCGATGGGTGGAAACTTTAAAATCAAATACTAACAGAGACCGATGTAGGGATAGTTCACCAAAAAAAATAATTTTCTCATTATGTACTTAGCCTAAACAGGAAAGCTGAATGTCTTAATTCACTGTAAAAGTAGTGCACTATATTTTAAGTCATCTGAAGCCATGCAATAACTGTGGCAGACCAATATTTAAGTTCTAGACATCCATCCTACCTTTTCACATTCATGAGAAAAAGCAAATTTAGTTTTTTGATGAATTATTTGAGTCAGATCTTTTCAATGAATCAACTAATTCAAAAAGTTCAACTTGCCGACTCAACGATCCAATCACACCTGTTTCTAATGACACAAATATATATATATATATATTTTTTTATTATTATTATTATATATTTTTTAATAACTGTAATAATAATGAAAATAATTGTACAAAGTACAGGTCTGTAACAGTATTAGTACTTTAATTCCATCCACTTCATTGAACATAAAAAAATAAAAACTTAGTAATGCTCCAGTAATTCAAGTGCTTGAGTTAAAATCTAGTGCAATAAAACTGAATTATTGATTGATTTAGTGATTATACTATATATACCTATACTATATACCTTTGATTATACAACTGATACAGTATTAAAACCTTTTTTTCTCAGTGCCAAAGCCAATAAGGAAATACAATGATTGCATCAAATACATAAAGACATTACATAAAACCATGTTATTTTATTCCTCTTATGTCTGTCACAGATGATTGTTTAGTAATCCTAATTCTGATTAAACAATTACCTAATATGTAATACCCCACAAACATTTTCTTGAAAGAAAATACTTTAAAATGCTAAAGAGTTGTAGATTTTGGTTATGTTCAGTGATGTTAACATAAATCGTTTGTGTAACAGGACTTTTTCAAAACTATTTCAAGAAATAAGTATATAAGAAAACCTGCTTTACATTACTAGAATGTTTCAATGTATCAAACATATTTAAAAATAGTTTGCTACTACACAAATTAAGAGTATTCAATGATGTACTCAGGATAGATCTGGAATTTCTCAAACACAACAAAAATGGCAGGGTTGGTCTCATTGTCAACACAGCTGTTGTAAAAGCTTTGACTGCCGGGTTTCTGTGGAGGACGGAGAAAACTACTGTTACCCCTTGTGAAGTCTCCGACCAGCACCAGTGCCACAAACATCTTCTTGGTCTTGCCGTTCCTGGATTTTGCATATCTGTCAGAGTATAAAGCATCTCTGGCAAAATAGCTGCCTGTTAATCATAAAAAATCAATTCAAGAAACATTCAATAGCATTTAATAACTTTCATTGTACATAATATGATGAAGAGCTGTTATATGCATAAATACCTTTCCCATAACTTGTCCCATGACTGCCACAGATCCTCCAGTCAAAGTTCTGCTCACAGATGGCATCTATGAACGACTCATCCGTACCATGGAAAAGGTAACGCTGGTTCACAGCATTCCCTCCATTCTTCAAATTCATTTGTTCTTTTTGCCTAGAAAAAAAAACATGGATAATTTAAAACGCATATACCATATTCAAAATACTATTATTACCCACTTAGAATGTAAATAGTGTATTTGGATACTTAAACACTTATTAATATTAAAGTTGTCATGAAACGGAAGTTGCGGTAGTCTTTTTTCCCCCTATTGCGATGTGCAGTACATCTGAGTGAAACGGCTTTGTTGAGCAAGAAAAAAAAAAAGTAGGCTGGGACTTAATTTTGTCCATCGGGAATTGATTGGATCATTGTGATCCCAAAAAACGTCATCAGAGAAAAGATGAGATGTCGTCGCAAGTGGGAGGGAAAGTTGTTCTGGTTAAAGATTACAAGGGCACATTAATAAAAAATAAATTAAAAAAAGATGTGTACATTTAAAATAAATACTGCAATATTCCATTTTAATAGCACATTTTTCAAGTAAAATACCAAGTTATAATTTAAATAATTATAATTCAAATCAAAGATTAAGAATTTGTTTACTTTATGTTCATCCCACATTCATGGAACATGTTCATAATTCAAGTGATAAACTATACCTGTGTGATTTTGAGGGGAAATGACTTCATACATTCACTAAAATGGCTTGAAAGTGAAGTTAGTTCTGAGAAAAGCTCAAGTATCATTTGCTTGCAGATCCAAAAGATCTGACTGTCCAAAATGGTAGTTTTTACAAATACAGTAAAGCTGAAGTATAATCTGTAATGACCTTGTGCAACTGAACTTTCTTCTAGTAGTCATGTTGTTGTTGTTTTTCCTAGTGAAATGTTAAATAGAAATATATGAAAAAAAAACGTACCACTGAAAGACCTTCCAGAGAGAGGGATTCTGCACTCTTTCAATGCTGTGAATGATGCTTTTGGGCATTGTTCTACTAAACATTGATCCCACTCTTTGGTATTCCTTGGAAGAGCTTTGCAAAGGAATAATCTAAGGAAACATTACACTGTTTTAGTTTCAGAAAGTCAGTATTATTAATTGACTGTTGGTAACTGATGCTTTTCGACTAACATAAAAACTATGTGATGTCCCACATATGTAAGTCGCTTTGGATAAAATGCTTAAAGGGATGGTTCGGAGTAAAATCAACCTAGGGTCCTTTGCACCATGACATCGAGCCAAACACCCCCCCCCCCAGAAGCCTTTTCCCTTGGTTGAAAATTTTAAAAGTTAGAGCTTATTTCGAGATATCAGCCGAATGGCTTAGTGCAGGCGCTATTGGCTAATGCTACATGCTACTGCTAAAGCGATGCATAAGGATGTAGTGTAACGACGCCCAGTTCCAGGAATGCACTAATATTTTGTTGGTAGTACCAGTTTATAACAATTATTAGTTAACACTAAGTTGTCAACACTTCGGAAAAAATAATAATTCGTCGTTACACTACATCCTTATGCATCGCTTTCTGTCAGGACTTTTACGTGCTTTTCTCAACTCAGTGAAGTGACCTCGACGTCCGGGTTAGCGGTAGCATGAGCCGTCAGGCAAGTGTTATTTAAATAAACTCCTGATGTACTTACAAACTTTCCAATGCCTCGTTTTATGAGTACAGAACCTATTTATACTACTGTAGAAGTTTGGTGCCATTCTGGGCATTATTAGTGGGGTAGTTTAAGAGATACATCCTTGGATCCATTAGCGCCTGCACCAGAGTTTCCGCTAGAAAAAAATCGTGCCGGTCAAAGTGAGGTTTCGTTTTCCGGACATTTTTGATGATATGCCGGTCAAATATCACCTCTTAATTAGGGGGGCGGGATTATTACACGATTTATTATTTATAATAATAATATTACCATCTTACGTGACAGTTCTCCATTACGGACGCGTCGCGACCGTTCAAAGCGGCACTAAAAGACTGCTTTAAAACTTCCACAGAGACCTCAAACAGAAAGCACAAAGCCTTTCTTTAAAACGAATTTCGTTTTGTATTAATTGTATCTTAATTTTAATCAGTGTTTCATTATCCAATTTTCTCGATTTAATAATAATAAAAAAACAATAAATAGGCTAATCACGACATGGAGGCGCCTGAACTGGAGCTAACGTTAAGCTATCATCCATGGCCCGAAATTTAACGTATAAGGTAGCCTACTCGCCTCACACACCTAAAAAAAATAAAAAAAAAAAATAAAGAAATATATCTATTATCTACAGAAATCTCTACTTTTAAACAGAACCATTCAAAACAAAATAAAACGATGTGATCCGTATGAAATGTGTATCTCTCTCCGGCGCGTTCACTACTGCGAAGATCGCGAGTCAGACTTCATCTTTGCAGCCGACACAGAAAACACTTGTTTATTAATAGACAATTAAAATGTCTCATTGCAATATTTTACATATTCATAATCATTACTTTTGCTGGTTCGTTGTGACAGTTATGAAAAATTGAGTGTGAGGGATTTGTTCACTTCACACAAAAAGATCTTGGAATGAGACGGCTAACTGTATAGCGTTTAGTCCACTGCCTATAATAGCCTAATTTAGAGATCACTTTTTTTTTTAACCGACTACCGACTAGAGAGTAAACTTGAGGCACTCGCAAGAAAATAAATGGATAAGTAGCTACATAATAAGATTCACAAATATTACACCATTTAAAAAAATACATAGGCTACTGAGTTACTAAAACATTCTTTGTCAAAGAATAGGCCTACACTTGTTTGTTCACAGTTTTAACGTTCATGTTTCCATTTGTTTAATTTCAAGATCTGAGGTGAATTATATCCATTGTTGCTTTTGCAGCTTTAAAGCTGGAGCACTAAATGATATTCAAAATCACATTTCACGCTTTTAACATTAAATAAAGCACATAAACAGTAGCCTACCAGAGATTATCATTGCCACACTTTGTGTTTGATGTTCCAGCGCGACGTCGCAGAAAAATAGAAACCGTTTCTAAATGAGAAATGTCGCGTGTCGCCGTCGCGGCTGGTTAGGACAAAAACTCTGATTAACATGGAAAAGATGCCTTTTATCGCGTGTCGCGTCTCGTGTAGTTAGTTAGGACAATTTTAATCGGACAATTTGACCGGAGAGATTTAATTTTGTCGGACATTTCATTTTTTTTCCGGTCAATGTCCGGCAATTACCGGACAACGGAAACCCTGGCCTGCACTAAGCCATTCGGCTGATATCTCTAAATAAGCTCTAACTTTAAAAATGTTCAACCAAGGGAAAAAAGGCTTCTGGGGGGGGTGTTTGGCTCGATGTCATGGTGCAAAGGACCCTAGGTTGATTTTACTCCAAACCATCCCTTTAATGAGTAGTAAGAGTAGAAACACTAAACTTCATCTACAGTATAACCCCAAGTACAGTACAGAATTGATTCCCATAGCGTTTAATAACTGCTTGACCTCTCTGTACTCAATGAGATTGGACTATGTACCTTGTAAGTGCCGCTAGGAAGAGCTCCTTTGTCCCAGTAAGGAGGAACTTCCACAGAAGAAGATGCTGAGCTGTCTGGAGACTCACTGCTAATTAAAAACACAATACACTAAAGTGCACTGAACAACAAATAAATCATGTTCAATGTGTGTGCATGTAATTGAGAAGAGGTAGAGTATATCATACCCCTTGATTTTGCTCTTGACATCTTCGGCCGAAACAAAACGTGGTCTCCTTCTAACGTCCCTTTCGGTTTTGTACTTCAGATTTTGCTGGCACATCTCTGAAAATGATTTGCCAAAACATCATGTCAACTCTATTTTAGTATTATTTATGGTAATAGTTTAGTTTAGGGTCCAATTCTCACCATTAATTTGTTGCGTATTAGCATGCATATTGCTAGGATGTTGGCGGTTTATTAGTACTTATAAAGCACATATGAATGCCTTATTCTACATTCCTAATCCTACCCAATACCTAAACGTAACAACTACCTTACTAACTATTAATAAGCAGGAATTAGGAGTTTGAGGCAAAAGTCGTAGTTAATAGTTAGAAGTGTAACCGCATTTATATATTATTATGGTATTTATTGTTTTGTATTAGCTTTATTTTTATGTTCAATTTTGCTATAATTTAGGTTAGTAATTGTATGTGCTTTTGTCATTGTTATTAGTTGCCAAAGCAACATTTCTAATGCTCATTTAAGTTTTTCATCTAATATTTAGAATTTATTTTAGCTTTATTTTAATAAAGAAATGATTTAGTTTTAGTTAACAGTGACAACACAAGTACCTTTTAATTTGAGGACGTATTGATGGTTCTCTGAAGTGAACGAGATTTCCTTTTCACTGTCAGCCAGGTAATGTTTCTCGAGGTCTTCCGAGGTGATTGACGCCACGAGTTTAGCATCCTCCTGTAAGATTCACACAATAACTGCTGTGAAATGTAGTTAAAAAGCTAACAGTTTTTTTGTATAATATATTGACACAAATAACTGTAAATGTATAGTATTAGTGTTCGTTTACAAGAACCCGTGTATATATGCCATCAAGAGCATGCCAAATCTGTAGGTGGCAGTGTAACGAGAAGCTCAAGCCCACGTTAGCCAATCAGAATCCCGAAAATAGCAACAACAGCAACTCGCACTTTTGACGCAGGTGCAAGTTCTGTCGCATACTGTGACGTCGGCTGCCTAAAACTCAGTTTTTCTCAGTTTAACATGCAAACGTGCAAACGAAGTTTTCCAAAATCTCCACTCTGGCTGGAGTTTCAGAGGCGAATTCTCCGTTTGCATGTAAACGAAGGGCACGAACGAAAGGAAATGTCTCCGTTTTACAAAATAACCATGTACGTGTAAACTGGGCCTTATTCTTCAAGAAAAAGCTTTAGAATCGTTTTTTGAGAGGTATTATGTTACAAATGTGTCACTGACCCCTTTGCCATACTCAGTCCAACCTCCCTTGTCATTCCTCCAGAACCAGATCCATTCAGTGGTCAGAATGAAATGGGGTGGTTTAGTAACAGAAGATGCTGTGGACAGCCGACGGACTTCTGACACTCCACAATTCATTGACATAAAGTCCACTACCTGATGATGCCCCGAGCTGTTCTGGGTAATACTGCAATATGGAGAACACAACAAGTGGGGAAAAAGGGTGTTATAAAAATCATGACAAACCACTACAATTACAGGCCACTTCAGATGCACATGTACAATCTTTAATTGGGCACTATTTTTCCAATCAATTTTCCATTTTTCACATCAATAACTTAATAAAATTGATAAAATGTTACATGAAGCGGGTCTCCTCATAGGAGCAGACGTATTAAGGTCACGTGACTAGATGAATACTACTGATTTCATTGGGCACAAAATAGATTAATCACTCACAACTGACAAAGCATTTCTACAAGGGCATCGGTTGCTTTGGCAAGTGATGAAACGCTAGATTTGCAACATTAATGTTATTAGAAAACCCATTAAAATACCACTGAGTATATATGTGTAAATTTTTATACCACAGAACATTAGCTGGACTGCAGTATGCCTTCTCAACCTCCTCTTCATTCAGTAAGTCACCCCACGTAGTTCCATCCTTCTGCAATATCTGCCATTTATAGGGTAGATGGTGGTGAAAACGGGCACACTTGTCTAGAGGGAACACAAATGATGGGATGTCAAACACATTGCTTTGAGAATAAAACACACTTAATCAAATGGGTTTTTTGTTTAACATCAAGAGGTTTTTTTGGTCCCATTTTGTTGTTGCCCTACAACCCCACATAACAGAATTAAGCTGTTGTTCTACTCAAATAAGTGCTTGCAAATAATACAACCTATTTTGGGGCTCTTACTGACACTTTTTCATATTCACCATTTGTGGCACCTTGTGAGCCGAGTTCACCTTTGTTTCCAAATCACGTTCCAGAGCACATTTCACTTTTTTATGTTACTATTACGCATATTTTATTTATAGGATAGACACCTGTCAGGGTTCTGCCCTGGAAGCTTTGTCTGTGTCTTTGTTTCATGTATCTATGTTTGTGTTGTACTTCAACATATGGCTCTGTCTTTGTTTGTGTTGGCCATGTGCTCCTCTGTTCCTGCCTCCTTGTTTCCCTGTACCACGCCCTCTTGTCTAGTTGAGTCCTCAAAAATATGTATTTTAGTATTTATAGTTTGAGAAACTCTTTGCTGCATCCATATATGCCTACTTGCACACTACTGTATATAGTATGAGAAAAACTGTACGTAAAAAAAAAGTAGTATGTCCAAATACATATCATCCGAAAAACATTAGGCAGAACGTACCCAGATGACCTACTACTTATGCCGAGATTCTGGAGTGTGTGTTTGATGGACACTTTACTATCCCATGAAACCATGGGGGAAGAGTTATGAATGGCAGTGAAGCAACACAACCAACGATGGTACAGTAGGTCACGTGACAGTGACAACATGGCGTATGTAGTGCAAATTTACCTACTACCCAGACAGCAACATAGTGTCGGCCCAGATCCGGCCCACATCTGGTACGCATGGAATCCACATGTACTAGATGTGGCCCGTATCTGGGCCAGCACTTTGTTACTGTCTGGGTAGACATGCGATTTCGGACACAGTTCTTGTTTGCGATTAGAATTAAGGATATTCAATTACTTCACCTTTGAAACTACATCCATTGCGTATGAAAAAGAGACAGATTTCATTGTGATCCGCTTCACTGACAGAGCTACTGGATTTGTGTCTGGTGCGTCCTCTCACTGCTGGTAGAGCTGCTGTTCAGATAGAAAGCAGAATGGAATGAGACATGGAAGAGAAGAACCAAAAAATAATGCTAAATAATGTGCGCTAATTTGAAAACAAACAGAATCAGTGGCTCTTTTTTTTCATTCACCTGTCTCATTTTTCTTGAAAGCGGAAGAAGCAATCAGTAACTTGATCTTGTAAAGCTTGCAGAGTCTTTGCATGTTTTGCATGTTTTCTGGACCGAGTCCTCGGACGGTCAGAATTTTCTGAGCATTTGCATCGAATCTGTGGGTCCTTTTGCAGCCTGCTCCAAACTTACAGTCATCCTGCAGGAAGTGCTGGCAGATGTGCAGGTTGGTACAGGATGTTTTATATTTACAACTGCCATATTCGCCAATCCCCTTGTTGTAGTGGGAGCACACCTAGACAAATCACAGAAGACGTCACTATGTGAAGATAAATATATGTTGTGTGTGTTCGTCATCCTGGGTCAGAGTACACAGCTTCTGTAATCACTTCACTTGTTATGCAGAGTGAGACATGCTCATGCAGGTGAATAGTTAATGTTTATACAATCTAGATATTTTAACGTGTCAGTTTCAAATACCGTCCAGAGTCTGACTTACAAAAGTCACCTGAATAAAGAATGAGATAACTAGCAAACCTGTTTAATAGATATGTACCTCAGGAAGTAATGAGGGGTCATTTTGAAGGAGAAGTTGAAACAACTGTCCACTTGTAAGGCCATGAAGATCATTACTTTTCAGGAGGTCAGAATTATGTGCTGAAGTCAAGTCATGGGGATTTTTGCATTTCGCCCTAAGAATGAAAAATAAGGCAAATTAGATATATTTATATACAGTGAAATGTTATTTTCTACCATAAACTGATCATCTAAATACAACACACAGAGTAATTTTATAATTTACAAGCAAGCTGTTATTGTGTCTAAGCAAAAATTGTGCAAATGTTATTTTACTGTGTAAATATTATTATTAACTGCATATTAGTATGCATGCTGAATTCCAACTATTGCTGCCACCTATTCCAACTTTACTAGTTCCTAGAGTAAATACTAGTACCTATTATGAGACAAGAATGATACTGGAAACATTTCTCATCTTACTAGCTGCAACTGGCTTTTTACTCATATGTAATGATGATGACTAATCAAATAGCTACTTAGTTCAATTAAAAAGAAAATTGGAATATATACGAGAATATTTACAGTACAAGATACTGAATGAATGGACTTAGTTAAAGTAACTAGGCTAGTAAAACTGAAATAGTTACCAGCACAATTGAAATGCATACTAGATACAATGGTAGTTAGTTGTCACTGGAACTGTGCTAGTATCACACTAATGAAATTTAAAATAAAAAAGAAGAAGAAAAGATAGGCTACTAGGCGCTACTGGATTAACGTTACTGCAAGTAAAAGCAAACAGGGGCTAGTACTAAATAAAGATACTAGTTAGTTTGAATGAATACACGTTAAAAATGCGTAGCCTATATACCTTACCTCTACCTTAGTGTTTATGACATACACATACAAATATTCATTATAACCGGCAGGCCTACGAAGGAACTCAAAGTTTGCTTACCCAAATCTGCAATTTCCACATACAAAGTACCTACACAGGTGTAGGTCTTCACATCCGGCACATTTGTCATTTTTACACACTCGCAGTGAGGTTTTGGCAATGATCTGGCTGTCAGCAGCTGGTATGGAGCTTCTGGGATTTGAGCCTTGATCCTGAACTATAACAAACCTCTGGTGATCATCGAGCACCTGAGACAAAACCTGATCCGCCACCGTGAAACTCTGCCGCAAATTCTTCTCGACTTTACCATACTCCGTACAGCCTCCATGCTTGCAGAGAAAGTCAAATATGTGTCTTGAGACGATATACGACATTTTCGTTGATGCCGTCAACGACGGTAAATAGTTTTCACTGCTTCTAGGGTTTGGCCGATGTTTGGGGCATTTAAACGGAAACGAAAGCGAAACTGATGCTGGTCTTTGGCGCCCCCTGCTGCCTGCAACCCATGATAATGTTAGATAGAAGCCACATTCGACCACTTTTTTTTACAGTCTATGCTCAAGACACGTCGGCGCGCCCGCCATCTTGGAACGGTCGGCGTATCGTCACTCAATTTTTTTTTTTTTTTTTTTTTTCATTCAATGCCCTTATTACATTAACATTAGCTGCCAGAAAATGAGAGAAAAAACAAAACAAAAATAGAAATAAAAATACAAATAGAAAATTACATAAAATCCAGTGCTTTCAATTCAAACCATTACATGTTATCAGGGCTTTTTTGTTTGTTCCACAAGATTTACATATAATTTAAAGTTATTTTTAAAATGTGAAAAATTTGGTTTGCATTGAGCCCACTTCTTTTAAAGTATATGGTATTTTCCTAATAAAATAAATAACTGTATAATATGTTGTTCTTTACATTCCAAATTGTCATTCTGAGTATTAAAAAAGCACATCAAATACACACATTTCTATCATACACTTCAGTTTTCTACTAATAAAGGTTTCTAAATCTTTCCAAAATAATCTTGAGTAGATACAGTGAAAAAAAGAGATGCAAAAAAGTTAATTTTTCTAGTCCACAAAATTCACAGGTATATGAAATTTTAAGCTTAAATCTTTCCAAAACATGCTTCGCAGGATATATTCTGTGAAGTATTTTGTAAGACACTTCCTTACTTTTGTTATTTACACAAAACATATTTGGCAATGCTTTGACCCAAGATGTTATTACAAAATAAAGAAGAGAATCTTGCTGCAGGAAAAGACACAGAACAAAGAGCATTTCTTATATCCTTATTGCTACATTTTTGTTTTATATTAACAATATCAATGAAAATGTTACCACATGTTGATTTCCACTGAATTATAGTTCTTTAAGAGTAACATCATACTCTTTAGAATCGCGTCAAGAACAATAGCAAACTCTCTTGGTTTAACTGGTAATTTACATTTTTTTTTAGAAATTCAGAAGCCTATATGATAACAAATATCCACTGGAATTAACCAATTGTCTAACTAATATAATCCCTTCATTGAACCAAGTATGATAGAATAGTGATTTGTTTTTGTCTTTGTTATTCCATATGAAATAATTGTGCAGTGAAAATGTGTGCTTATATACCAATTTCCATGCTTGCAGGGCTTGTCTGTGAAAACTGGCCAATTTAACAGGAATTTTGTCAACAGAAAAATTGCATTTCAATAGCCTCCAAGAGTCTTAAATATATACTTAAGAAATACGTTTCAAAGACGCTCTCTATTCTTTAAAAACTCTTTCAACCATATTTTAAAGGTGTCATTAAGTGCACTATAATCAGAGGTGGACAGTAATACATTCACACTTGCACTTTTTGAGTATCTGTAGCCTACTTTACTTGAGTATTATTTTTCTGGAAACTTTTTACTTTAACTTCACTACATCTGAAAGACACATTTTGTCCTTGAGTAGAAAGTAGCAACGTCAGTGCAGGGGAAATTATTTATTTTTACATGCATTGCCAAAACCTGGGTGACTAACAAAAATTAAAAAAGGAGAGGGGGCATCCTTGCCTAATGCCACAAAGAATATCAAATCTTTGTCGTCACTCATAGTAAGAATCAATGATGCCACAACATTGCGTAACTTCTCGTTATGAAACTGAAGAGATTTGACTTTGTTTAAATTCCAGAAGAAATGGGATAACCTTTCACAGGTGATAATGTGTTGTATTAACTCAATATTCCAGGTTTTTAAACTATGCAAACTTTTAGCTAACGCCTTTTTTGTTGTATTGATGTATTTTAGTTTAGCTAAATCATCTGCTGAAGTCTATTGCAGATATAGATATTCATACATGCGTCTAACTAAGGTTGCAGACGCACAGAGCACTTGCTCTTTAATGTTCAGGGACAGGCTTTGACTGTTCCAATATGGCGGACGGCTTACGGCCCAAAGAAAGCAGCCGCTAATGAGTCATCTATGTCTTTATGTCTATGCATGCAACTCCAGGAAACCATGCAGTGGGTCACCATGGCTACCATAGCTGCTAGCTGCTCTTTTGAGGTTTTATTGGCAGTAAACAAACAACGAATTTCGCGAAAACTATAAAACTCAGTCTTACGCAAACCTGAAAAATAAACATTTTCAAATGCTCTCTGTAATACTTGATTCTGGTTAATGAAGCATTTTTACATTTCCCTTGAACATGACCCCAGTCAACCATTTCCTTCCTGCAAGTTTCCAGTTTGACGTGTCTCACACTTACAGTCTATGTAAGTCTCACATCACATCCTCTTTCTTTTCACACATAAAAACATTAACATTAGTTGCCAGTAGGCAGGCAAGAGGAATTCTGGGAGATGGCTGAGATCTTATTCTTTTTAACACTTCCAATAAGTTAATCGAAAACAAAGGAGAATCATCTATTTTTCTCTTTGTGTGATTTCATGCCATCCCTCATCACTGTTTAATGCTGATCTTTTAGTGATAATTCCACTTGTTATAAATGATAATATTGTTAATGTTTGGCAGTTAATTACAACACAAATGTATGTTACAACACAAATAAGAGTTAAGACTAAAATAGGCTTGTGGCCTGGCCATCATAGTATAAGAAAATAAAAGTTTATGATTAGCATGAAATTAAAACTATAAGAAGCATGATTACAGGTAGCATCTCATTATTATATTAAGTTCTTAGCAAATTCTTACCGCTGAGCTGTGATATATAATATTGGTTCAATTTGAACTGGTAAATGCTACGGTGTATCTTCAATAGAAGGGTTAAAAAAGCCATTGGAACAAACACGTTTAACCAGATCTTGTTTTTCAAAATGCTCTGACACTCCTTCCTCATTAACAGTGACAATTGGGAAACAACCAAGTCCAGACTGGGAATTCATTAAGCCACTGTCTTTGTTTTTAAGCATCATATTGTGAAGACTATTTAATGTCATATGTCACCACATACTGTACAATCTTATCCTTTAAGAAAACAACACGGTCCAAGGAGGAAGAGGAGATACAAGCCAACACCTCAGTGAACTGACCAAACTATGTTCTTTATTAGAAAGACTGAGCAGTCCTCCAAAAGCTCTACAACTTGTTAGGATGTTACATGCCAAATATACAGTCTTACATAAAAGTGCAATGTCACAATGGCTAAGCAGTATCTTTATTATTTGACCATTCTTACAACTTAATAAACAGAACAACGTTAGTAATAATTTATTTACTGTAATCCCTAGCAAACTCGGTATACTGGATCTGAAATAAGAATGCCACGGCACAGAGGACGTTTGTATGAAGTTCCTCTAAAACAGTTTTAAAGGCACTTTCACAAGTACATAGTACAGAGATGTACATGGACACACTGATAAAACAGCAATGAAATACATACAGAGATTTTGCTACTGTGTGTAGTTTTGCAGGGAGAACATTTCTCAAGGCTTAGCTGAGAGACATAAGATCTCAAATATCAACGTAATGTACACTCTTAAAAAATAAAAGAAAATAAGAAAACACTTTGTAATCGTTTTTAATATCACTCAATATAAATTGGTAATCAAAAGGCTTTAGTATGTTCCTTTTACATGTTTAAAAACAGGCATTGCTTATATTGTCTTAAAGTTCCTCCCCTTGGTTCAGCGATGGACAATTTCATAACATCATCCAAACATATTTCATAGCATATTCTACCTAAATAGGAGTAAACTGTTGTATATTTATCAGTGAATACAGTACGAGTAACACTAAACTATTGCCAAACTGTCATAATAATGTGAATGTTGATGCACAGATAACATAAGATTGATATACTGTATAAGAAATCCCAGATTTTTAATTTTGGAGTGCAAATACACTGGAGTGACTGATGCTATACATATTTATTTGTCTTTGGGTATGTCATGTGACTGACTTCATTTGGGTGTGGTGCTGTATTGACATTATTACGAAGGGTTAATGGGCCACTAGCACACATAAGAAACAGCACTATCTCACGAAAGTACTGCTGTAACAGTCTCTGAGTCCATGGCTATTGGCATCATTCCCTTGTTTGGTGAAACAACAAGAATTATTGCCTTAAAAGTTTCTAGAAATGCACTTGCATATGACAACTAAAAGGATTATCGTTCATGCTTATAGGGTAGAACCGAGCCGAGGGTTTTAGACAGCTAAGCAGACAAAGAAATGATTCTCGTAGCCTATCCGCATCAAACTCTAAGCAGCACTTGAAGAACTTTACTTTTTTTTGGCAGCTAGACTTTACTATTCACAGATTACATCTAATTAAGCAGAGAGATACTAAAAAAATAATGTTTATAGTGAGCAGTTGTTCCAAATTGGCCTGGGAGAAGGTAACGCACATAAAAGACCCACAAAATAAAAATAAAAAGGTTTAGTGGATGTACATTTATATACACAATATATATTTCTTTCATTCTAAAGAAGAAACTGAGTGAAGTACTTAAAAAAAAAAAGTAAGCGGATGTGGTTTACGCAAACTCCCTGGGCATATATTCAAATATTACTATCAAAAATATAATATTCAAAGCAAAGCCTTGCTAATTCAACTTAGAATCATTCAACATCAACAGCCAATCAGGGCGGGCAAAAGATGTGACATCACATGCCCTTATATGGCAGTGCGTTTCCAACCTCAACATTCCACACATCGTCACTTCAAAGAGTCGTGACCAGAAAACACTCTTGAGATGTAAAGACACATTTCCCACAATCCTTATGCTGTAAACAGAGAAACCAAAGACCCTGCTTAGTTTCGGTATAATTCACATTTAACAGTTTTTCTAGTGGATGTAAACTGCTGATATTTAAAAAGTCACCCTAAGAATATAGGAAGCTGTAGTGATTTGTTGCTTTCTTTAATATCATTTAATCTATTCACACAGAGTATTGCGGAAACAAATAAGGTGTCGGACAAGCATGCAAACGGTTTTTGGATACACATAAATAGCTTTCTGTTAGTCGCAGGTGTCTTTCGAATATATTTAAGAATGTCCGTTTGAATTCGCTAAACAGGTCATGAGAGAAAACGGAACTCTGAAATAGTAAACACCTGTTTAAGTGACTCTTCTGAACCATGCTTAGTAACCGACGTTATTCTAGTTTATTAACAAACCCTAAAATAGTGTTGGAATTCTATACACACACTGTTTTAAACTAACACCTCATTAATGCTGACCATTTCTAGTATCTTTAGTTACTTATATTTGCTTTAGTCCACTCTCTAAAGCGAATGAAATGTTGTGAAATGTTCAATGGCATTAAAATCCACTAAAAACCTGGCTCTGACTGCAATGGTCCTAATTTGACATTGTTTCCCCACTGTCGCTCTGAATGCACACAGTTAATCACATGGTGCAGGATTTGTCCAGTGGATCCTGTGGAGGGGGCGCCGGATGCTGCGCCGCTCCCGTCTTGGGTATCGCCACCATGGGTTTGGGCCGCAGGGCGGGGGGCTTGAGCTGCACCCCCATGCGCGGGGCCACGGCGGGTTTGAAGGTGCTCATGGTATCGCTAGAGGAGCTGGTGCTGCGGCGCATGGGCGGCTCCGTTGGGGCGGGCCGGAGCAGGAGCCCGTGCAGTTGGCTGAGGGACTCGGTGGAGCTGGCCGGCGTGGGAGCGTTCTTCATCTGCTCCAGGGTGTCCAGCACCACGTCAGGAGCGTGTTTAGCAGAACTCTGCCGTTCCAGCTCCTTGAGCTCATTCAGAGCAGTGTTCATCGTCTCCTCTATGTCCTACAGGAGAGAGACAGTGAATTTGAGTGTGTAGGTGGCCGAAATTATAATATAAACATCAAACAAATGGCAATACATGCAGACAACATGCTACATCACATCTAGTGAGATAAAATAAAAAGTACTTACAATATGTGTTCATAACATGGTCAGATTGTTAGTATTAAACAAAGAGACCCATGAGGATACTTCTTAGTGTGCGACATCAAGGTTTTTTTGGACTCAATAAAACCATCTTTGTTACGGAACTATTTCAAATATGAAAATAGGCCTTATTGATGAAACACAAGCAGAATGAATGTGTGTGAACTGTTTGTAAAGCCATTTTTACTTAAATTAAACTAACTTCTGGTATTTCGGTAGTTTCATTATGGAGCCTCAGAAAACTTCCAAGGGTTTAAAATGAGACAAAACAAGTTTTAAAATAATCAATAAAAAAAATTTAAAAAACAAATTCTTTAATTTATCCCCTTCCCCTGATTACTATACCTAAAATAAAATTAAAAATATATATTTTTTTAAATTAGAAAAACATTCAAAGAAAATATAAACTGAATACGAAAATATTTTTTTTCTAATTGATCCCTAAAATATTTTATTGGGTAGAAAATGCTCTTTGTGGACAAAAATATTTTTAAGTAAGTTTTTATTCAGTAATAATCACAAATGACTGGAAAGTTAACGTAAATTCACTAGGGTCTCAGCAAACCTATTTAAAATAATATTTAAATATAAAGTAATGGACATTTCTATAATTCATATAAATATCTAAATCATTTTACTGGGTAGAAATTGATCTTTGAGAGCAAAAATATTTGTAAAAATCATGTAAATCAATTAGTGAGAAGCCTAAAGAACATTCAGTTTATCAAACATCACAATAGGTGAATTGTGGTAAGTTATTTTAATCTACTGACACCAAGATTCTGTAAATAAAGTTTATTAACAAACAAGGAAATATACAGTATTAGCCTAGATGTTCAGAATGGGGGAGTCAAAGGACCTGTTTTATACTGTATGTTACACCTAGTATTAGAATACGTTTTGGTCGATCGGATCACAAGTAGAAGAGGGACATACATTGGTGTCCTGATTTCTTTGAGGGGAGCGTCTATGGGCAAGTGTATGGGCCTTTCCATCTAATGGATGACCAGAGATGACGGAAAAACATAGAGAGCTGCAGATTTCGTTTCTGCTCGGATAGCCACAAGACCACGGCGAACGCGTTAAGTGCGTTTTAGAAATCAGGAATGGTCTTCAAACCAAACTTAGTGTTTAAATCTCGTCCGTCTATCACTCTTCCCACGATGTTTACGCATTAAGTCAGTAGGTGGTCTTTTGTGGCTGTTCGAACGCATTTGACCACATAAGCGTTTACACTACGAAAACAAACTAGTCAATGAGTTTTCGACTACCCCTGGAAGTTGTAGAAAGTGGACAAGCTCGAAACGTTTTAGACCCCGTTTACACCTGTATTTAGCGTTGTTCACTTGATTTACCAAAAACGCATCTTAATACAGATGTTTCCAGGTGTAAACAGGGCCAAAAAGATTGAGAAGCATCGGCTCACAGCACATTTAAATTGGATTTTTTTCTCTGCTTGTGCTTCATAAGTGTTGCAGATATGCATTAGTCATTAGTAACAGGAGGCAGTAACTGACTATGTTACAGGGCTGGGCCTGCTGCGCATGGTGTGAGGGGCGTCGTCGCTTGCCTCCCGCTGACCTGTGCGATGCTCTCTGGATCCAAGCTCTTGTACTGGCCTGAAGACGTGGACCTTCGGATGGGAGGGCTCTCCATATTTTTTATGGACTCGTGCCGACTGATGTTGGTCAGGCTGCCGTGGCCGGTCCGTCTGCGTCTCTCGGGGCTGTCCATGGGCATGTGTCCTCTTCCTCTAAGCAGATCCCGCGGACTATAGTGGCCCATCGCCGGGGATCCCAAATCTGGGTTGCCGTGACTACCGTGGCTGCTATGGTTACCGTGGTGGCCCTGAGAGGGGTGGACCATGCAGTGGGCGTCAGTGGGGCGAGCTGGTGGCCTACGGGATGGAGGGTCACTTCTCTTCCTGTGCCTGCTAAACAAAATGGAAAGAAAGATAACATTAAAGTGTCTAATGAATCTGTTTCTATACCAAGATGGCATTTTAGCTTAAAGGGCACCAACTATGCTCTTTTAATAAGTTTTCATTCTTGAATGTCCAAAAAACACATTTTCCCACATATTTTATATCATTGCAGCACCTCTCTTCCCAGTCTGTCTGTAACGCACTGTTTAGTTCCTGTCATTTTGAAGCCGTCCTTCTGAAAAGCACAGTGTAATAACTGTGAGTTCCAATACACTACTAACGCAACTCAACTAGGCATTGTCCCCCTTTTTTTGGTGAGAATTATTTAAATGAGGAATATTGTGACCTGCACGTTCCCAGAAGAAACCTCAAGACTACAATCGAGGCGTTTCAGGGAGTTCAGACACAGTTCTTACTGCATGGTTTTTCCCCGCATTGAAAATATTTTTTGAATAGACTTTGACCTGCCAACGATTTATCTGATCATTTAATGTGACTATACCTGCTGTTCTGCGGTGCTGGTATCCGGTGATAGCCGGCTGCTTTAAAATGCTCCTGTGAGTGTTTGTGTAAGCAATCTGTGAAGAGCGTCAAAAGTTTCTATAAACAACGTGTTTTTGCAGCGTTGAGCTTTATAGCCAATCAGAGACGTATCTTTTGAGTGCATGAACGCAATGGCCAATCAGATGTGTATAAGTTAATCAGAATCCGCTCAATACTGCTCAAAGTATCAGTATCAGTATAAATACGATGTCAATAAGAGATTCATTGCACAGCGTAGGACAGCTTCATTGATTATAACGGGACTTTTCACAAATGTGCAGCTTCGTGTACCTCACGTTGAGCTTCAATGGAAGCGATCTTTGCTCGCTTTCTGTACATAATATACATTTTTCAACTACACATTGCAAATTTTCTGGATTGACAACCGTATTTAAATACGCGATTGAATCCGATTGACAATGATAAATATAGCACAGGACAGAACAAATCAATCTGATATTGTATGTCAAATGATCTATGCATGATCTGTTATGTGTAATGTGTTACTTTGTAGTTTATTTTATTACTAACTTTTCAAATCAGTCACTTTTTACACATAAATTTACAGATTTTTAAATATAAAATAGTTCTAAGAACTTTGTTTTATGATATGTCATAAAAGTTCCTGTTATCCACCACCACCGAAGGCCATTTTGACCCAGGAAAAACCCTGTACTGATAAAGAGAATAACTCCCTTTGGAGTAGACTTTGTGCTTTGTAACTTTGCAGACCTTTTTCAGGCTCAAAGAGCAACATTACACACTCAAGAGAGTTGAAAATGTAAAAAAGCATAATAGGACCCCTTTAATTTTAAGTGGTGGACATGGTTTGAACATGTTGCTAGTCATCACATGCTGCATTTGGCAACATCAGGTGTTCGCTAACCTTCAGTGCTCATGCATAATTAGCATCGGTGTCAGAGGCATCTCCTGAGTATCTGTGGTAAGACTTACTCTGCATATTCATTACAAGAGGCCTGGCAGGAACCAGCTTGACAGAAGTCATAATGATGTATGATGTCTGTGGATCTTACAGTATTAACTAAAAGCGCTTCTCAGAGAAGATGCTTGATGTCAGGATTAAAATATGGGAACCAAAGGAAGTTTGTAAAGCCAAAATATCAATTTCAACAGTTTTGCCTCTAATAACTTTTTGAAAAGTTAATATTCGTGTTTATCAAGGAGACAACTCTGTCAATGAAGAGATTAAGAGAAAGAAAGCAAAGAATATCTGATAATTATACTGGCAAAAAACTTAATGTAGTGTGTCATTTCCAATCAAGCTGTAATTATGCTGTGAAAAAAATGTAAAAATATTAGTTAATTTGGCTTATTTAGAGCGCACAATATGTTAGCCTCAGCAAGACTAAAGAATCTTCCAAAAACTTTGAAAACACAGATGCGGTTAGACATGGAAGATGTGGTGGAAAGAGTTACAAAAATTGTTTTAGAAACTGAAATAACGCTAAAATAAAATGTTTAAGTTTAACTTAAGATAGAAACGTTGCAACTTACTGAAATAAATATCTTTGAGTTAAAGTACTAAAAGAACTAAAAGAAAATACAAATGAATTAAAGCCAATTAGAAATATATATATATATATATATATATATATATATATATATATATATATATATATATATATATATATATATATAAAATTTAATGACAAAAAAAGACATAACAAAATTACAAAAACTAAGATTAAACTGAAAATATAAAAAAAGCTAAATCAAAATATGAATAAATACTATAATAGTACACAAATAACACTGGTGGAAAGACAGTTGCGGGGGAAAAAGCATTATTGTCCTGTAATACAAGTATATCCACTAGTAAGTGTGAAATGTGTGTATTAAGGACGAAAGTGCGCATAGTTGAAACACCCATAAATTATTTCAATTACTAAAATGGAGTATTTCTAGCACAAGTGTTCAACCATAAGTTGCCTCTTAACTTGTACATAATGAGCTCTCGTAATGTTTTCAAATGAGCTCTCGTAATGTGATTCAAAGAATCATTTTGACAGTCCGTGATAGATGGTAATCAGTAATGAGATGCTAATCTGTGAGTTCATAAATTATGTAACTGTGCAGCTAATAGTGACCATATTAAGAAGAACTGAATTGATTTTGTATGCTATTTTATCTAAAGCGTCAGTAGAGGTATTTGTCCAGCAGAGAGCGACCTGCACTGCACTAAAACAAGGGGCGACGCAATGGTGCACTGCTGCATGAAATCAGTAGAGTATCCAAAGAGAGTCAAGTCGTGAAAACACAGAAATTAACTGGTGGTTTTTATGGAAAGCCATCTAATACTGCTTTAGAATGACTAGAAATTATTCAAATTCATATTGAATACCATTTAACATTTAAGTATCAGAGTCCTTTCATTTCTACGACGCAGATGTCAGCTGCATGGGTCTGTTAACACATTGCAATACACTAACATTCACCGCTTATCCAGATTTCTGGCAAACTGGATGTAAATAAGTACCGAGTTCATGTGTTTGAGCACCCGCCTCCTCTGCTAGGAATAGCGCTGACACATCAAAAAGAACATTTGTCTTTGGAGATCAACACTTTATAATTTGATTGCCATAATGTCATTGGGTTTACAGTTGCAGAGGAAGCTATCCTCAGTATGTTTGATAAATGCACATATGGAAGGAGGAGGACATCTAAATAAAGACAAATGCACTGAAAGATTTAAGAGCCAGGAAACATAGCAGCACAACACAGAGGGATGGAGCAAATGAAAGGGGGGAGAGAGCAAATGAATACAAGACAAATCAACAGAATAAAAAACTGATGTAGTAAACTTCAAGAAAAAAAAACCCACACTGGGATTTCTGGGCATTTCTTTCTTCGTTCTCGTTACTTAAGGAGTATTTGATTGTTTGATGTTTGTCATTAAATTGCCTCACTGTAAAAAGGGATAAGTTGACAACTTAAAAAAGCGAGGAAACCCGTTGTCTTAAAACTATTAAGTAAATAAACTTCATGCGTAATTGAAAAGTTAATTGTCAAGTTCACATAACTTAATTTTTTCAATTACGCATGAAGTTTATTACTTAATAATTTTAAGGCAATGGGTTTCCATACTTCTTTTTTTAAGTTAAGTCATCTGATCACTTTTTAAAGTGCTGTTGCCTTTTATTGAATACACTCAATGTCTTGAAGCAAGGGGAATTCTGGGAAGTTTTTGTTCACTCACCTGCTGATGTAGGCATCAGGTATTCTGCTGTCTGTTGGAGATCCAATGTCTCTAGTGGAGCATTTCTCCTCTCCTCCGTGTCCACTGCTGGCCTCGCTGTCTGCCTTCTGACTGAGTGTGTCAGAGAATGTGTCATCCCTGTCAAAACAGCACACAAGTAGTAAAAAAAAAAAAATATTCACAAGCATTTAGCTTAGTTTAATATTTAACCCTTAAACGCATACCTTGGGGTCTTTAGTGACCCGGGACGTCATTCACTACCCCCCCCCCCCCCCCCATCTCATTTATTTTTTAAAGTTAGACATCAACCTTCTTAGTTTTCCTCAATCAATTCATTATAAACAATATAACAAGAAAAAAAATAATACAATTATAAAGTATTTTTAAGTATTATAAAATTATAAAATATTTTTAAGTATAATTTTACTGCACAACAATAATTGAATCTTTTATGACTAAGAAAATGCAATCCGCCTTTTTTCCACAAGGTGGCGATGTCTGATACACAATGATGAAGTGACGTTTCACTCATAGTTACCGCAGGCAGAAAACAAAAGAATAGGAAGTATCATCAGCAAAACTTAAAATGGCTCAGCGATTTTCTGCAGAGCAAATCCTCAACGCATTCAAATATTAGAGTCACTGTCACTTGATGGATCTGTTGAGGAAGCTGTCAGCGATCAAAATATTGATTTTGAAGATGCTGAAAATGATAGTTTCAGGGTTTCTGCACATTTTTTAAAGTCAAATTTAAGACTTTTTAAGACCTTTTTAAGACCCGAAGAAATCAAAATTAATACCATGCATTAGGGGTGTGCAATATTGACAAAATATGTCTCGATCGATATTTTCAAAGTTTTGAGGGTAATAATTAGATAATAGTAACAAAAATTAACATTTTTTATTAAGGGGTAATATTTGCCATCTTAAATTGATTTCCAGTGGCATTTTCATCTCTATATTGACATTTGTAGATGTATGCATCACCTTTTATGTCAAATTCTAACATTTAAATTAAATTATATTAGAATAATTACACAATACCACTGTTACCAGTCAAATTAAATCATTAAATCAAAATCCACCTTTGCAGTGCAGAGGTGACACAGTGGCGGCATCAGATCTGGCATTACATTTTATTTATTGTGCATATTTACACTGCATTTACAATTGCATAAATAAAGCTATGAGATTGTTAAATATGAACTGTGATTTCTAATTTTAACATTCTAATTAAAAAGTACTCTAAATGTGAAACTAAAGCTGCCAGTAGGTGGCGGCAAGTCACTGTTTTAATAAGTGAGTTGAGGGAGTCATTCATTCAACCAATTCGTTCAAACGGCTGATTCATTCGGGAAGCAAGTGACTGTTCATTGAATCATTAAATTGATTCGTTCAAAACGCGGATTCCAGTCAAAAACTCATCGCTGTCTGTTGCATTGAGGCTCTGCTATGGCTTCAATTTGAAATTCTCGTCAGCGAAATAAAGGGGAAACAAACAATATTGACAATAGGCTACTGTTTATAAAATTTAAATCACAATGTTAATTTATTGTTAATTACTGTTATATAAATAAATAATCACATTTGCAATTGTGCACGGGAAAACGGAAGTCTTGCTGATGTGATATTGTAGGTCTATGATAACAACATAATATGATATGAGACAAAAACTCATGGGAACATAGCCTACCTAACGTTATAACTGCACTCATCACGCAGTGAGTACGAGACCAAAGCGATGTCAGCTCGCAGTACATCGTTAAAACAATGATTACAATATCATAATAATAGACAATACACATCGCACACCACTACGAACATAAAGACTGAACTTAGAACTGAACTGACGTTTACCAACTCACTTCTCATTCTCTCCTCCTGTTTCGCGCGTGCAGGTCTGCAGGAGATGGACGTAACGCTGCCGCGAATGACGCGAAATGTCACGTGAACCACAAAGAAAGAATAATAAATAAAAAAAGTACGCTAATTAGATGGTTCTAATTTAGAAAACATTTAGATATGTTTAAGTCAAATTGCCATCTAAAATTTAAGACCTTTCATAAGTAAAAATAAGACTTTTTAAGACTTTTAAAGGCCTTAAATTTTAAAAATCTAATTTAAGACTTTTTAAGACTTAAGGATCCGCGGACACCCTGAGTTTGGAGAATATGTTCGAGATCGTGAATATAAGCCAGATGCTGAATGTACTGTGAAATGAGCTCTGATGAGGACAGTGATGATGGTATAAAACATCTGCTCAAACTGAACCCTTCCAATCTCCAAAAGGTAACAAAATATGCTTTATTTTATTCTTCTGTAATTGTTACACTCAGTGCTCGAATTGAGGGGGGGCTGGGGGGATCCGGGACCCCCCATAAGGTATTAGGGACCCCCCATAAGAAGTAAAAAATAGAATTAGGGGGGTCCCTCGGATATTTTTATTTTAGTAAAAATAATAATGACAAATCAAAATAAATGCATGCAAAGGATACAGTAAATATCGTGAATTGATTATTTACAATAATTTATTTTAAGTGTGTTTATAGGCTAGTTGTCATGTCTCTTTAAAATGTAAACGCCCCGCCTAAAGAGCGCTGTGCGCGCGCATGACATCGTCGACTGACAGGAGTCAGGACTGTTTGTTTGGCGCCGCTCCGGTGAAGCTAATTTTAGCTTTTAAAATATGGAGAAAAATAAACCTCCACTCGCAGTCGGGAAGAGAAAGCTTCTTACTGACTTTTTTGAGGGGTAATTGTCTCTCGCTATATATCTTTCTACTTTATATCTAACAGTTATCCACTCCATGTCGGGGCTTTTATATTCCTATATATTGGAAACATTTAGGCTTACGTTACTATTTTTTTCATAATTAACAGTCCTGGTTCTACAGGAGTGCTAGTGCTAGAGATCTCGATGAAGATGGATAACAGATTTTTAGTAATTATAAAGGGAGCGCTCGTTCGTTGTGCGCTTTCTATGCTTTCTAATATCCATTCAGAATTTGTATTTATTTGTATATGACTTGTTTTTCATGCTGCTAGGACCAAAGGCTGTATAAACACGGCAAAGTTTTGGGAATTACATACGCATTTATGCGGGATTCACTCTTGAAATAGCAATGATTTATTTTGATTGCCAATTTGCCATAGTATTGTTTGTTTATGAATAAAGCAGCCTTTTTCACTGAAATGGTTGAATAGTCTGCTGACTCACTCACTCATGACAGTGCTTTGCCGCCACCTACTGGACGTAACTATTTAAAAATCGTATGTGCTGAAATAGTTGAAAAATCCCAACCAACACACAGGCTGACAGCCTGTTTTGCCACAATTTATAATAAACAAGTTTCATGCATTTAATCAAGTCTTTTGGAACAAACATTATCACAGTGTCACATCAATCATGGACATCCCTATGTTAAACTTATAAACTATTCCAAATACTGTATCCTGTTTGCCCAGTTGCCCTGCACTCTTTGAGTAAAACTCCCGCATCTGGGTTCATACTACATCATTACAGCCTGATAGTATTTTTCCATTCTTTTGCTACTGTTTAAGTAATAAAAAAGTTGTGAAGATAGATATCCTTTTGAAGTTACTGACTGCTCTCTTTTCACTGCTTTCGGAGACATTATGAAATTATTATCCCTGTGCCACTGTTGAATCTGACAGTGATACCATCCAGTGAGTCTGGAAGCCATCTGATTATTTTCTACTGTTTTTGAGACATTTCAATGTATTTTGAAGTCACTTGCTTTTACGGGTGTTCAAGTGCCAATATGTAGTGCCCTGGTATATTTGCCATAGCTGCCCTTTTGGGTCTGCTGCTTTGTCACCCTCTAAATCCATATTACTCAAGTAAGTAATTTAAAAGAAGATACATATATATATATATATGTATGTGAATTCAAGCGTTTTTAATAAATAGTATATATTTATGCATATTATGATCAAATATATTGTATATTTTGTATAAATTGTATATTGCGAGACTAACCAACCCCCCGCCCAAAAAAACTTGGGGACCCCCCATAAGACTTGACTCAATTCGAGCACTGGTTACACTAATATCGGGAGGGTTTCATATTATTGCGACAGGTAGAGATCCATTCGTGTTAGATATAGATCTGGGTCGCTAAAGACCCCAAATTATTTCACGTCAGACAACAAAATGAGCTCCAAATACCAATAAAACACATTTATTCATTTATTCAGTATCACTGAGCTCGTCCCAAAGAGCTCTGCACTCAATATTGCCCAATACACTTAATGTAGGCCTGCTTAATGTGATTTTTCTAATAATAAAATATATTATTATTATTAAAATATTATATATATATATATATATATATATATATATATATATATATATATTTTTTTTTTTTTTTTTTTATATATACATACATATATACGTGATGCATATATATATATATATATATATATATATATATATATATAAAATATTTTAATAATAATATATTTTATTATTAGAAAAATCACATTAAGCAGGGTTTGCTTTGCTTGTTTGTAGGGCTGCACAATTTAGCCCAAAATATTGTGATTATATATCAATAGGACTATAAAATAATACTAATTATTATTATTAGTAGTAGTAGTAGTAGTAGTAGAATATGCATTTACTGTTAACTGAGACATAAAAGATGTGATAAAAGATTTCACTCTGTAAAAGAACTGTGCTGCATTTTGCATTATTTCCTTAAAATTGCAGGAAGCCATATAGCAAATTGGTTATATTTTGAGTAATTGTGCATCCCTAATTGAACGTGACACTAAAGTTCAAACATTTTTGGTTTCTTCTTCTTCTTTGTCACAACCCTATCAAAATGCAACACATGCTTCAGCAACATTTAAAACAATTAATCGCAAGGACATTTTTTCTGCTGCAAGGTAAAACATGATGACTATTTCATTTGCTTTCACTATTTCTCCTGTTTACATTGCGTCCATGCTAACTTGCAATCTTGTAACATTGCCCTTTTTCAACACTTTCATGTGAAGGTCAAGCGATACGTGATGCTTGTGTTGAGTGGTGCGTTAAAGCCCTGACACGAGGCATGTAAAGCTCTAAAAGTCCCGTGTAAAATCACAGCTGTTGATACGGCTTATTGGACAGTACATTAGGTCACATGTTTTTGAGCACCAAACAGACATTTCTATAAGCTGAGATGTGAATGCTCTCCATTGTACGCGTGCCACTGTGCTGATGTGTGTATGAGCTGCCCGGCTGACATCCTTACACTCTCTTGCTCTTTTATTGGACTGAGGGACTGACTCTGCTGGTCTAGGGCCTTTTAAACTCCCTCGTTCCACCAGGCTGTAAATTCTCTCAGTGCCACGAGCCAAGAACACACATCAACAGAGGGTCATGATGTGAATTATTGATACACACACACAGTCGGCTGGTATGGGCTCTGTTGTTGGCGTCACTCAGCACTGTGCCTGATCCATTAGATTTGCCCCCTTTATGAGCCATAATCTGTTCAACAAGGCACCAATAGTTGCCCAGGCAGAACAAGTTGTCATGACAATAAAGAGATTTACCAGAGGAAGATGGTCCAGAGCAGAGTGTAGCTACTAAACTCTGTGGTTCATTTATGTTCAAAATCTAATGAGGTGCCTATCTAGACAGCATTTTAAGGCAACATTGGTACAATCCTTTCTAAGTAGGCAGCTGCCTTCTAAGTCTGCATCCCCTATGCCTACTTCCCTAACATAGTATGAATACAGTATGTCCAGATTGAAGTATATATAGTATAACATTTTATTAATGGTTGAGAAGCAAGTTTTTCATCAAATGCAGTACCTACTTTGAAAATAAGTCTTTGAACGTAAGTCTAACTCTTGAGGAGAAGGTAATCCCAAAATGCATTTCAAAAAAATTGTGGACAAATAAAGAATATTACGGTATACAAACTAAGGCTGGGAAAAATAACGTTAATTTTGGAGATCAATATGAAATGTTTGATGCAATAAATTAATTTATTCCATTAAACCATTTTATTTTAAATATTATTATTAACATAAATATAAAACATTTTAAAATATATTATTTAAAATACTTGTACAATTATATGTAAATATATGGAACTTAGATTTATAAAAGTTATAAAAATTTAACTTTTTCCATTACACATTCATACATTGTCTCTTATCCTTGTTTTTGTTTTTTTAATTAGATTTTCAAAAAAATTCTACATTTCTACAAATAAAACTAGATTTTATTTCAAATGTATGTTACATTTGGTTGATTTTATCCAATGTATAGAGTCGCAAAATGCATTTCATTGAGCATTTTACTGTGTATGATTGTGTGTGACCAATAAAATTGCAATCTGAATTGAAATTATTATACTTATCTAATGCTGAAAGGACTGAGTAGACTCATACTCCAAAAATAGTTCTGCCAAATATTTATGTGCTATGTATTTCTAAGATTTTAGATTATCATGCTGTTAGCAACATTGCAACATCAAACTCTGTTGAAGCACTTTTATTATTTATATTATATATCCAAACAACCCTTGAAACATGGATCATTACAGACAGTGGAGTATTTGTTTTATCACAGTAGTACAGTAGAGATACTCACATATCCTGCACAACAATGTACTGGTGAGGCACTAGGCCGTCTATGCCATTGTGTCTGCCCTCCCACCAGTCATCCGATGCTCTCTGGTACAGCAGCAGAGACGCACCCTTCTTAAAGGACAGCTCCCGCGCAGAGCGCCCCACATAATCAAATTTTGCGATGGCTTCAATGGGCTCCCCCTCTGTAGAGGAAAAAAAGACACAGCATGGTTAATTCAGTTAAGTAAGGAGAGAGGAAATAGATGTCAGTGACAATAGGTTTTCCATTGGAGAATTTCCAATCATAACTTCTGTGTGATCAATTAGCTCTTCCGCATGGGCAGCATCACCCGTTTCTGCACTTTAGGCATATGCTACATGAAACGCCTAAAGGGAAAAAATATGAAGCCGTTTGAATGGCAGTTGGTGCTATTTACAGAAACAAGTCGAATGAAAACAGTGCACATGCCTCAACAATATCTGACTGTTTTATGAGAGCATTTGAATGCATCAACGTTATAGGGTTTCTGACTAGTTGCTGTACATGCCTTTGCTGCCATGACTCCCTTTATGTAAGAGACACCGCGGGCTTCAATGCATGTGAAGTAGCTGCAGTTCTGGCAGAACGGGCTGTTCTCATCCTCAGGATAATCAGGCAATGTGGATCTTACCAACAACATCACAACACCTGCCAACTGAGTGCAACAACTTTTACAAAACAGCACTGTGGTGCAGTGATGGTGATACCATGGTGCTTGAGCAAGGTACAAGAGATCATGCTAAATTATGTATTGAGTCACACTTAAAGGGGAACAAAAAAAATAAATAAAAAAAATAGCTTTTTATATTTTAAAAATGATTTATATCAATTTTAATATTTAAATAATAATTTTAAATAGTTAATAATAATAATAATAATAATATACATATATATATATATATATATAATTTATAAAAAAAAAAAAAAAAAAAAAAAATTATATATATATATACATATATACACACACCATTATATATATATATATATATAATTGAAAAAACAAAAATGTCAATAATTAAATTTTAAAAATTGTCCTTATTATTTCTATTAAGCAAAACGACCAATCAGCATCCACGCACTGTGCATTTTATAACTGAATATAAACTGTGATACTGAATGAAGAAGGCCATATTCTTGTACAATGGTATTTAAATGTTAGCCCAAGATATATATATATAAAAAAAAAAACTATGGTTTACCATCATGGTGTAATCCATCATAGTATTACCATTTTTTATGTCCATAAATTGTATTTGTTTGTGAAAACAAAAGTCTCATTAAAAAGTTAAACTACCTGGTAAATCAATTTGTATTGTCTGTAACTAAATGCATATTGTGAAGATGTGTTCAGTCTTAATTCTATAAGTTCTGTACTGCATTTTGCATCAAAGTCAAGCATCAAAACGGTCAAAATTGTTGTTAAAAATGTAGTGATACTTGCTACAGAAGTATTTCAAAAAAACCTTTGGAGAGAGGCACGAGCGTTGCCATTGTAATAAATAAAGACAGAACAATTAGTGAAAACAATAACAAATCAGACAAATAGAATACACAATTAATCTAGGGAAGACAGCAATAAAACCGAGAGGCACAAGCTCAGAGAGGAAATGCTTTTTCATTCTCGACAGTCTGGAAATGACTATGAGTCAATAAGACGTGACGGGCGTGAGTTGACTGTCTGAATTAATAGGGCAGCTCTGAGAGCAGGCACCTTGTTAATAAAGAGGACGGGGTAGAGATCAATAAGGCCATCAACTGTCCACACGTCCCTGTCTCTCCTCCATCTCTGCCTGACAGATGCTGTCATTCATTGTCCTTGCAAAAGCATGTTCATGTATCACAGTGCTGCTAGGACAGTGTTTGTGAAGACGGGCGGCAGACAAAGTAGGAAAGTTACCAAGATTATTAAAGAAAGCAAATCCATATATTCGACCAATTCATTTGTTTACTCGTGTTCAAAACCTCAAAAGGCGCTTTGGAACTTTTAATTAATTCTGGTAGTCTGTATTAAAGAAGCTGTAACTCTTTTGTTATGGTACTATTTTTATTCACAGACATTGTTCCTGCAGCCGCTTGCTCTACCGTAGTTCATTGCACATTGTACCATATGGGCTTGTTTTTGCCCCAGAGGAGAGTTAACAACCAATGCTAGGTTTTTTGGCTTAATATACACTGCTGTAGCAGTAACTTACCCACCAGCACTCGCGGCTGCAAGCAGACCCAGGAGGAATGAAGGCTGACAGAGTAGAAAAATGTTTGTAAGCTGCATTTCCTGTTTTTTTTTTTTTTTATGGAGGCATGCTTGCAGACTGCACGAATACAGCCATTTAGAAGAGAAAAGTAGCTCACTGCAACATCACCGGCTAAGAAATGTTCTGTTTTGTAACAAAGACGAAATGTTTAAAGGTTTTTCTCATCAAAAACTGGCATTTTAACAAAGCTTTGTTTTGAAACAGAAACAGCCTAATAATATTCAACAAGAAATGCCATTCAATAATCATTATTTATTTAATGCATGCTTAACAGTAAACCCGAATATTCAACAAAGAATTTTTTACTTAAAATTCATTAAATATGTACTTCAGAAGCAATACTTCATAAGATATTAACACTCATTTTCAAAGACTGTATCTTAAATAAGTGTAAACTATTTTAAATTATGAAAGAAATCTCTTTCATAAACATTAAAAAAAACTTTGAGATTGTAAAAAAGTAAAAACAGTAATTTTATGAAATATGACTCATGTAAAATATTTTTTTTATTTTTTTTTAAATGTAATTTATCATCACATATTTAGTGTCACATGATCCTTCAAAAAATTATGTAATAAGATGATTTAGTGCTCAAGAAACATTTCTTATTATCAATGTTGAAAACAGTTGTGCTGCATAATATTTTTGTGAAAAACGTGATACAGGATTATTTGATGAATATAAAGTTCTAAAGAACAGCATTTATTTGAAATGTAAATCTTTAGTAACATTATAAATGTCTTTACTGACACTTTTGAGCAATTAAATGCACCCTTGCTGAATAAAATTGTTAATTTCTTTATAAAATATCTTACTGACCGCAAACATTTGAACAACAATAATATAATCTGTATATGTATATACATTTCGTATTGTGTGTGTATATGTTTATTTATTTTAATTGGCCACTTTTGACATTCTACAAACTAAAAGTTACTTATAGATTTACTAACTTTGCAACTCTCATTAGAGTATTAGTAGACTGTTAGGTGGTTAGGTGTTAGGGTTCGGTTGACAAGTTGACATGTAGTTGCAAAAGTTACTTATAGTCAGAAGAATGTGTGTTGGGGGAGCATCAAAATAAAGTGTTAGCAGATATTAAAGGATAACTGTTGCCAAAATGCAACCTAGGGTCTTTTTGTTAATCTACCCCAGGCAAACTTTTGACAGTCAAAAATAGTCGATCTCCGAATGTGAATGAATGACTCTGAATTTTAGTATTGCTTCTTATATGAGCATCCTTTTTCTAATACAAGGTCAATATTGATTTTCACTAACGACAAAACAACAAATTATCCCTGAATTTATATGGAAGTAAGCTTTAGGAGCTTTCCATCTTTACTCTCCTCCCTGTTACGTTGCATTCGGAGATCGACTATTTTTGACTGTCAAAATGCCGGCGGACACAGCAACAGTGAGTTGATCAAAATCTTTCTTTTTAGTAAACTCTGTGTACACAAACAATGTTCTCAATGCTCGAGTTCATGTGTAGAGCCCCTGGTGATACTTCGAGCAAAGTTTCATGTTGTGTCGAGCCTTCTTAGTGTTTTAAAAATAGCGATTTTTGATGCTATCATAGAAGTGCCCCAAACACTCCCATTCATAAGGCAATTTGACCGAAAACGAAAATACGGTCAAACTTAAAAGTGGCGTTTCCATTCTAATTATGCTTTTAAACGAAAGTTTGCCTCAGGTAGATTAACAAAAAGACCCTAGGTAGCATTTTGGCGACAGTTATCCTTTAAGCAGACCGTCTACTAATACTCTAAATGAGAATTAAATGACATGTAGTTGCAAAGTTACAGGACTTATATTTAACTGAATGTCTAAAGTGGACCATCAAATTTAAGTGATACCTTTTTTATTATTATTAAGAGTCATTTTTGAATTAATGTTGACTTTTAGATATTTTCAGATATATTACACAAACCAACATTTCCAAAACGCCAAATCTTTTCATTCAACATCGGTTTCTCACAGATGCTGAGATTTGTCTTTTTCTTCCCAAGAGTGCATTATGTCTGCTTATTCCAGTTCACTTGAATGAATAAATGGCTCTAAAGGCATAGCAGGGGTCCCATCACTGGACAAAGTGGTTTTCCAGATGGGCCCTGAGACCAGACGATCCCCTTCAGATGCAGTGATTGAGGACAGATGCTGCACTGGTCACTAGTTTGAGCGGGCTGATATAGTTATACTCTAACAGTCTAGGCATCGGTTCCTCAGGATGGTCTCTATAATAATGCCAGCTGATAAATTCCCATGAAAAAGGCTTTTTCAAGAGATTTAGAAGGATAATATAACCCAAATCGCTTATTATGAAACAAGACAAAACACACAAGCTACCCATAATCGAGATCGGACATAAGCAATATTAGTAGTGCAAAAAAAGGAGAATAACAATTCCTCTACTAGGAAGAACCTCCTCAATACATTCATCAGGAAAACATTTGGAGCAAAACCATGGAAGCTGAGAGCAATTTTACAATCTTCAGGTCAGTTATGATTTGTCCTGACATTGATATCCGACATCTGCGTTAGTTAATGGAAACCCTGACATACGTGAAGTATCAGGTTTCTCAGTTCAATGTGACAGATTCATGAAATTTAAACAGACAGTGAGATGGGAACAGTCAAAACTAATCTTCAGCATGCAGATGCCCATGTCTAGATGTCCAATAGTGATTTACGAAAATAAATGACACAATTGTGCGTAATATCCTTCAATAAATTCAATCTGAAAAGAACTGAACATTCAATTATGGGTTCTGTTTATACTCGGGTGGATATGAGATCTGTCTGTTCGGCTCAGTTTAGAAATTGGACGAACGATGGCGGCATGATGTCAGAGTTGGACACGAGTCTCGGTTCATATAAACACTCAAGTGATTCCGGTTATACGTGACAAAAACGTGAGTATCGCTGGTGCTTACCCATGCAAAACTTGCTGTGGTTTTGTAGGTGGGTGTTTTATGCAGTTATCAGGGGTTTCTCTTGCAATTTAGTCTTTTTGTCAGTTTTATCACAAATCTCAAGTTTAAACTCTTACAAATGTAATAGAATACATCTTCTATACAAACCCCACGATTTCATGTTTGTAGCACAAACGGTTAAGGACAAATTATGCGTCTTAGGCTACATTCACACTGCGAGCCTTAGCGCTCAATTCCGATTTATTTCTTAGATACAATTTTTTTGTATAGCTGTTCACATTATTGTTTTAAATGTGGCCAATATCAGATTCCAGTGTGTACAGATCATGATAATGATACGAGCCCACATGTTTTGCTTGTATATTTGTCAATGTAATACTCAAGTTCTAACACATAACTGTCTTTCCACAGACACCTTTCGCGATAGTCTTGATAACTTTGGGTATGTAAAATCTTTGAAGTCACTCCCATGAACACAGAATTGTGACGAATGCTGCTTTAGAGAGATGTAAAAGTCTCATGAATTCCGATATGACTGTTCAGACTGAAGTCGTATTGCAAATAGGGGTGTGACGGTTAGTATATAACCGTGAGACCGACGGTTATAGTTGAACACCGTCATTAGATCTCTATAACCGCCAAAACCGTGTTATTAAAATATTTTTTACAAACATTTTTTGTCATAATGTTTAAACACTAATTAAAAACAATTGTTAACAGTCTGTGTCATTAATGGTCTACGTCGTTTCCAACTGTATTTGATTCTTTGCCAAGTACCAACGCAAGTTTTGTTTTGTAAATCGTCAGACATGATTTTTACCACTTCATTAGGTTTTTCTTTGTAGAAAGCCTTTCTTTAAAGCGAATTTCGTTTTGTACAAATTGTATCTTAATTTTAATAAATGTTTCATCAACCAATTGAATGTATTTAATAAATAAAAAGCAAATGACAATATAATAACCGTGACATGGAGGCGCCAGTGTGCCGCGTTCACTTGCATTGCATTGTGAACTAGAGCGCATCTCATCGTAAATGAATGAAACTCAGCGTAGGCCTATGCCTCAAACATTAGCATTAAATATCTTTGCTGCATCCTTTCTAGGACAGACAAGGGCTTTCTTGCGGCTCGCATCAGCAGAGCATTGCATCGTCCATAGACCGCAAAACAATCAGCGGAGTTTTTTGATGCGGTTGTGGATGAAATAATACCCCATCCGCGATAACAACATTGAACACTACACAAATATTTTTATTTTTTTATTTTATTTAGGCGATCAAATAATCAGTGTCTGCTCGTTTATTCAAACTAAGTTGTCCTATAACAGACGAACGTCGCAACGCCCCGCCCCCGACGACGGTTATGTTACGAACCGTCACATTTGACTCACGTCATAACCGTCATCACCAATTCTGAAACCGGCACACCCCTAATTGCAAAACATCTGACCTGTATCAGATTTAGAACCATATATGGAAGTGGCACAAATTAGAATTGAAAAGATTTGATTCCATGTGGTTTGTGCAGTTCACACTGTCATGACAAAAAAAAAAAAAAAAAAATGTCAATGTCAATGAGTCAAATGAGCAACAAAATCAGATTTGGGACACATTTAACTGCAGTCTGAACATAGCCTTAGTTTAATATTTAATATTTATGGTTAGGAGTTTGTTTAAATCCCAAATTTTAAGAATAATACAATAATACTCTAGCCTTATCCAAATAATTAAATCCCATTTGAGTAAATACAGGGAGAGTTTACTCCCATTTGTTTTTATGATCCAAAAATAAAAGGTAGACTTCAAAGCAAACATCTAACAAAATGAATGTGTATTTGGTGTTATGGTACAGTACTACCATTTATCTGACTCGCTGCTTAAGGCCCTTAGAAGCTAAACAATGGGATAAACGTGGCTTTTGTCTGTCCTAGAAATCATAGATATGGAAAAAGCAGACATCCCACTTCTCTTATCAAAGAACGCACAAGAAAACAAGCATTGTTCAGGTACAGACAGAGCGAGAGACAGGAAATGTGTCTATTTTCAGTGAGGTAACATACAGGTCAGCAGCAACATTTTCCTTTTGGTTCTTTTGAAATACTGGACAGAAGACGAAAACAAACCACTTGATTTGAGTTTTCACAGTCTGAAACTTGGAGTTTGTTTCTCAGATTACACATGGGAATTGATCATGTGTCATCAATGGGCCAAGCATCTGGTTTCAGTTGAGCTTTGGGAACTTCTAGAGAACTTTTTCCATAATAAAACTACATGCAACTACAAACAGAACTCAAGTTTGAGCCAGACTGGTAAGGACTTTGCATGTTTTTTTAATGAAAGTAGCCTTACAGACATGATAGACTGGTCTATTTTGCCCTGCGGTATTGGAAAGCATTTATCATGCTTGATTAAAACCCCCTTCTTTGTTTACGGATGCTTCTCCCTTCCCAAAGGATTAGAAAACAAAAAGAAGGACCAAATAGCTGGACGTAGTTCTCCACTCTCTAATCATTTAATTTAGAGCTGTGAAAAGTGATTACCCAGAGGTCAGTGCACACAGAGATTAACCCTTGACTGGCCAGGTCAGAAAACGTCATGTGAAGTAAAATCAATCCAGAGGCTTGATGGACATTGGCTGAAGCCATTCTGAGACAATGGGAATAATGACAAGTATGGAACCACTCATTATACATAAATCATGTATCAGTTCATTAGTTTTAATTCAAATGTATGCTGAGCATACAACAGAAGTGCTCTCTCTCTCTCTCTCTCTTTACCATCAGTTAATGTAAGTAATATGCTCCTCATTTCACTTTTTATTTTCTATTGTCATATCCGAACGAACCACAAACTTAAACTTTGTTAAACAAAATAAACATACCATCCTCACTGGTGTGGGTCTCAATTCCTCCATCCTGATCAACCTCCTCAAGAGCTCCATGTTCACTGTATGGACTCTCACTGCAGGAAAAAAAGAGGAAATAAATCAAGACGAATAATTATAATAATTAACTATAGGTTATATGAACTATTTTTAAAATACTTAATAGATTGTGGCATTTACAGCATCTGTAAACTCAATATTTAAGGACAGAATAACTAAATTTCAGCCAAATAAGTGTTTCTCATGAGCTTAAAAAACTTATGATCTAAATGCTTGATTAAATTAATTTTGTAGACGCATACATTTGTAGGGTCTATGTCTATATATACATTTTTTTTTTTTTTTTAAGTAAAAGTAAAAAAAAATAAAAATAAAATAAAAAAAGATTAAAATATATTTATCCCATTGTCTGTCTGAATACTCGATTCTGATTGGCTGGAAGGTGTGCATTCAAACCGTTGAATGCAGAGGTAGTTCCAGTCAGTTTATTCACTGTTCTATATTAATGCTCTTCTTTCACTGAAGCACACAAAGAACCTTTCAAGAGCATTATTAATAAAATAGCTTATCTGCTGAATTGCTACATTATTTTTCTCAGCAACGAGGGGGTAAAATCACTGTTTTTGAAGTAGCTAAACTCACAGCTTCATTGCCTCATTCATCTCTCTCCCTCCCTCCTTCCTTCCCCTCTCTCTCTAGATAATTAATTCAAATAAATGCTATAATTCATTCATTCAAATGAATGTAATCTTACCGCACTATTTGATCTCTGTGTCTGATTGAAAGCAGGCAGAATGCTAGATCTAGCGAGCCGTAACTTACTAAAATAATTTTTATTTTCATTTTTACCCTTCCAGTCAAATATTGCACTGCAAACTTCAATGACAGCTTTAAATTGTCAATGCTGGCAAATGACCATGGTATAAGTGGGATAATCCACAGCTAGCTGTGCTATAAACTATTTGAATGCACTATACATATATATTTTTGAAAATGATGTAATGACATTCTTGGTGTTTTCAACAATGATAAAAATAAGAAAAGCTTTTTGAGCACCAAATCAGCTTATTAGAATGATTTCTGAAGGATCATGTGATCTTGAAGACTGGAGTAATGACGCTGAAGATTCAGCTTAGCCATCACAGGAATACATTTTAAAACATATTAAAATAGAAAACTGTTATTTTATATTCTAATAATATTTCACAATATTAATGTTTTAATTGTATTTTTGATTAAATAAATGCAGCCTTGGTAAGCATAAGAACTTTCAAAAACATCTTAACGACCCCAAACCTTTGAACAGTAGTGTATGTATACTTCCTTACATAAGTAAATGCATGCACAGGGAGACAAAGATTTAAGTCACAGCCAGAGTAAAACTCAGCATCGAGCAAAAAGTACAGAAGCTGTCATTAGTATTCAGGAGGAGTTGGGCAGGGTGATTGGGATTCTGTCAGTGGCACAGCACGGTTACTGAGACTGGCAGTAATGCCCTTCACATCCTTGCAGATTACCCCTGACACACAGTAAAGTCATTTCAAACAGAGCTCTGCCACTCCCACATGCCACACTACCAAAGGGGAAAATACGAGAACCGGCTTCGGCGAGTTTAAGGATGTAATGATTTGAAGTGCTCAAGTACAGATTCTTGCAGTGGCAGGTGTTTTGCTTCAGTTTGGGGGATGAAGACTTGTGGGAGTTGGGCCGCTCTCTTTGAGACAACAAAATCACTAGCCAACACATACACACAGCTGTGGAGTTGGCGGAAAATGTCTCTTTCCTCTTCTCATCCATGGGTATTTCGGAGAGAAATGAGCGTTGGTTTGGCCGGCGTTCTTTTCTTACCTTGATGGCTGCAATTATCAAGGTTTCATTCTGTCTCACCTAGTTAAAGGTCTCCAAACCCTTCGGCCTCTAAAAAATGTCCTACCTCGACTAAAGAGTTCACAATATCCGCACGACATCATTTCAAATAATTACCCACACCGAATCCAAACACAGCTTAGATGCAGCTGGTCCCGTCACTCTCTAGATCCAGGCACACATACCTGTGATATTAAGTGCGTTTTAAATACAAACTTTTGGCCTATGGCCTGGTATATCCTCACAGAGAAAGAATGAGAAATACGAGGCCATTTTATAACACAGATTTCTGCTAATTCAGAGTTTGAAAGAAAACAAACATCACACATAATCCACACTGAAGAAAAATTCACCTCCAAAAATTGATTGAAATTCACCCTCATGTCATTCCAAACCTGTATGACTCTTTTTTTTTTTTTAACAGACAGGACGTGTATTACCTTCTTCCAAATCTTTTGTAAGGATGTATCCTCCTTTCCTGGATCAACAAGACCTGCTCTTCAAAACAAAGCGGTCACACCCTAAACCTGTGCTAACAAAATGAGTGACTCACTATAGCACTGAATAATTTGTTTTATTTTTTATTAAAACACATTTTTTCACTTCAGTCACACCATGGATGTCCGGATACCACCACTAATATAGTACAGAAAAATACAATAGTCAAACGCAAGCCCAAACACTGACTTTAACAAGCTTTAACAAGATTCTCATCTTTCAGTTTGAGCAACCCCTGAACATCTATCTTACTTACACCTACCTAGACGCAGTTACCCAGACAGTTATCAATAAATTATTAAAAACAGCATCACCATCTCATCACACCACTCACCAATAATCTCCGCCTGCCATACACTTCTCATACAGGGGGCCATCAAGCTCTTTTGAATCAGGAAAGATGGTCTCGTGGTGGATGATGATGGTTTTGATGACCTCATTGACATGGGCCTGGCAGGAGACCTGGTCCTGAGTTTCTGGAGTGGGCATGAGGGTGGGGCCAAAGCAGATGGCCAGATTATAGGGGTCCATCATGTTTTCATCACTGTACTGGGACAAGCTGCAGGAAATACGAACAAGCTATTAGGCAACCAGCAAAAAAAAGCAAGATGGTTCTGGTCTGGCTCTTAATCAGATAGTCAAGTTCGAGTTTGGTCTGAGAATTTCTTTATGATATGGATCTAGGAATGATTTTGGATCAAAAAGTGATATTCATTCACAATCAAGTAGCGTATTATATAATCAATACTTATTTCAGATGTATGCATGTTATTTGCATTTTTAAAGCTTTCTGTGTTTTTGTGAGACATTCAGACTTACTGGTTGAGGAAGGCGAACAGATATCGCATGACAACGAGCACTGATCTGGGTGAAGTCAGAAGGATCTTTCGAATATACAGCGCTCTCTCATACAGATTCTCAATTCCTACAAGAGAAAGAGAGAGAATAAGAGAGTAAAAATTAAGAAATCAAGCAAAAATCAAAGAGCAATACAATTATCTAATTATATATAATGTTTGAAAGAAAATAAAATCTGACATACAGTATCAAAATTCAGAAAGAGACATTTTTAAAAACAACTAACACGCATAAACTTTCAGTATACACGTACTAACACTTCCTTCACAAACCTAGAAGCAATTGCCCAGACAGTTACAGTATTAATAAATAATTCAAAACAACATCATCTCATCCCTCCACTTACCAATAGTATCCCTCTCTCTTTTTATAAATGTGTATATACATATAGTATATACAGACACAGTATACACACATACATATATATATATATATATATATACACACACTCACCTAAAGGATTATTAGGAACACCATACTAATACTGTGTTTGACCCCCTTTCGCCTTCAGAACTGCCTTAATTCTACGTGGCATTGATTCAACAAGGTGCTGAAAGCATTCTTTAGAAATGTTGGCCCATATTGATAGGATAGCATCTTGCAGTTGATGGAGATTTGTGGGATGCACATCCAGGGCACGAAGCTCCCGTTCCACCACATCCCAAAGATGCTCTATTGGGTTGAGATCTGGTGACTGTGGGGGCCATTTTAGTACAGTGAACTCATTGTCATGTTCAAGAAACCAATTTGAAATGATTCAAGCTTTGTGACATGGTGCATTATCCTGCTGGAAGTAGCCATCAGAGGATGGGTACATGGTGGTCATAAAGGGATGGACATGGTCAGAAACAATGCTCAGGTAGGCCGTGGCATTTAAACAATGCCCAATTGGCACTAAGGGGCCTAAAGTGTGCCAAGAAAACATCCCCCACACCATTACACCACCACCACCAGCCTGCACAGTGGTAACAAGGCATGATGGATCCATGTTCTCATTCTGTTTACGCCAAATTCTGACTCTACCATCTGAATGTCTCAACAGAAATCGAGACTCATCAGACCAGGCAACATTTTTCCATTTGTCCAATTTTGGTGAGCTCGTGCAAATTGTAGCCTCTTTTTCCTATTTGTAGAGGAGATGAGTGGTACCCGGTGGGGTCTTCTGATGTTGTAGCCCATCCGCCTCAAGGTTGTGCGTGTTGTGGCTTCACAAATGCTTTGCTGCATACCTCGGTTGTAACGAGTGGTTATTTCAGTCAAAGTTGCTCTTCTATCAGCTTGAATCAGTCGGCCCATTCTCCTCTGACCTCTAGCATCAACAAGGCATTTTCGCCCACAGGACTGCCGCATACTGGATGTTTTTTCCTTTTCACACCATTCTTTGTAAACCCTAGAAATGGTTGTGCGTGAAAATCCCAGTAACTGAGCAGATTGTGAAATACTCAGACCGGGCCCATTTGGCACCAACAACCATGCCACGCTCAAAATTGCTTAAATCACCTTTCTTTCCCATTCTGGCATTCAGTTTGGAGTTCAGGAGATTGTCTTGACCAGGACCACACCCCTAAATGCATTGAAGCAACTGCCATGTGATTGGTTGATTAGATAATTGCATTAATGAGAAATTGAACAGGTGTTCCTAATAATCCTTTAGGTGAGTATATATATATATATATATATATATTATATATATATATATATATATCATACATACATATATACATACATACATACATACATACACACACACACACACACACACACACACACACACACACACACACACACACACACACACACACACATATATATATATATATATATATATATATACATAAACATACATACATAAATTATTACACACCTCATTAGGTTGAACATGACACATGAAAATTGCATAGATCGCAAAGATTGCATAGACTGCATTCACGTTTTTGCATGTAGAGACAGCGTAGGAGTCCTGAACAAATGCTTGTCCTACATGACATTCAGAAATGATTATTCAGGGTCGCCTTTGTCATCCACGCCACTTAGTACCCTTGAGTATCTAATGACATGCTTCCATCTGAACATGCTAATTCACAGATAACCACATCATTGTAGCTCTATTCATAGAGTTACAAGGCTGAACTCATTATGTGTGGTGGAAAAAAAACATTACAACAGCGTTCATTAGCACAAAGTTAAACTCTGCCCAATCTTGTCATGCTGCAAATGGACATTTCCGATTTCCCAACAATCACAGCAAAACAAATGACTTATTTTCGTTTTGTTGACGCATTGTTGTTAAAACTAAAACTATTAAAAATAATTTTTGGTAATTGAAATAAAGCTGAAATAAAATATAAAAACATGAAAAACATGACATTGCTTCAGTGTTTTAACCACAATGCAGAGCAAATTAAACAAGTGCTCTGTCAAAGGAGAGTGAATATTAAAATAAATGAGACGATTCATTTAAACTAAATTGTTGCCTGCCCTCACCCTGCAACTAAAAAAGCTGATTAACAGAGCATTAAAGGAGGTAAAGTTTCAAAACTATTTAACTCTTCATTTTAAGGAGCTTAAAGATTAATCCAGAAGACTGGCATCGCAGAAACGTGTGTGAGTATTCCTGCAGCACTTGGGTTTTTTTTAACTCACTTCCTGTTCTGGAATTCCATCAAGCATCTTTACCGTCTCCTTAGTAATGCGCTCTCAGGCTGTGTTTGAAATCTCATACTAGTACTCCTACTCCTACTGTACAAAACTACAAACTACATTTTTCAAACTACATACTATTTATGCTATATGCAGAATGTCAACTGTGCAGAGTATGCAAATTTCTGTTATGCACAAACTATGTAAATAACTACAAGTCAAAACGTGCAGAAGTCAACAGTCAAAATACCATTCATTTTCTCCAGGGGAATTGATTTTTAACTTACAGACCTTAAAAGACAGACCTATGTGAGCTATGAGGTTGTTAAATCGATGATATATGCTTTTGTTGAAGCCATCAGACCGCATTGTTTCAACTTATACTTGCATGTAAAAGTGGAATTATATTATTGTATATGCATATTTTTCTATAAACAAAATATATTGTTTCTCGATGCATAATATACATATTCAATCAAGAGTTTAATATTTATTCATTTTTATTTTTATTATCTCATTTGCGATGCTTCATGGGATTAGTTCTTACTCTCATTAAAGCCATTAAGTATACAGTCTTGTACCTTTATCTTTTTGTCCGATTTTCAAATACTTTTTTTGCTTCAATTTCTGGTTGTGATTCACCTTGTAGCTGGTTGGTTGGGTCATGGCTTATAACTCTTAAATGGAGACTATTTTAAAATATTCGGAATCATGGCTACTGAAAAATAGGACAGGAACTGTTGGAATCTTTACAACACAGTACAGTATCCCACAATGCATTTCTAGTATGGTGACTGAACCAGTAGCAATATCAACATTTTTCTGATCTCCCTTTAATTTTACTTTTTGCTCTGACGGCCAAAACAATTCCACTTATTATCTTATTATGTTGCTTATTAGCATGCATATTACTAGGATATTGGCTGTTTATTAGTACTTATAAAGCACATATTAATGCCTTATTCTGCATGACCTTATTCTACATTCCTAATCCTACCCAATACCTAAACCTAACAACTACCTTACTAACTATTAATAAGCAGGAATTAAGAGTTTGAGGCAAAAGTCGTAGTTAATAGTTAGTTAATAGTGAGAATTGGACCCTAATCTAAAGTGTGACCAAAAATGCTTTTAAAAAGTCAACACTGGATGTGACTCAATTTAAACAATTACTTGTCAATTACTTTACCATACAAGTATTTGAAATGTTTGCATACTGTTGCAAATATTATTTTAAAAAAATATGAAGTGTATCCTGCACAACATGCTATTTGCCACTAGCTCATTCCAAACATAGCTTCAGATCAACAACTACATCTTGACCTCATCGGATCCCATGTGTTGGCTGTGAGACACATAAGCAGCACTTATAAAAGCAAAACCAGCCTCTGTAGAACATATTTAAAAACTGATGTGATCTGCTCTCGTCCACACAGATCCCCGATTCATCCTCCGACAGCAGCTTAAAATAACCACGTCACCATTTGGGAAAAAGACCTGGGCTTTTGTTAATATGCTTCTCGTGTTATCTGTCGTACTTGAGGACGAAACAGGGTTTCCAACATGGATCCTGAGCAAAAGAAGCAATTTAAAGAACTGTCAAGCCTCACCACAGACAAGGCACATGTCTCCAGCTACACAACATGAACTGATCTCCTACAGTGCAGTGAACGAACAACTCTGAAAGTCTATATATAGATCTGCCAAGGACAGAAAACAGGAGAGGCCATGTGTGTTCGAGGGAGTGTGTGGTATGCTGGGAAGGGGTAAGTCGTGTGTAAATGTAAACAGCAGGGAATCCCCATTAGTCACACTACGGAGTGTCACAGGCACAAGACCGCTAGTTGGTCGACTATGTATGAACACACGCCTTGACATTCCTCCACACATACAGACAAACAAAAACCCACCCAACCCACACATGCAAACTCACGGCACCTTATTATAGCTCTGCACAAATTTTGATATGAGAACAAATATTTAAAAAGGGTCGGACATAAATAGCTATAAGGGATATTTTTTATGCAAAAAAACATTTTGGCATGTCAAAATAATATTTCTACATGGCAGGGAAATGTCAAAGTTAATTTATCCAGGTTTAAAAATGTTTATGTATGCAAGGAAACCCTAATAGCATAAAACCATTTGAATTATTTAGCTAAATATTAATCCATGAATTATTAAATGATTGATTTTCCCCATAATTGTATCTGTGGGCTAAAGTTCGTCAGATGATTCAGGGTAAACTGTGCCAGTGGAATTAACTAATACGAAATGGTTTTGAATGTATTTTTAATGGAAATTGCACTGAACTGGTTTAATACGTATTTTAATTAAATAATTTAAATACAAAAATCAGTTGTTCATTACTTATATTTTTATTTCAAATGCACATCGCCCATATATTGTCCTTTGATAAGAGGACAACTTTGTATCAGAAGTGGCACAGCTTACCCCTCTCTTAATTGATTCGAGCTGTGGATAACAAACATCCCATTAACCCAAATGAAAGGATTGAGCATCACGGTGTCATTCTACATTCATTCAGTGCAATCTAGCGTCATCTGTGATGATGATAAAGCACGCATTCTGAGCTCTTTCAAACACACACAACGTTGCATTCATGCCGGTTGAAGGACCAACTGAAGCTCTAATGTGTCATGCCGTGGTGGAACACACACTGCGCTGTAATGGAGGGTACGTAAGGCTGTTAGCGTTAGCCTGAGGCGCAGGACGTCTTGTCATACAGTGAAGAAAGTCACTGTGCCACTGTTGGGGGCAAATGACTAAGATCTCTTCATCTGAGTGTACACGATAACAGTTCAAAGCACTGTTAATTCACACTGAGATTCAATGACAGATTTACAGCTGCAGGTCAATAGAAAGAAAAAAATTAGGCACTTACTGACACAGGAGATTAGATCATTGAATCTTTCCTTTGGAAACAGAGGGTTCTCCAAACCTCGAAAGTAGAGTTTCAAAACACCCGCAACAGAGTTTATATCGTGGTTGTTCTCTTCGTCTGTCAGAGGATCGTTACCTAAAAGACATACTATGCATCAAATCTGCTGTTTACATTTACATTATTTTTTTAATCTAAAACATACAAATGAGATACACACACACACAATCATTTTTTATACTGGTAAACAAAATATCAGCATTTGCTGAAAACAAAACAGAGAAATTATGGTAAATAATTTAACTTCTCTTTACATGCAAGAAGTATTGAAATAGATCTATATAAATAACAAGATAAACATCAAGAATATGTTTTCCCCAGTAGATGTTTTGCCAAAAACACTATAGTCAAGGTCCTTAAATCATATGAATTTAGGTTCATAGCTCACATGACATTGAAGACAAAAGATATTCATTATTATTCAGCAGTGACAGCACTTTCAGAGCTATTTTAGAAACCTGAACTGTGTTACCACACACACACACCTCTCTCAAATGAGTTCTTGATATCATTGACTTCAACTTGAGATCCAGACACTCGGAATATTCCTTGATGTTGGAGGCCTAAAAAAATAAAGAGAGAAACTGAAATAAGCGTTTGAATAAGATGTCTTCCCATGTTCATTTAAATCCACTGGAAATAAAGGCTGGTCCGTCGTAACCACGGTCAAATCCCAACCTCAAAAGCTAAGCCCTGTGCTTTAGAAAAGTTCCCTTTTTCTAATTAAAGATAATGAATGAAGGAGAGAGACTGCAATCAACTTCTACAAAAACATCCGTCAGTCCGGATTAGCTTTTAAATGGAAAGCTTGGATGAGGGTCAGAAAAGATTAATTAAAAATGTCTCTATAGTTCCAGTTAGACGGCCACACACAGACAGCTTTCAGCGCTTACAATAGACGCACAAGATATATGACTGTGCTCGCACAGTTAATACAAGCATATGATAAAGACCTCTTTGGACTGAACGTCCTCTGACGTTGACAGGAAAGCCCAACAGCAAACTTACAATAGATCTGAAACAAGTTTGTGCATGGCCTATACTGGAATAGGACGGATTTGGAACAACCCAGACTCTAAAACTTACTGAATTCAGTCCCAAACTTCAGATAACCAATGACAGAACAGGTAGCATTTAAGTAGTAAGTTTAAAGACAGTAGCATTACTGATGAAAAATTTCTTTGGGCTTTTCTGGTGCACTGACAATGGTGGGCCGTTCTAAGGAATTATGTGTATTGTATGGTTTGAGTTGCAAGACATTTGCAATATAACTTACCATATAGGTTGATGAATCGAATAGAGCTCTCAACAACTCGAGGTATTGCTTGTCCAGAGTCCTTAAAACAAGACAAACATGGGCATTAACTCAAGCAATCAGTCTAGCTCTAAATCAACTGAAAATTTACCACACACCATGTATCATTCATGTCAGAGATGATAAGATAATCCTTCTTGACTCCTACAGACTCTTTTTAAAGAGCACACCTAAGATTTTGGGCTTTAACCCATCCAAGACAGGAAACAAAATGACAACTTAGATCTACATGCTAACATGGTTCTTGAACATGAATGGAGCAAATGCCACCGGTGGAAAACTCGAAATGGTTTAGTGAATCCAGCTATGTGATCCTAGGGTGCGGGCTGCTTGTTGTGTGGGGTTAGAGCTGTTTGTTCAGTGTTCGGCTACACTCTATCTTACAAGCTTTTAAAAATGCTGTTATCTGCTTTTAACCCAGGGAACATGTGCTAAGTACGAACACTGTGGCAGTGCCAGGAACTGAGGCAGACCTCACAGGCTACATTTCCCAGCTATGATTATTGCAATAAGGTGAAAACAAAATGTGCTGCCGTGAACATGTTTAAATATTGATACTGTACATCTGCAACGAATCATAAATCATAATTGAAACAGAGGTGGTAAAGTTATGAATGCTGGAAACTGCACTTTGCTGTGCAACACTTCATAAGAAAAAGTATAATTCAAATATGATGGGATATTAAAAATGCTGGGCAATAATTAATTATAAGTATTGTAAGTATTATGTATTGTATTATAGGTATTGTAGGATTTTTATATTCAAATCTTATGCAGATTGATTTATAATCTCAATCCTAGAAATTATTTTTAGTCTGTGTAAAGAACTAAATTTCTACAGTGAATGAAATGTGCTAAATTACTAAATAAACTACACTGTATTATTTTTATTATAATTATTATTTGTGAAAATTTTTTAAATTGTGGGATATTTTCTCAATTCAAATTAATCAATCATAATTGTGTGCATTACGGTCACTGAAGCCAAGAAGGATGAACTCTTGTCAAGCACATGGACACATTTACTTTGGGGTCCAAAAGTCTGAGACCACTACTGAAAAAGCTTCTATTATGCATCATGATAATGTGATACAAAATTTTCCCTTACAAATTATATTATCAACATAACTATTTGACTGAACAGTTGAATAGAACAAAATGAAATGCGTAGACAAATATTCCTAACTTTTCTTAGTTTCTTTGTTTCCCGTTTTAAATAGAAATCCCAGAATCAGTGTGGTCTCTGATATTCAGACGCCACTGTACATGGTTCACAGCTCCTTAGGATTAAGCAGAGGTGACTGGAAGTTGAACTACTGGAAGCTTAGAGAGACATGAAGCAATGAGCTAATCAGGACAAGCCGACTGTTTCTGTACCTGGTGCCTTGTGTGTGAGTTCCGTCGTCCACGACTATGAGAGAAGGACAGCAGAACGACAGGACAAAGAGCCAGAGAGTGAGAGAGCAGAAAAAACAGAGAGAAAGAGGCGATCCCCAGGTTATTTGGTCCCAGCACTACAAGCCACCAATAACAGCCTACAAAATCATTATTAGTCTTCCAATTACACCATTAGCTCCAGCCTTACAGAGAGAAAGAGGGGATGTGCTGACACAACATTGAATCCTATTATCAAATAACATTCCTCATCAAGTATTTACCCCGAAATTTTGCACCTAAAAAAATGTCATCATTTACTCTCCCTTATGTCATTCCAAAACTTTTTGACTTTCTTTTTTCCATGGAACACAAGAAAATAAACAAATAAAAGGTCACTCTAATTTCCATTCATCAAAAGTGAATAGAATCAGATGCTCTCAAACTCAAAAAAATGATGCACCCTAAAAGTGACATAAAAGTCAATGTCATTGGTTCACATCTTTCATAACTTCTAGATTTGCTTTTAGATTCTAGAAGTTTAAAATTGCAGACGAATGAAATCCCTAAATCGCTAATTAATTATGACTTAAAGCTATTGTAAAGGTGAGTCCCAATTTATATACTTATGAACAATGCTGTTGTGTAGTATAAACAGTGTGATTAGTGCGTTTACACTAAAAATTCCAAAAAGAATTTGCATTTGCATTTGATTACATTTGCGCACATAGTGTATAGTGCATTATTTGGGACACAACATATGACATATCAAAACATATCAAAAGTCTTAGAATATAGTGCCTAAGGACCATTATTAATGCAATTTGCATCTTTTAACAACATACATCTTTAGTATTCACTTTCACTGCATGGAAGAAGAGCAGAATGATCATTCTAGAACATTCCAGAATATTATTTTGTCCGGAATAATTTGTCTCATTAGTTCGGAATGGCACAAGACAGGGATTTCTTTCTTTTTTTTTAGGTGAACTTTCCCTTTAAGAGGCTTTCATGCTGCCCTGAAGCAACTGGGTGAATGTTGATGCCTGAAGCTCACTTTATCTCAGTCATCTCGCTTCATGTGTACACACACCCACACATACCCCCGTTTCTGCTCTGTTTAAATACCTTCCCCAGCCATAATGATCAGTCAAGTAGAAGCAAGTAGCCGTGGATCATTATGGCATTAGCAGCGGTATTCAGTGCAGGTAGTACAGTACCCAAAAGCTCTAAGTACCTTAACAAATGACTCCAAATTGCCATTAAACAGCTTAACGTTAAATACAGAGCGTGGCCTGGGCCTCTGTGTGCCAAACGGTTTAGGAGGAAGACTGGGAGGCCTATAAAGAGATGTTTACACTTTTAATCTTGAATATGCACTGTAAGCCTTACGCATCACTAATGAGTTCATATCTCACACATAGTTTATGGAACAGCTTTGTGGTGGACATGTGATTTCAAGTTATTTAGGGGTAAGCTCCCATTGTGTCTAGCTCAGTGATCTGCACATGACAATATCCTGTTCATAAACTTCACTTCCACCGCACATCAAAGGTCATGGAAATGGCAGGTCTGCTGGGAACAGCAGGAGGTGGGTGTGCGAGAGATGTCCAAGCACGAAATCTTTTGGCTCGGCTTGGGGAGCTGGTGGGATCACATTGGGTTATACCTTTACCTAAAAATCTGAGTTCATTTCAATATCAGAATGCTGTTCTTGTTTTATGATAGAACTGATGCTATGTCCTTAAAGGATCTATAACTGACATGTGCAACAACAGCTTTACACTGAAAGAAAATAAAAAAGGGTAACATGCAAGTTCAACCAATTCAGTTCACTCTTCACTCTTGTCTTTTAATCAATAGGAGAGCTTTTATGTGCTTTCAAACTTTAGGATTTCTGGGTGAGGCTGAATCTAAAGAGCACTATTAGTGCAAAGCATTGTGGGTAGGAACCCCGGGGAAGATTGCTGCACGAACATATGGTGAATTATGGCAGAGAGCAAACACAAGCATCTGGTCTACTGTTTGGATCTTATCAGTGCATGTACCCTTTTCTCTTTAACTTTCAGGTCTACTTTCTCACAAGTGCTTTTAGATAGACAGAACAACAGATAGAAAGATAGAATGAGCAATAGAAAGACTGATAAATAGAAAAATAAAACAATTGACAATAGACAACTAAAGACAGAATGACAAATTGATAGAATGATGGATAGGTCGATAGAACAAACAATAGATAGATGGATAGATAGAAAAAAGATACATAGAACGACAGGACGAATGATAGATAGAAGGATGCATAGAATGATAGATACATAGAATGACAGAACAACTGATAGATAGAATGACAGACAAAACAAAAGAAAGATAGATAGAGCTACAGATAGAATGATAGAAAAATGGATAGCACGGCAAATGGAATGACAAATAGAACAACTGATAGATATAACAACTGGAAATATATGTGATGCGATCTGGGAAAACCCGTCGGATGTCGCGCTGGGCCGTTTTCAGTAAATTCCAAAATAGTTTGAATGTCAGTTTTTTTGTCAATTTTTTTTTCCCCATTAAATTATTATTCTATAACATCTTTTCTCTTATCTCTGAAAATATCTTGGCAAAATGCCCTTGTTTAGTGCAGAAAAACAGCGATTTATAGTGTCAAGCTGAAAATACTCTCTTTCTCTAATGCATTCTATGCGACCATTTTCTCTAACGCCCGGCAGAGGTGAAAGAAAACAAAACAATCGCCGTATATCCCATACACCTGTCCGTCTCTTAACACTACAAAGATAGTTTACCTTTAAAATAAACCACATACATGTACAGTGAATGTGTATAGTGCGCATTTCGCGCCAATCCTGTTTAAACTATAACGTCACGCAGTTTTATAACAATCGCGAGATGGACAAGAAGCATCTCGACGGTGACAGTTAATTAAACCTGTTTTTCTCAAAATTCCGGATCGGCCGACTTCAGATAAACATAACTTTTGCTACCAACAAGCTATGATAAAAATAAAAACAGATTTGGAAAGGGCTTGATACCAGCTTCCATATCATATCAAAACCTATAATAGGTAAAATTTCACCATGTGGTGGGTTTTCCCAGATTGCATCACATATAACAACAGAAGAATGATAGACAGACAGACAAATAGAAAAATAGAATGACAGATAAAATGAAAAAAGATAGAGTAGAATGAGAACAAATGATGGAAATATTGACAATGATAAATGACAGACAATGATAAAATGATAAATGACAGATAGACAGACAGACGGATAGACAGACAGATACGATAGATAGATAGATAGATAGATAGTTTGAAAGAAAGTCTGACATAACTTAATATTATATCTAGCACCTTAATGTGTTCCAGAAGACAACAAACAAGACAAACTGTGAACAATTTTTACCTTGTAGTCGCATATTCAGGCCGGTAACCTGAGAGAGAGAGAGAGCCAGAGAGAGAGAGAGAGAGAGAGAGAGAGAGAGAGAGAGAAAATATGACAATACAGTTCTTCAGAGGCCCAGGGGAGGCTTTCGTTTATGCTCAGTAAAGCACATACAGCCAGCCATCTGTCTGGAACTGGACATCCATACACATGCACCTTTAGGACATTGTTACGTTTTGTAGAGAAATTCTACATTTCGACTGCAGTAGCAGCTGAAAAGTTTTAACTACAGGTACCTGTTTAGCTATATGATGAAATATTTCATCAAAGTGCCAGAAAGCAGCAGGCAGACTACTGCCTACATCTTTAAAAAACTGACACGGTTGATTTTATGCCAGGGAACAGGGTTCCTGACAGCTTTGTTGATCCCACCCACACAGCGTTCACTCAATGGCCCTCTAACAGCAGAGTCTGCAGTGTTCACAACACAAGACTGAAATGCCCCGGGCTCCAAAACATGATGAGCAGATTTATACATGACGAGGGATTTATAATCCTTCATACTATCAAAATTAATTAACATGAGGTTATTATAAGGTTGCATCACCCACACGAGCAGCGGTGTGTCATGAGCATCTTCCTGCTGGTTTCTACTGGCTAAGAGGATTAGGATCCAAATTTGTTATACAGCAGTTTCATCATTAATTGTGTACTTTCAGTTTAAAAGTGTTGACCCTATGTTGGAAGGAAGGAAGAAGTAAAGAAAGGCAAACAATACCATCACCAAGGGTCCTCTTCAGTAGATCGTGTTTTGCCTGGAGCTTAGTGATGAGATTGCTGCCCTCCAGATACTCACGGAACTTCTGTGAACAGACACAATTGAGACAAGCATGAGAGCAAAAACATTTGACAACATTTGATCATTTAAGCACAGAACCAGAATTAACTTTTTAAATACATTAATTAATTAAATTAAAATGAAATGCAATGTACAAAAAAAAATAAACACTATACAGCATATATAGTATACACACACTACCGGCCAAAAGATAATAATTAAAAATAAAGATTTTTTTTTTTCTTTTGAGTCTCTTATGCTCACCAAGGCTGCATTAATTTAATCAAAATACAGCACGAACAGTAATATTGTGAAATATTATCACAATTTAAAATAACTTTTTTCTATTATAATATATTTTAAAATGTAATTACTTCAGTCTTCAGCGTCACATGATCCTTCAGAAATCATTCTAATATGCAGATTTGGTGCTCAAGAAACATTTCTTAGTATTATCAATGTTGAAAACAGTTTTAGCTGCTTAATATTTTTTGTGGAAATCATGAAACACTACCATTCAAAAGTTTAGAGCAATTATAGGACACATAAAATACATCAAAAGCGAGAATAAAGACATTTATAATGTTACAAAATATTTATATTTCAAAGGAATGCCGTTCACTGAACTTTTTATTTATCCGCAAAAAAATGTATCATGGTTTTCACAAAAATATTAAGCAGCAATATCCGTTTTTATTGATAATTATAAGAACCATTATTCATAATTGAGCACCAATAACAATTGAAAACCAGTTGCAATAATATTTGACAATATTACTGTTTTTACTGTATTTCTGACAAAATAAAAGCAGTCTTGGTGAGCATGAGATTCCTTTCAAAAATATTTAAAATCTTAAACTTTGAATGCACAGTTTAAAGGTGAAACTTGATATCTTGCCTATGAAACATTTCATTTAAATAGTGACTGTTTAAACTTATTGTTAAATCTTTATGAAACACAAATTGACCATAAAATAGAACTGCTCCGTCTCCTGTTGGTTGGCACGTCTCTTGGCGATGCTCGGCTTGCTGAGGTAGGTTTCTGACACAGTGGACTTGACCGATTCAGTGGAGCGGCTGTGATGGAAACATTCCGACACGTCATAGTCCTCGATGGTCACCATGTCCTGGATGGTAGTGAGAGTGGCCTCTGAAGTCTTCTTGATCTGAAATAGGAGAACATTTTTAGTAGGGAAGGGATGCCACAGTAATACAATAGCAACTAAGAGTGCAGTATTACAGGGACAATCCAACTCATTCCAGAATATTCCTGCAACATTTATTGCTAAGAATGTGCATCAGTACAAAAGTGATACCAGGAGCAACAAAAGCGATAGAAAAACACATTAAGCACCAAATAAGTGACACGGGGGGGAAAAAATCCTCTGACTGTCCCTGCTTGACATGTGCTCTGTGACTAATAGCAGGCCTTGAGCAAGACACCAGACCAAAGAAATCAATTTACAGCGAGGGGAGAGGAAGATGACCCAAGGGAACATCATTCATTTCATGGCCTTGAGGATTCATTTCTGTAACTTTCCAGTGTCAGACATGCAACATTATTATACAATTACAAATGTCTGGAACTGTGTATACCAAGAGGGACAGACTGCAAAGCGAATTGCTGTAGAGGTAGTGTTGTCACGATACTGACATTTCCAACTCCGATACGATACCTTGAAAAATATCGAAATTAGATAACATTTTCGATACCACAGGAAAAACTGCCATATATACCGCCATACAGATAATTTATCTAAATTTTAAAAACTCTTTGGCTATCTCACTCAAAAAAAAGTAAACAGTCGGTGATAACATTAGAACAAATAAACAAATGACAAATAATAGCACAATTGTCAAAACACCTCTCATAATGCTTGCTACCGAAGCCAAAAAACTCTGAAAATCGAAACCGATCTGAATTTTTTATGACGGATGAAAGTTTCGGAGGCAGTGTGTAAACGTGATTGACACAACATAAGGTTGTATTTATTTTTTAAAGAGCGAAAATTTCGAACTCAGTGTGCAAGGACCTTAACAGTAGTATTCAGGTACTACAGAAATTAAAGTAATCAAATTTAAAATAACACTGGATAGTTTTCGTTGTAAAAATTAAATCCAGATTAAGGCTTACAATTAAAGGTGCATTAAGCAACTTTTCATGTTAAAAATACCTGTTTTTCTAACCCATACATGCTTAAACAATTGCCTGATGGGCTGAATGAGCCCTTCTCTGATCACTGCGATTGCCTCTATAATCCTGTACAGTAAAATAAATAAGAGGGATTCGGGCCGAATCTGAGACTGGGCGTGACGTCATGCGCGTTCAGTTGCAGTGTTGCAGTTTCATTTGTCGCCAGAGGGGGGCATAGTTCTGCAAAAACTCAGAGACTTGCTCTTTGCACCTTTAAATTTACAAAAGTTATTCAATCAAGAGCAGTGATTGATTGTCTTTGTCTTCTATTCTTTGATTAACATGACAGACAGCAGCAGGTTTATTAGGCTGCTGTCACTTTAAGAGCTAACACACGGATCCAATATAGTTACACAATATGCGTTTTCTCTCAAATATTATGTTCCAAAACTGACTGTATTTACCCGAATACTCAGCAAGACAGGCATTTTGACATATTTTTGTATGTATTTGACCGTTTAAGCACAATAATCCACAAAAAAGAAGTAAAGTTGGTACTCGCGAGCTGTTTGAGAGGTGCCGTTATGAAAGCACTATTTGTATAGATCAGTAATGCGGGTGCTTTTGATGTTAGAGCGGAATTACTAAAATTATGCGCAATACAAGCACTAATCAACCGAAGCGGATGAGACAAGTGAGTGACAGGAGGCGGGTGGGTGTGTGTCAAATTGTCAATTCGCCGTCGGAGAGAAGATCGGTGTATCGATACTGAAGAAAAGGAGTATTGGAACTGTTTGAAATATTTCAGTATCGATACACATCGAAATATCGATATTTTTGACAACACTGCTGTTGACTCTCTTCAATGTATAAAATAAACAATATAAAGCCACTTTTTGTAATGTTTGTTCAATGCTTTTTCATCCTTCAGGGGTATTTCTTAGCAAATACTGATATATATAATTAGCTCTGATTAATTTGTTTAATCAGCATATCACGTAAATGAACCCAATTACAATATTTAATCAATTATCAGACCTACAGTAATTAAAACACAATAATATAACCACATAAAATAGCGAAAGGGAGATGCCAATGAGATAAACCAAAAAATATGGGGAAAAGATGTTGAAAGCGGGTGCAATCGCTCAGTGGAAGCGTTTGTTCACCTGCTGAAAGAATCTGCGCAGTATGGAAGAACAAATTTCTCTCACACTGACATGCTCTCTTTCTCTCACATACACAAGAGTATGGAAAGGAAGCATAGCCTTTTTTGTTTGCACACACACTTTAATCTTGCACAACACTATAAAACATGCATATACACAAATAGACAAAAGCTATATTTCAATCAGCCCATTTTTATGCACATTTTGGGATACCGCTGGCTGGAAACACCAAGATGAGCATAAATTCTAAAAATCCACATAAAAAAAACATGTGCTCAAGTGAAGCGGATATTTTTTTTTTTTCATTCAATAAGATGACATGCACAAACACATTTACCAAATAAATCCCTCAATGTGCCCCAAAAGAAGATGTGATTGGATAGCTGGACTAACCAGCAGAGCAATTTTTTTGCACAATATCACAAATGTTAGTATGGTCATTCCCCAGTCATCAAAATTGTTGGGTATATAATTACCTCCCAGAACTGTCTCACACGATTGCGTTCCCAAACACCAGGCATCCGCCTCCGAATGCAAGATAACGACAGCATTGCGTTTTGTCTGCACACTCTATTATAATGTATGAAAAAAGAACCACAGTGGCTTCCCCAACTACAGCAACTTCCATTTTTATTTCCCAGGAAGTGATGATTTTGTTCGATTGAACATGGGATGGAAACGAAACGCAAATTTTTTATGTGGTATTCCAATTTCGAACACAAGATAAATTTGCAACTTTGAATGTCATACAACCACAGTGAGTATCACCACCAGACGGTATAATGCGACATAAAACCATGGTAGTTTCATCACATAGTGAGCTCATATCTCATTGTCCCATTCAGTCTGAATCATTCCTCAAATCAATGGAGTATGATATACAAGTCAACAGAAAACAACAGTCACACCTAGATCCAGGTCACTGTTCAACCTGATGTGGGACCTTGAGAATCATCAGTTTTATGCCATTAATCTGTCTGTGGTTTTGTTTTGTTGGGAGACTTTATGAATGATATGCCACACCTGTCTTGTAGGATGTTGTTTACTGGGAAAGTGAACCTCAGTTCTGCCTTAAAGGCAGACAGGTTACACAGAGGTAAATTGAGTGAAGGGGGAAGGGAAGAGCTTAGTTTCAAGGACATGAAAGCAGTCAAAATGAAATGACATGGAAAATAAGAGGGATTTTTTTTAAGTATCTTTAAAGTCACCATGACTTGGATATATGTCACAACAGGGAAGAAAAGACTATCACAACTTTAGTTTCATGCCGACTTTAATACTGCTTGAAAACCCTGAGCCCTTCAGATTTTTTTAAACCTAAGGTGGTTAAAGACATGAATGCTAAAGATAAACTATACTTCAGCTGATTAAAAATAAAAAACTCAGCTAAGCCCTACTTTCAAAGTGTGTAGTTTGAAATACTATGTAGTGTGAATTACTTATGAAATAATACAAATATTAAAAAAATGTCAGAAAGTAGTATAAGAAAGATGAAAAATGGGGAAAAGAGGCCAAAAGCTTGTCAATCCCTCAGTGGAAGCAATGTATAATTTGTAATATGTAAATTAAAAAAATACAGGTTTCACTCACAAATTTTACTTTTCAAATGCACTATTAGAAAAGTCAGTATTATGTTTACATTATAAGACGCTTAACAGATCATTAGATGTTGTATATTCAATAGTTAGAAATTACATGAAACTTTTTTAAATTTGATATTTGGATTTTTATTCATAATGACATTCTAAAAACTATACAGGAAATTATATGGAGAATTTCAGTGGCAAAAGGGGGATCGGAAAAGTTACCCAAGCCAAATTCAAACCTAATCGCCTGTATACCGCTAACCTGTCAGAGTATGCATACTACCTAGGTCACATCTCACGATTTTGATTCATTGATATCTTTGCAAATACATTTACATTGGAATGTGCTTGAATCTGATATACATACATGTAATTAAATATAGGTATCTTATAAAGCAATGTGTCATTATGTATTATAAGTGTTACAAAAACATTGTTTGGAAGTGCCAATTTGCTGATCAATTCCATTATCACTATTTCTGACCATGTGATCGGTAAGCTTGGCGAACAACCTACTTGGGGTGATAAGAAGGCACGGAACAAAGATGATATTTTGGCAAATCTGTAGCACTCTGGTAATCAGCATTAGCACTAACAGAAGGGCCCGATAATCAGTACAAAGGCAGTAAAGAGGGCCGCAATCACACGATCAGTGCTTCACGCAGCAGCAGGGGAACAGCACAGATCTCCCAGCGTTTGATGTGCCTCCCAGAGGTTTATCTCCAGCAAAACAAATAGACACTTCCTACGGAGAACAGTGCGGTGCCTTAATGGGGTTTTAGTGTTTGATGTGAACAGAATATCCATTGGAGAAGGAAAGAAGGCGGGAGAAAAAGATAAGGCTAGTGGGACAAAAAGTCAAGAGACAACACTGTCAATTCTCATCTGAGAACTCCAATCTCACCCTAATCTCTACAGCAAACACCATTTACATTATTCAATTATGAGCTTGAGAAGAAGAATGAAAAAAAAAGAAGAGCTGACAGCTGGATAATTGTTGAATAAAAACGAAAGGATGAAGCAGGAAGCTCTAACTGACAGACATATTCTTCCTTTGTGTCCGATAAAGGTGTGTTTGAGGATGAGGCAAAGCTGAGTGGTTTACAACATTTCCACTATAATGCAAGTATTCATCGGGTCATTTCTTATATCTTCTAATGCAGTGAAGGTTCTAGGAAACAGCTGCACAAAAACATAACACTATACCCAGTATCCTGTGAGGTTCCTCGCAAACCTTGTGTCTGATGTCAAAAAGATGCTTTAAGCCATCTGGAGAAACCAGGAAGTTCCCTGACCTCACATCCTGGTCTGTGCTTCCGCTTCCTTTCAGCCTGGTATGTCCAACACTTGTCATTTAGCGCAAGTTGTAATGTAAATTATGTAATGTAAACATAATTTATCTCAGCTTTTGCATACTTAAATCTGCATATTTGTGATATAGGCGTTATTTACCTTTATAAAGGTTTATTTTTAACCTGATTGAATGTATGCATCATCTTTCATGTCAAATTCTTACATTTGATAATAAACAATAAATTAAATTATAATAAAACACTATTGGGCAGTTAACAATGAAATAATTTACACCACAAAATTACAACTGCAATAAATAAAGTTATGAGATTAATGTTTTAAATACCTTTTTGAATATACAAATAAGAATTCACTCAACCGATTTGTTCAAAACGCTAAATTATTCAGTAAAATAACAGCTGAGTGTTGCTTTGAATGCACAATAGTTCTGCTGTGATCTGTGTTTGGAAGTATTTTCGTTGGTGAAATAGAACAAGAATAGTCAATATTGTGTCTAAAATGTAAGTAACTACTTGTTTATTGAACAATAAAATCAATGTAACATTTGTAATCATGAAAATATTCTGCAAAAAAGCTCCCTTGGTCGTGTTGTGCTACTTAACTACAGTTAAACCTCAAAGTGTCTGAATAATTTTTGGTCCCAAAATTTTATAATTTTCACTGGTAGTCCACTGTATGAAGAATTTTTGGGTATAATATGTCACAGTTTACTTTATTTTGCTATCCTCACTTACATAAATGAATATAAAATAGTGACACTATATAGTGCCCTGCACCCACTAGTAAAAAAAATATATAAAAAATTTAGGGCTGTCAAAAGATTAATCGCGATTAATCGCATCCAAAATAAAAGTTTGTGTTTAAATAATATATGTGTGTGTACTGTGTATAATTAAATTTGTATATATAAATACACACACATGCTTGTATATATTTAAGAAAAATGTGAAATTTATATATAAAAAAAATATATTTATATATAATATAAATTATATATAAATATATACAGTATATGTATGCAAATATTTCTTAAATATATACATGCATGTGTGTGTATTTATATATACAAAATAATTATACACAGTACACATACATATATTATGTGAACACAAACTTTTGCGATTAATCGCGATTAATCTTTTGACAGCCCTAAAAAAATTATATCTGGAGTCTGATTTTTTTTTTGGTTTGACTGTATAATATGTTATAAATAAAAAACTAAACATTTTGTAATTTTACCTCAGTATGTTTCTACTGTGAGTTTCTTTATGTGTGCCGTTACGCTCATTTGTATTGATCTCTCCACAAAAGACAGGAAGCGAGACTCAACAGCACGACCTTGTTACCAGAAATGCATCTATTATCATTCACTGTTTAACAATAAACGTAATAAAATCTTCTTTCGTTTCATTGCTTCCCTTTTTTATCACTGAATTTATAATCAGGCTCCTTAAAAAAAAAAAAAACTTGTTCCGGACAAGCGTTAATATCCAGCCCTGCAGAGGAAACTAAGGGTTTCAATACACAGAACGAGTAATCAACAGAACTGAGAACAGGTGAGAAACTAATGAGTAACTATGGAAACTAAATGACCAGGAACAACAAATCCAAAACACAATGAAACTAAACAGAACCCTGACAATAAGATGCAAAATTTGGATTTTCCTTCTTTGAAATGTTTCATAATTCTTTCATTTTATACAGAGACTGATATTTATACAACAACCTGCAACATTTCAGTTAGCTGGGCATTTTTCCAGGACCGTTTAGCTTCCATGACAACACTGACAGTGGCCTGAGCAATCGTTCTTCACAGCAAATGATTTATCAGCTCTTTGTGGGGAAAGTCCACAAAGGACTGTAGTAACTGCCTGGAGCAACAATATTCATACAGAACTGACCAATTCCAAAGCTGCGTTGAATATTGCAGATAGATCTGCCTAACCTACATAGGTTATGTCAAATTTGTGCAGGAACAACAATATACATAATCTTTATCACATGTACATATTCCGTGCTAAATTACGATTTTGTCTGTCAAAACTGAGAAAAAGATTAATGGTAGAGAAATAACAGAAATGAGATAAGAGAAGAAGAGGGCAGATGTAAGACAGTCGTTTATCTAAGATGGACATGATAAAGCCAAGAAACAAAGCAAGACTCCTCCATCTTCCTGACCGAGTGGGGTTTTTTTTTATCCGGCAGCAGCCCGAGCATTTAACTTACAAACTGATTAAATTGTTGCAGCCTCGGAGGAGAGATAAAATGTGAAAAAGACAGACACAGTCTGAAGGAAGAAAAGGAAGATGGTGTCACTGAGAGAAGCTTCTCTGTGCGTCACGCAGGTTATCTGGAGGACAGTGAAAACTCTGCAGGGAGGAAAAACACCATTTCTTGTAAGTCCTCCCAAAGCCTCTTTTACGATCAGCTTCTGCCAACTCAATTAAGCAAACACACTGCAAAGCTGTCTCACTCTAATGCAACAGGACGATACGGTTTGTGTGCTCCTCGACTTGGCTAACTTATTAAACAAGATTTTCAAATTCAATTATGCAGTTTAAATGAACAAAACCATTTAAGACCATGGTGATCATCTGATGCAATTGTTATTTAGCAGATGCTTTATAACCCAAAGTGAACTGCACGCTACTTTCTGGGAAAGGTGAAGTATGTAAGATTTTATTTTGTTTAAATACATTCTCTTAATCCAGTTTATTGTTCACTGACTACTATTAGTATGCCATTCATGGCCAGAGGGTGTTTAGCTGGTGTGGGAACATGACTGGTGCGTTGCATGGGAATAAAAATTCAGCTTTGGTTACAGAAGTGCAAGCCGATATTCGTTGCAATTTGACATTCAAAAATTAAACAGTTAAAGGGTACATAACATGCACAGTTTCACCTAATCTCATGTTAATCTTGAGTACCTATAGAGTAGTAGTGCATCCTTAATATCTCAAAAAAGTGTTTAGTTTTATTATATTTATAATAGAAAAATACAGCTTTCCGATTCTCTCCGGAAAAAGCTGAAGTCCTGGAGGCGGAGCTATAGAGTCAAGCGGTAGTGCTTGATTTCCAGCAAAAGACAGAAATCTGATCCAGTTGTACTTACATGAATGGGGTCTTTTATCACTGGGACCGCTCCACGTTTTAATAGCAAACGATTTGCAAATCCAGCGTCGACCTGAGCCTTGTTAATAAAACATTCGTCACTGAAATGACCAGAACACACAACCGCACTTCCTACACTCCGTTGCTGCCCCGGAAAAACAAACTGCATCCACTGTTCCTGTAACACTGGGTTCTTTGGAAAACTGAACACGGTAAGCTTTCCCTCACATCCAAATACACACTTTTTTATAGACATTCTTGAACAAATCCTATGCAGCGCTGCCGATGATTTCCTGTTGAAGCGCGTTGATGTGCGCGGTCTCGCTCTCCTCTAGTGGACGTGCTCGCGGGCGAGCTTTTCCGAGAGAAATGCTCATATAAGGAGTTGCACTCTGATCTACGTCATTAGATCCACGATCTAAAAAAAAACAGCCGAAACTTGTACCAACCCGGAAGTAAGATTTTGACATAGAAATTCTCCGTTATTCGTCCAAAATATTTTTTTAAAACTTTGCCCATGTTTAGCATGAGAATCTATCTCTTTAACACTGTAAACAACTCTGAATACATGAAACACCATTGTACCCCCCCTTTAATGAACACATCAAAGAGAACGGGGTGTTGCAATGCAACTCGCTACAATGGACGCAATACCATATATCATCATCATGCACCAGTTCAGAAAGACAAATGTACCAGTTAACTTTAGAATGTTACTCAAATAGTTGAGGCGTCAAGTCCAAAAAATGAGCCCCGTGCAGATACGTTGGATGGGTTTATTATAAGCAAGAAGCTCGCGTTTGCTCTAGACAGTGTTCGCCTACTCAATTGCAAACTCATGACGCATTGCAACACAGCTAAAAGCATTCCTAACATGTAGTTTTATGGAAAGTAGCCTACTTTTAACTAATGAGACATGTCTTCACAAGCACCCGTAAGAGCTGTGATGTCTGAATTGGGGGAGGGGGACATGTGACACAAAATATTCTATATTTTTGTAATTCCGCAAGGTGCCACTAGTGTCGCAGAAATGTAATACTTAAACTTTAAGCGCTCAAGCACACAAAAAATGACAGCATAGGTAGGGCCCTATGAATTTTTTATGACATAGGGCCCTATATAGATAAGAGGGACTCGGTTAAAACCGGTTGCAAATGTCATATTGAAACACTCTAAATTTCTGCCAGCACTTGGGTGACCTTACCTCTTCGTTCTCAATCTTTAGGGTGGCCAGGCGGGACTGCAGCTGCTGGAACCTCAGGAGGAGTTCTGCCTGCACAGGAGGCTGGGCCGTGATCTGACACACCTGAAAACAAAAACAAAGACTTCCAATTACAAGAAATCAAGATGACAACTGCCATTAGAGAACCTGCTCTTATAAAACATAGCTCCCTAAAGGAAGAATCTCAATTCAAACAAATAACCAACACCTGGCACAAGCATTATAACTGCTTCTTATGACGCAAAACCCCAGTTGCTTTCATTGACCGAGAGAGTACAGGCATAACCACAAAACAACAGGTTATAAACCATGCGCAGACATGATATCAGTGACAAAATGGCCAATTAGTGAGAATAAATCCAATAAACACTCTCTAAAAAAGGCTTGAGGGTGAGAAATGCAATATGATTTGCTCTCAGCGCTCTGCGTAAACACCGCGCCGCCAGCTGAGACTCAATAAAAGAAGGATATGAAGCAATCCTGACCGCATATAATTCAGAATTTCATTAAGATGCTTTTCTCCGTTCTGTATCCTGTATGATCTCATACGCTTCACCACTGCCAGAGACAAGATTAACGTGAGGTTAATGGATGGGAGCTGCCGATGGGAGCTGCATGTTAAAATGAAACGTAACGTCTGCTTACAGGTTATTTGGAAGGCGAAGGGTGTTGGGTCAGTGCTACTATAGTACATATTAGTACTACATGTAGTATATAATCATGTCTTTATCACATATACACTAGAATTCAAAAGTTTGGGGTCAGTAAGATTTTTTTTTTTTTTTAAATAAGGATTCATTCAACTTGGTAGTGTGTGTCTTAAAATATTTAAAAAAATATTAAATTTAGAAATGTTAAAGATGAAATGTATGTTATTGTTATTTTACCACAATATTACATTTAAAGTGAACAGAGGGGTGAATTTATCTTTTTTTTTTTTTTTTTGGTGATTTTTGCCTTTTATTGGGACAGGACAGTAGAGAGTTGACAGGAAGTGAGGTGGGAAAGAGACGGGGGATGGGATCGGGAAAGGTCCACGAGCCGGGACTCGAACTCGGGCCGCCCAAGCGCAACAGCGCTACATGACGGCGCGCTGACCACGAGGCCATCGGCGCCGACCAGAGGGGTGAATTTGATATAATTTCACTATTTTGGGTTGAGAGGTGAAGAAAAAAAAGAAAAAAAAACCTTTCATTCAACTTTTCACTCTTCTATAATACTATCATCCTCTAGTTAACAATTAGCAATGGATTTGAAGAAGTTTGTTTGTTCCACTTGTTCCAATCTGTAAAATAATATCAACATTTAAAATAAAAAGATTAAAAGAAAGCTGAAGTTGACAAACTATAACATCTCTCTCATTCCCTAAAACTAATATGAGCTATTTCCATTCAGTTAATGTTCTTGCTTTTCTGTGAATAATCAATTTATAATTATTAATTATCATCCACCTTATTTGTCAACATGGAAGTAAGTGATTTTCTGTAAATGTGCAAGACTTCCCAATCATTATCCATCATAGGTAAATAAAGTGCAGTAAAGGGTAAAACTATTTGCGCTACAAACCAGTGTGTTTATAATTACGATAATATATCAAAATAATTTGATGATAAATACTAGTTTACAATTTAAAGGTCCCATTCCATGGATTATTTTTATTATTTTATAATGTTTCCAGGGGTGCCCTTATAATGTTAGTATGTTTTTTAGATCAAAAATTGTTATAATTTAGAAATAAAAGGTATATTTCCTAGCCTGATTTCATTCCCTGGTTTGAACACTCTGTTTGAAGGGGCGTGTCTGCTGTGAGACTTCAGTGTAAACGCCCTCTGCTGTGATTGGCTGACATGCTTGCATATGAAATATCTGGCATTACATGTGGAACTATCTGGAAAACTTTTACTATTACAGCTATTATACGTTTTTACTATTACAGCTATCAGGATTAACGAATCGTGAGAAGTTTTTTAAGTATTTAGATCTATTCCCATCACATAAAAGGTTGCAGTGATGATGAGCATTAAGCAGATGACAGTCTGTTGATCGCGTGAAAGATCTTATCATTGCAACGCAGTTTCTGCACTCTCACTAATGATTTCACCAATGCAAACATGAGGTATATAAATACAGTAAGAGCTTCGTTGTGTAGTGTAACAGCGTCATTGATTTCATAAAGAGTTTTGGCAAGTGTCCATATAAACTCGCGCTGTGTCACAGCTTGGGCGATTGGAAAGGGATTGTTCTTTGATCGCTTTCTGTATATTAATCACAGTTTAAGTAAGATTATTTTCATCCTACTAAGAGAAACGATGTGAAGTTGATCGCTACTTCCATATTAAATCACTTCTTACCGCTTGCTGGAATATAGTTGAAATTGCCCCCTTCGTCAGTATGAAACGCTGAGAGAAGTCTGCTTGATATTATCCCAGGTTAGAAAAACAGTCCGTGGTGAAATGGACAGAGCAAACTAACAACTTCGAATTAAACTTTTGCGGTATCCGATATATTATAGATAAACATCAACCACGTCTGTTGACATTTTGCCATCAATACGCCTGTGTTCCTGTGGGCGGAGGTTACAGTTCTAGTGACATCATTAAAGAAGGAAGTAGAGGGGTGTAGTCCAATCCAGCCGTTTTTTGTAGTCAACTTCTGTTAAATAAAATATCTCGCTTGGCATTGAACTTTGAGCTTTATAATTTTACAGATATCATTTATACTCTAACAACAACATTACACACTAACTAAAGTTTGAAACATGGGATCACGAAGAACGGGACCTTTAAGGAGCATTATGGTCTGTTTTCGTACAGCTAAAATAACTGGAAGAGGATAGCAGCGGAAGCCAGATAAATTCAAGTTATATAATACAAAATATGTATTAAAAAAAACCCATAATAATACTACAACATAACAGACTGCTAAGAAAATAAACCCATATAACCTCATCTCAGTTTACATGGTGTTAAGATGTAACTTAAACAAACAATGGGTGTCAGTGTGGTTGCTACTGTGTGTGTGTACATATGTACGTGGGTGTGTGGGTAAGGATTTGTTTAAATCTGACCTCATCTCCCATATGTGGTTGGAACTCAAATTTGACGGGTGGGCAGAACGCGGTAGGGTACATTTCCATGAAACGCTGGCGGTCACTACGGGGATCCAGACTGTCCACTGCGTTCTCAATGATGTCCAGGCCCTCGTGACGAGACGTCTCCAGGTTATATTCAGCCGAAAGGTAGGTCCGCAAAGCTCGGTTCAGAGAGGCATGATATCCCAGATCACAACACTACACAGGAAGAAAGAGAGGAGAGAAATGTTACCTATTAAAGACGTTGGGTTGTTATTGTTAACTAAACTAAACTAAAACCATTTCCGTTACTTGTAATAAAATAAATGTAAATTGAAATAAAATTTATCTCAGTTAGTTGTCAAGGCAAAAATTCCAATTTTTGTTCAATCACTGTTTAGTTCTAAATCTGAAATAAAAATTAAGTAAACCTATAAAGTCACACTCATTTATTTAAAAAATATACACAACAAAATGACAGAAACTTGAACTGAAACAAATTAAAATGTAATTGGAAAATATAAATATAAAACCCAACTAAAAAAAAAAGTATATTAATGATACTAAAATAACATTGTAAAGATGTCCCTCATTCAAATGATTAAATGGAAAATATTTCTTACTTCATGAAAAAGTGAGAAAGATATTAGCAAAAACAATTATATGCATTATTTGTGTAGTTTATGTTTTATCTATAATGTAATAATTCCCATGCATCCACTGATAGTGATGGGTAATGAATTTTGGCTGTGCAAACCTATCAATTCATAAATTTGGTAAATAAGTAGCATTTTCTGGCAAGTTCTATCCCAATTTGTCATCAACAGTACATAAAAATCAATCATGATTTAAGTCATGATTTTTCAAATGTGAAACAGGATTTGAAAGTTGCATAAGCAATCCTTTAACTGACACTTTTACTGTAAAGTGTAGTTAAATTTTGAATGACCGTCCCCTGTGAACTGCAAGTGACATCTCTTGAATTGCATCAAACTTACAACCTCTTGGTTACCAGCCAAGATTTGTAACCACTAGGCCTTGTTAAGCAAAATGTCAGGTCTGACTCAAAGCTAATATCTGAGATTCCAAACACATTAACAAGAAGGGCCCAGCATGACGTACCGGTCTATCAGTAACTGTGGCTTATTGACCTAATACATACTGACTGTGTTTTGGTGTGCTGTCTTTATAAGGCCTTGGACTCTGAGGAGAGTTGTAAACAAGCCCAGTAGCCTGGTCGTTTCCTGGCAGGAATTTCCATAATTTAATTTTGACTGATACGGGAGTCATGGGAAACTGAGATGTCCTGGATAATAAAATATGGGGGAGAACTGGGCCATCCTTGGGGAGGTTATTTAAGTTCTGACTGTCCCTGGAAGATCTGCCATATCTCGCACCAAAAAAAAAGTTCATTTTATTTAATTATCATGATGGCCAGCTCTGCTTGTCGGCCTGCTGATTGTTTTAAGAGTTTTGATGCCCCTTTTTCATTGAAAATAAAATAAAATAAAATAAAATAAAATAAAATAAAATAAAAAAGTTTATAAAATAAAAGTTTTTGCATTGTGACTGGTTTAGTATATCAAAAGGACCCATAATGGAAAGTCCATGTTCGATAGCATTATGCATGTCTTTAATACAAGACAAGGTCAAGTTCTTTATCCTTTAAAGAAATGTCTGAAAAACTGACTGCGCATGCATACAGTATCACCCAAACACTCTGTCTCTTGCCAGCCCCCTGCAGAGAGTTTTTGTTTCATAGATGAACATAATATTGCTGGATGCTCAGTTTATAAATAAATGATGCTGACTGGATTTGACAATGATTCAGGCCACGGCTACAAAATAGTAAAGGAGCAGTGCTGAGTAGGGTGAAGTGTGAAAACGTACATTATAACAGTAGTTGGCCTAAAAAAAGACTCAGGCTGGCTGATTCACAGAAAAGTGGGTTTTAGGGCCAGGTGCCGCCATTTCTCCATTCATGCTTAAATTGTTTTGCCATATTCAGAGGCTGAGGCACCTACAGGACCTTAATATGAAAGTAGGACAACATCCATCTCATATACACAAGAGGGTACAATAGTCCACATTTAAAAGAAAATGTCCACCTGGAAATGGAATTAGAAAGATTTAAAGGGGTCATCGGATGCCCATTTTCCACAAGTTGGTATGATTCTTTAGGGTCTTCATGTAAAGTTTGTAACATATACTTTGGTTAAAATTCCTAAATGGTTGTGTAAAACAACACCCTTTTTACCTCCTCAAAAACAGCTCTGTTCACAGCGACCCGTTTCGGTGCATGTCTCTTTAAATGATAATGAGCAACTGCTCACCCCACCTCTCTCTTCCATGTGGGGTGTCCACACAAGACACAAAGTTCTGCCTTGGCGGACAGTATACAAATGGCTAAAGGGTGGAAATATGCTAATACGGGACAGTGTCAGTGGTTGTGGGCGGAGCATGAGAAATATGATATCATATTGCTCAGATAATTCAAACGGCTTGGTTATTGACTTTTTGAGGATAAAAAAAAGACATTTCATTGTATGGTGTTGTGTCCAGACACTGCAACGACACATTTATATACAAACACCATATAAAAGTGAATTTTGCATCTGATGACCCCTTTAAATAAAGTAATTATGTTAATTCAATAAGAAATATTTAATATTCTCAACATTTTCTAGGTCACTAATCAAATAAGCAAACATGTGACACTGATATGAACTCCTTCGTAAAGAATGTCAGATTCTATTGAAGCTCTTTGGATCATCTGAAGTCATGCTGGAGAAAATAATCATCAGGTGTTACATAAAAAAAACTGGACCAACCGTATATCATGAACTTCTAAAATTCATGTAAATATGGAATAAAGAATTTTGTATTAAACTAGAAATAAAAATGCTAAATAAAAGCGTTTTAACTTGGTCTCATACTTTTGGAAAAGGCCTCTGGTTTCTCCACCCACACGTTTAAACCACCATTATTTTCTTTGCTTATTCTTATTATACAGTATGGGTGTCCAAACCTGCTCCTTGAGGACCACTGTCCTGCAGAGTTTAGCTCAAACTTGCCTCAACACATCCGCCTGGAAGTTTTTAGTATGCTTGTAAGTCCTTGATTAGATGTTTGGGTGTGTTTAATTGGGGTTGGAGCTAAACTGCAGGACAGTGGCCCTCCAGGAGCAGGATTGGACACCCTTGCTCTAGAAGGATTGTTTTTTTATCTCACACTGAGCACTTGTGTGCCACATTTTACACAGACATTGTGTTAAACTCCTAATTCTTTTTTCAAACATGTATTTGACAATCAGGCCTTCATAAAACATCTTCAAATAACAGGTCTGTGCGGTTGTTTGGAGATATGAAAATGAATGCAATTTAACCACAGTGTATTTTCTCATATCTCATTCCTGTCAGACACGCCCGCATTTGAAGTCTCAAGAGCTTAAATTTGAATGCAACGTTGACAGAACTCTCGCTGAGGAATCTATGCATTTCCTCAGATCAAAGCAGGTGTAGACAAAGATACATATTCAACCAAGAAACCGGTGAAAACGGCAGGAGTCTTTGTCATTTTTAGCCATCCCAGCAGACCTGAGGTCAGTTTGAAACTCTATTTATAACTGTCCTACTTGTCACATAAACTTTCTTCATCTGTGAAAGAATCCCTGCACCTCCTTTTCTTTCCCCGGTACTTACGTCTATTAAATCAGACAAGTCGTGAATGTAATACTTGAAGATTGAAGCATTAGTGGCTTCGAGCGTCAGCAGGTATTCGTTCCGAGCTTTGATCGACTTCAGCTTGTTCTCCGAGTACTTGGCTTGCCTCTGATGAGAGAGAGAGAGAGTGTAAAAACGAAACAGACAGAATTTGAGAAAACAGGTTGAAATATAAAAAACATGCAAGTGAGCTTTTATCTCTGCATGCAGTTTGTTCCTTGAAGATTTCTTGTGAAACAACAGAGAGCAAATCCTTCCAAAAATAACAGACATATAAGCTTATAGACTGCAAAAAATCATCATACAGATTATACAGACATATGTGGAATAACAGAGAACATCTACATTGCTACAAAAAATCTAAAAGCAAAGGATGTCATTTGAAGTATTGTAAAGTATAAAGTATTGCTCATTTCCTGTATCAGTAAGGATACTGCGAACATTCAGACCCACTTAGTCGTCTAACTCAACTGACTGACCAACAGACAGTGACTCATGCTAACTTTCATATTTTAACCTTCCCAGTTCCCACAATGTCTCGTTCCATGAAGCATCAATGGAAAAAACAATCCCGCAGCTGTTAAATCATTTGTCACAGGCTTTAACAAAAAACAGAGCATAAAACGGTGCTATTCCTGTTAAAAAAGGGTCAGGCATGGCTTCTATCAAAAACATGACTGACGCATTAACTTCACTTCAATAATAATAATAATAACAAATAAAATTAAATTAAAAAAAATTTTGCTTGTTTTTTTATTGTATTTCTATTTTGTCTTTCTTTTGTGTATGAGGAAGCGCATTACAAATACTACTAATAATAGCAAATTAAATGAAATCTGGGTCATATTTTCCACTAATTTGCAGTACAAATATTACTCTGATACATTCAACTGAATTTTACAAAATATACTTTATAATTTTAAATCACAAAATTAGCTTTTTATTTCAATAATATGTCTACTTAGAATATTGTTTTCTATTTCTGTTAAATGATGCAGACAATTCTTGACAAGTTTTACCAGTCACAGTTTCATTGGATGGTTAATCATGGTCCTGGTTATGAACTACTAAAGACCATTTCTTATGTACCTTCTCCTTCATCTTCTCAATCTTCTTCACAGAGCTCCGTCTCTGGTGTCTTTCTTCTAGTCGAATGTGAAAGACGGGATCTACAACACGTCCGATCTGCTTTTCCTCCTGCTTCTCTGCCTCTTTCAGTTTACTCTCAGCACTGATGCTCTCCGTGTGATACATATGGTAGGTTTTCATCACCTGCGGGACCAGAGGTCAGAGGTCAAATTTCAACAACAGCCAGCTGAGCTCTAGAGAGGTGCAGCAGCTGCTCAATCTGAGCCAAAACACTTTCATCATCATACTTAACTCAAATCAATTCTGTTGTCCTTCAAAGAAACAGCATTTTATATTCCTTTGTATGTATGTAAAAGCTAAAAAAGCACCAATCGACGTTCTAAAATAACATAAATGCATAATTTTCTCCTTCATATAACTTCATTTGCTTTCAAACTACATGCTTGCAAAGAGGAACCAAAATAAATTCATGGAAATTCTAGAAAATCTCTTTTTTTTACCATACTCAACTTCTTTCATCAAACCCGGAGCCTTTTTAGATGAAACGCATATTGAGTACTGAACTCCCGTGAAGAAATCCAATTACTAAGAAGTGAATGTGCGACATAATGGTAAATGTTGCTTCAGATGGCATGAGTCATTGTTTTGTTTAGGTGGCTATTAGTCATATTCAGATGAATTTTATAACAAGCATTAGGATGTGACTCAGAGCTTATGAGCCTGTACTAACAAACTAATTATGCCCACAATGTCAAACTCTTCACAAAGAGCGAGTGCTTAATCGACACTAAAAGCTTTTTCACGTTGTAATTGATGTAGCATGGGCATGGCATGACTGAACACTGCATGCAGCTGATATTCCAGACACTCCTTTCCTATAAATGTATAAAAAGATGTCAGTTTCTAAGAAAGTAAACGGTGTAAAAGAATTAATGATTGGAATAACTTTTCACATGTGAGAATGTGTTTGTTCGCGTTTTTATAGTTTGGTAACTTTTTAATGTCGTATTATTTGACACCTTCGTCTTGTTGTATTGTTAGTTTAGCAAAATAATCTGCTGAAATCTATTGCATATATAGATATTCATTAGGGCTGTCAAACGATTAATCGCGATTAATCGCATCCAAAATAAAAGTTTGTTTTTACATAATATATGTGTGTGTATGGTGTATAATTATTTTCTATATATAAATACACACACATGCATGTATATATTTAAGAAATATTTGCATGTATATACTGTGTATATATATTTATATTATATATAAATATTTTATATATAAATAACACATTTTTCTTAAATATATATGCATGTGTGTGTATTTATATATAGAAAATAATTATACACCATACACACACATATATTATGTAAACACAAACTTTTATTTTGGATGCGATTAATCACGATTAATTGTTTGACAGCCCTAATATTCATACATGCGTCTTACTACGGTTGCAGACGCACAGAGAACTTGCTCTCAAGTGTTCACGGACCCGTGTTTTGACCGTACCAATATGGCGGGCGGCTTACGTATAGCAAAAGCCACTAGAAGGCAACCTTTAGCCAAAAAAGCGCTAATACTAGGGCTAATGCTAACTCTGCAGCTGTGGCGGTACGCAGGGAAGGAGACCAGAGGCTGTTTTTTTGTGAATGGATGTCAATGGAGAAGAGGCTTTACTACACTGAATATCAATTGTTCCTAGGGTATTGCCAAGTCAAACAAACCCAGCCATAAGTCTCTATGGCCACGTACACACTGCAGCTAAATTCAGTTGTAAGTTCACCTTTTAGTGCTTAATCATGTTCTGTACACACACAGTTCAGTCATTTACATTAGTGACAACTGAATTCTACAACCGAATTAACTCTCGAAAAATGCAGGTTGTGACGAATTAATTTACATAAATTCTATGCAGTGAACTGAACTGAACAACTAGTTGTTAATGACGTATTTTAACATCTGACGTATTTTAACGTCCATCGGAAATGTTTCTCCCTTATTTATGTGCAGTGCAAGAAATCACAGGGAAAGCGGTATAAGCCTTGACTCATTCGTGTTGCCAGATCTTGCTAAAAAAACAAGCCCACAAAATAAACCGAAATAAATCCAAATGCTTTATGCTGAAAAAAAAAGACCAAAATATCACCACATGCAACAGCTCACTTTAATTTTCGGGAGTGAGTTGTGTTCCGTACACAAGGAAAGATAATTTAGGGGACTCACTCCTGCATTTAAATTTTTGTTGTTGTTAACTAAAATTACTAAAAACTAAAATTAAACTCAACTTAAAAAGAATTTATGGTAATTGAAATAAATAAAATCAATATAAAACTATTTAAATATAAATTATACTAAATTAACTCTGGATATGGCTCATGTACATCATCCAATATAAATGCAATAGATTTCTGACCCTTGTTTTATTGCCTGCCAGGCAAAAATTGTTAGTGCAACTGTTTAGAAAGTGGTGGAGGGCGAGTAGCACAAATGGTGGAGGACGATATACTCTCCAAACTTTAATCCTTAAGTGTAAGGGGTTTGTTATATTTGCAAATCCTAAATATGAGCATTAGCATGAACTGCTAACAAGAAAAACAGTAAAAAAAAATATAGATCACAGCTGCTGTTCTCTCATGTTTTTCTGTCAGTCTTGTTAGCAATATATGCTAACGCTTATTTAGGTGGCAAGTTTCTAAGTATGATTGTAATGTTTTTGTGCCTTGTGCTCTGTAAGCCTCTTGCAAAGCCTGACGCTAACGCTAAAGCGCTAAGCTCCGCTCATCAGCTTGCCTTCTCCTCAATCAAAGGTGACTGAGCACCAAGCTGATTACAAGGAGCCATTCACGATTAGACCCCTGAACACAGAGTCAGTCCAGGCCATAATCACGGTGGCAGTCACGCAGCATTATAATTCATGGTACAGTAAAGCCTCAAAAGAGAGCCTGACTATAAAACGTGGACCAAGCTAAATATTGTTCATAAATATGTACAGTCGGAGCAGCACAGTGCACTGCTGTCCATGGCTGTATAATTAGACACATGGCTAGAATGGCAGACCAAACCATGGGCCCCGCTCTCCACTTACTGGTCTGGAACTCTGTTTACATTTCTGCTGGTTTTAGAAGGACCAATTTTAGAGTCACACCAGACCTGTTATTTTACTGGCTGTGGCTGCACGGAGGGTTTCTGATGCAACGATCCCACAAGAGTGTTTCCCTCCCGAAGGCTAATTCAGGTCAAAAGGGATGATACACTTCTACAGAGATCAAAAGGAAGCAATGGTGTGTGGTGTAATTACCAGAACAAACATACAGAAAATGAATAAACGTGACAGCTTTAAAATAAAATAATCAGGGCTGAGGTTTCTCGAAGAGAAGACAAACTAAATCATCATTTCTAAATGAAACCCATTTAGTAATTTTGAAAGCTTGTTTCAAATGTTGGGTTCACTGTTTTGTTGGAGAAAAATGTACAGTCTTATTCAGCAAAGATGTATTAAATTGATCAAAAGTGAGAGTAAAGAGTTATATTGCCATCTCAAATAAATGCTTTTCTTTTGAACTTTCTATTCATGGTTTCCAAAAAAAACATTAAGCATCTGATTATCATCAATTGCTTTCAACACTTAATAATAATAATAATAATAATGATTTTTTTCTTGGGCAGCAAATTAGCATATTAGAATGATTTCTTAAAGGGATAGTTCACCCAAAAATGAAAATTCTGTCATCATTTACTCACCCTCAAGTTGTTTCAAACCTGTAAGAATTTATTTTTTCTGCTGAACACAAAAGAAGATATTTTGATAAATGTCTGTAATCAAACAGTTGATGGACCCCATTGACTTCCATAGTATTTTTTTTTCCTACTATGGAAGTCAATGGGGTCCATCAACTGTTTGGTTACAGGCATTTTTCAAAATATCTTCTTTTGTGTTCAGCAGAAAAAAGAAATTCTTACAGGTTTGAAACAACTTGAGGGTGAGTAAATGATGACAGAATTTTCATTTTTGGGTGAACTATCCCTTTAAAGATCATGTCACTAAAGACTGGAGACACTAAATACTATCACAGGAATAAATTATATTTTAAAACATTAAGGACAAAAATTTGAAATTGTAATAATATTTCACAATATTACGGTTTTTTTTTTATCAAATAAGCATTAGACTTCTTTCAAAAGCATTTTAAAAACTCTTACCAACCCTAAATCTTTGAACGGTAGTGTAAGCTGAATCTGAATATCCAATGTACTTCACTGCGATGTAGAATAGAAACTGAAATGCCGACAAAATCAGCCAATCTGAACATATCTGATTATTTAAAAACAGCACTGAGGATCAAGATTATAGACCAATGGCATTCTACCATGGGTGGAGCTAGTCGCACAACAAGTTAGAAATGGAAACCAATTGTAGGTCATAACGTTTTGCTTTGTGACATTTTTTGATAGTTACTCAGTGATATTTAAGACAAAAACTTATTATCATGGAAGATGTATAACATATCACATAATTTGCACGTCATCCCATTGTTTAGTTTGGACACAAAGAATAAAAGTAGGGCTGTGTTGAAAAAATCGATTCACCGATTCTGAATCGATTTTCATATTAATTTCTAAAGATCGATCCGTAACTCAGAGGATCGATTTTCCCCGTGAACTTTAACTTTCCGCGTCATTGAATTCACGCATGCGCGCGAGGTGGAAGGACATTAAAACAACGTCAGTAACGTTAAGCAAGCGGTTGCTTTGAAAACTCCAGAAACGATCAAAGCTCCGATCTGGCCACAGTCTATGGATCTGGCACCATTTCGGGTTCAGAATCAGAAGCAATGCAGAGAACGAGCTTGACAAAAGCAAAGGTTTTCTAAAGGTTTTGTAAGTTCAAATTTTATTTACATTCTGATAGAAATGCGCGGTTGGCGGTTACAGCCGCGGACTCCGCGGATAAACCGTGGATCAAGCGGATGACGTGACGAAAAATTATATTTTCGGATGGGTGGCGGGCGGTTAACCAATCATATAAAAAATATATGCATACATTAAGCGGATGGCGGGCGGGTGCTGTTTTGAAAATTGGTCATAAACGTTGGTGCGGACGGATGAGTTTTGTGATGCGGTTGAAATAATAGCCCATCCGCACATCTCGTTGTCTGTTTACTGTGAAGCCAGTAACCAACAATCTGTTTACATTTGCACTGGCTTAGAACAAATGTGTTCTAAATGTTGATCATTAAAATAAAAAATAAAGGTGCATTTGCATCTGAACTGTAGGAGCTTTTTGGAAAATTCTTAATGTCATTTTTAATAATACGTCAGGTTCGCGTCTAAATAATCGGTCTACTGCTGCTGATATACCTCTGCGTCCTCGGTCGTCTACACCAGTGCAAGTTTGTGAAAGCAGTTGTATCAACACTCTGGAAGGGGGATTGTTCTTTACAACCACCAATATTCCATTAATTTGCAGTTTAATGTCTATAATAATAGTATCAATATGTTGCATAACTAGTACAGTCATGTAATTCAGGTAACAGCTGGAAAAAATTGCTTTTTTCAAAAACTATTATCTAAATCTCGAAGATCGGATCAAATCGGATCGAATCGAATCGAATCGAATAATGATAATCGATTCAAGATCTTGAGAATCGGAATCGAATCGATTCTTGAAATTTGAATCGAAACCCAGCCCTAAATAAAAGCAACAAAAGCGAACAGAGATTTAATGGAAAAACACGTAATACTAAGCGTTGCAAACAAATAAACACAGAGAGTCCTCAGTCTGCAGGTGGTTTTTAAGACCTGGGAATATATTAGCATCTTATTAAGACCGCAGGGAAAGCAAAGTACTCATGAATCTTCCGAGCAATTGCAGTGGACCTGAGAGCTGTAATTAAAGTGTGGGAATTAATTATTGATTATTGGTATAAACATCATAATCTGCCAAGGTCTTTTACCATAGTACACTCCTGGGTTTAGCCGGAAGAAATGCATAGCAAAAAAAAACTTTTACACTTACAAAACTTACAACACTTACCGTGTAGAGCTCGTTGAGGACTTTCATCAAATCCTCTTGCAGTTGAAAGGTGATTTCTTTACTCTGAAGAGAAAGAGATACAAAAAGGAGGCATTAGCTATCAGATCACATTAAACTCACTGACAAAATATGAAAGCTGCATGTGTTTGTGTGCAATTAAAATGTTAGTTTTGCAAGAGATTAATGGGCACACGCTCTTCACCTCTTACACATAGTTGAACTGTTTGCTTCAACTTTTAGCAGCTTGCGTGGATTACCTGCACGAGGCTGATCTTTCTGTCTCGCAGACCACTCAAGACTCTCACTAACCCAATTATATCTCTACTGATCTGATTTCAAGAGCCATTCCCAGCATCCCAGTGCTCAGGGGTGCTATGAGCAAATCATTTTGCAACAGTTAGAGCAAGACCTCCAGTCAATCTTGAAAAATCAGAGGCCACTATGTTCTTCAAACTAAATTATACTCACAGTGTATGACTGTGGAATGAACTGGAGATGCTATCAGCATTTTAGTCCATGTGGGTTTATTTAGAAAATAATTTGATGGATGTTTTAGGGTGAATCTCATTAATCATACAGTTGTAATCAAAATGATTCAACACCCATTGCAAAACAGGTTTATTGGCAAACTTTACAGACTTTCAGCTGTTTGCAATGAACAAATCAAACAAAAGTAATTGAAATACCTCAACACAAAAAATGTTTCCCCAAATTCAACTGAAAATGCAACTTTTAATGACTTCTGGAGTCTCAAAACTATTCAACCCCCTGAATAGAATCCCTAACAACAGCACAAATCTGCAAAACAGGTGTTGTCTCAAGCACACCTGGTGCGACTATTCAAGGGCTTCATTTAGTCATTTTTAGTCCTTTAGACTTAATTTAGTACTTCAAAAAGAGGGAAAAAAGTATTTTTTATTATATAAATGTTGAGCATGCATCCATTCATCAATAGAAAGTGACTTTGGGTTTAACCATCTTTTTGCTACCCAGCATAAAATAGGCCTCGTTTACACTGCAGGTCTTGATGCCCAATTCTGATTTGTTACCTTTATCCGATTTTTTTGACCACCCATTTACACGTTCTTTCAACTGTGACCCATATTCGATTCATGCGTTTACACTTGCCATACTATCTAAAACATTGCGCATGCTTAAAGGGTTAAATTCTCTTGCACAGATGGGCGGACACAAAATATGCTTGATGCTAGCTCTGCGATATATGCGAAGTTCGCCAAACATCAGCATGTTTTTGAGGCGAAGGAGGACGAAAAGTGCCATCATTGCGCATAAGCTTCAGTTATTGTGTGTGAGAGAGATCTCAGGACTGGTGGGAGCATATTGTGTTTAAATATTGGCTTTAACGAGGAGCAGTGGGGCTGAAATTTTGTTGTGTACAACGTTTGTTCACATTCCTCTCCTACGACGACACAACCTTTCGTCGGGTCATCCGTCCCTTTGCAGATGCACGTCGGGGTTTCTCTCGTCATTAAACCGCGGAGACGTTGCCTAATGCCTCAGAAAATCCGATCTGCCTGTTTACATGACAGTCGCATTGGCACATATCCGATTTATTTCCACATATGAATGAGGCCTGAAACCGATCTCGAAATATCCGAATGCATGCGTTTTTTCCATAAACATGTCATAGAACACATCGGATCTGTGTCACATATGAGCAAAAAATCGGAATTTGGTCACATTTCACTGACAGTGTAAACAAGGCCATAGATAATGAATTTCATATCACTGTTAACCCACCAATCAAAAGAGATGCTACCCAAATATGTCATATTTAAAATGAAATTTCCAACCCAAAGATCGTTTGAATTGACATTACCAAAATGAAAAAAAAAAAGAAGACAGGGAATACATGAAAACGACATTATTTGAATGAAAATTACAGTAAAAATGATCAAAAATGTAGTATATTTAAATAATAATATCTACTATTAATAATAATATATTTTTAATATTTATAGTAATATTTATTAAGCATAAGTATAAAATAAAATGATAAAAATGTAATTAAATAATAAATGTGAAAATGCAAGATGCACAAACATTTAATTACAGAAACAATAATAGTATAATTCTTGTATATATATATTTTTAAACAAAATTATTATTATTTTTAATTTTATTTAAGGGAAATATGATCTGGACATGTTCTTCACAGGCTATGTGATATCAACTCATTCAGACATTTAATTGAACTCAGTTGTGTTTAACGCAAGCATAACAGGTCACACGTGTCGCGTGGAGGGCAAGAGTCAAAATAATTTAGCTAAGATCTTCAAACACCCACACTGCTGTTCCACACTCAACCGCTCAAGAGCAAACACAAGAGCTAACAGCTGTGTGTGTACATGTGTGCACTTCAGCACACCCGCAGGATCTCAGAGGCACACAAGTCTGCACTAAATGCTAAGTTCATCATCCGTGACTCATCGTACAGTACCGACAGCATCCGGGCATGCAGATCCAAACAGGCCTAGAGAGATTATTCACGTGCCATGCCAAAGCTCTGCCTTCAATCAGGCTTCCTCTCAGGCTCATCTAACACCAGCCAATTCTGCCTTTTACATAACCGTTTCCAGCCGATGGTCAAACTGACAAGCACAGTTACATGGAGAGCTGAGGTGGCTCAGCCTATTTTGGGAGCAATCAAGCAGGTTGGCAATAGAGTAAAGGACTGTGGGAAGCAGGGTTTTGTGCTATTTGAATTGAATTAAAATGACATTCCTGAAAATAAAACAAAATGTGTTTGAAAATTTGTTGAAAGTTTTTTTTAAATAAAATAAGAAATAAAATAAAATATTCTTCATTTATAAGTCACTTTGGATAAAAATGCATCAATAAATGGCAGTTATTTACAGTTTCAAAAATCCCAGGCCTAAGTCATGACCTCTACCTTGCATGAGTCCTAGACTTTGCAACTTTGGGTATGTTCACATGACAACAATGTACGAAAAACGGAAAAGTTTTTCCTTTGAGGTTTTCCGCGTACAAACGACAACGTTGTCATCACAATCCCCGTTCACACAGATCTGTGAAAACGACTAAAAACGCTGCATTATTCATGCCAGGCCAGTAGTTGGCGATGTCACTTTGTAAAGAAACACTACACAACTATAGACTGAACACATAATACGCATGCGCATGACATCACCGTTTTCACAAATTCACATTTTTGTAGTTTACACTGAGACGATAACGGTTCTCATAAACTTTTCAAAAGTTTGCGTTTTCAGGTCTCGAAAACGCAGTTGTCGTGTAAGTCAACTTCCAAAAAGCATAAAAAGTTTGCCATTTTTAGTTGAAAATAGTGTCGTGTAAACGGCCCCTTAAATGCTGGGCCTTTACATTTCAAGTGAGAAGATGAGTCATTGTAGCACTACTATCTGCTAGTTGACTTAAAGGACTCTATATATAACCGTATCAAGCCTCTGGGTATAGAAGGTTACATCTTTCCATTAAAATTAATCTGGCTATAAAAAATGTACAACCTTCAAGGCACGAACACGAGAGAGCTGACAGCACCATGCGCAGGGCTCATGATGAAGCCAGTCATGTCAAAAATAGTGAGGAGCCATTCACTTTATGGCAGCAGGAAGCATATTGCGTGGCAATAAAGGTCCTAAATAAAGTGTTGACAGCCATTTAACGTGCATGACTGTTGTAGACAGCTTTACTATATTGCAAATTATGATCAGGGCACTTACAGTGGGATTTATCCTTGAAGACTATATTATTAGTAGCATTGAACCTACTGTTGAAAATGGAATACAATTAGTAAAGAGGAATTTTAGATAAAACAAAAAACTAGGATTCATCAACTACTGTAATGTATTGACAGAAAAACAAATAACATCTTTAACATTTACATTTATGCATTTGGCAGACGCCTTTATCCAAAGCGACTTACATTGCATTTCAAGGCTTACATTTACATTCTTATCAGTTCTTGCTTTCCCTGGGGATCGAACCCATGACCTTGGCGTTGCAAGCGCCAGTGCTCTACTGTTTGAGCTACAAAAAAGAACAAAAGAATCTTTAAAAAAGAACAAACATCTCTGAGTGCATCAGGAAAGACTAGGTTTCAAAAATCAACCTTGGATTTCATAAATAACCTAAGAGTTTTAAAAAAAGCATGTTGTATAAATAATGAAAACAAAATACATGTGACAAAATCTACCCTACCATGATGGAATTCCTCGTTGTACATGCATGCTAGGAAAAGGACGTGCGCTCCAGTGATGCCATATGCGGTTGAATGCACGACTGTTCCGTGAATACAGTACATCACAGATCCTTTAACACTCTCTTTTGCATTTAAATGGAAAGAGTTTCTAGTATTTCTTATTTTCACTGTCAACTTATCAACTGGCTTTTCTAAGATTTAGTTTAACACTACTGTTCAAAAGTTTCAGTATGATTTCTTAAATGTTTTTGAAAGAAGTCTCTTATGCTCAACAAGGCTACATTTATTTAATAAAAAATACAGTAATATTGGAACTATTATTACAATTTAAAATAATATATTTTAATATGTTTTAAACTGTAATTTATTCCTGTGATGGCAAAGCTGAATTTTCAGCATCATTACATCAGTCTACAGTGTCACATGATCCTTCAAAAAACGCCAAACCTTTGAATGGTAGTGTACTGTATGTCACAAAAACAAATTAGCCATTTTTTTCTAACACCAGTCTGCCAAATAAATGCAAAATAATAAATAAATAAATTAAATAATACAAAAAGTGTATGCAAATATGCACAGGTACTCAGATCACAGGTAACTAGATTACAATTTAGAAGATTAATTTTAATGATGAACAAATTTGGCTGATACCAATTTTATTTTCATGTTATGACTAACCAAATCTATACTATTTTGTCTAAATTTATAAAATATATATATATATATATAAATCTATAATTTTAAATGCTACAATTAAAGCAACACCAAAGAACTTTTCCTCTTCGGTCCCCCTACAGGTTGGAAGCGGAATTGTCCATTACCGCTGTCGTACATTAATTTAACCTACCGCAGCATACTGTCACACGCACACTCGCTGTTTATCTAGCACCGGCTTTGGAATGAACGATGTCCACAGAAAAGGTAGAGTATGTTGCATGATTTTATGAAAGTATGCTGTATTGCGACATCAGAAACGAAGAAAAAAAAACAATGACTATTGTAACGCTTGCCGTAAAGCAAGTCAAATTTGTAGTTTCTTATGTCTCATTCGAACTACAGAAACGCTACCTGATCTGGCAAACTTGCATAGTGCGGTTATAGCAGATATAGGGTCGCAAAGCGAATGCAGAAGTGCCTTTCACCCTGTTACGACTTGATGAACCACTGAAACGATTTTGGAAACATTATTTTAAGGTAAAAAATTATATTTAGTGTTGCTTTAAACATAGGCCTCACAAAACAACATTATAATGAACATTATGAACATTGTATATTCGTTTTGAAATTTGCTGAAGATTACATATAACAGATTGTTAGTCTAAAGACTACATGATGGCAAATGTAATTATTAAATATAAAAAACATGGGAAATGAGCATGCATAATAAAAATATAGCAATACTGGATAATATATTGAAAAAAAAAAAAAAAAAAAAAAAAACTTTAAATCCCTAACCTCATATATGAGCAACAATAAGAGTGACTGCCACTAACAAGCCTCTTGCGAGACAGTCTGGAGGTCTGCCTCTCTGTTGCAGCTGTGCCTCTGAGGGTTGAGGGGACAGCAGGGGCTTTGCTCTCCTGTATGTGTGGCTCATTACTGAAACCATGTTGTGATCAAAGGAAGCGGGGTGCACTGATTACAGGGAAGAGCAGTTTCAACACCATGGGTGAATGACTGCCCCCCACCAACAACATCCAGCGCCCTTGAGGAAAACAACACACTGCCCTCTCTCTTCTGCCACTTTTGTGTCACACAGACAGCAGAGAGCAAGAGAATGCATGTAAGAGGTTGTTTTGTTATATAACTAGTCACTTAAGGCCTACAGACACATCAGCTTTGTTTTGAGGTTCCTTCTATCTGGAGTTTCTGTCATGACTCATAGGTCTTCTCCAACGTACTTGAACATAAGGTACTTGTTCTAATAATAACAGCTGTGAGGAGGACAAAGAACACCTGGTTTTTATGTCATAATAGAGTACTACACCTTACAGTAATGGGCAGTTTCCCCTTGTGTTAGCATGCAACAAAAGATCTCTCTACATCAGACCATTATGGCATCATTAAAGGAATGGCTCAACCAAAATTCATCCTTGTGTGTGTTTCAAACCCTTTTAACTTAATTTCTTATTCTGGTCCTTTGAAAATTAGGGGCTTTCACAACGGGTAGTTCAAAGAACTCAGTTATAGTAACTAGCATTCGCACCACCAGTAGAAACTCTGAAGTGAAGTAAGCCGTGCTTGTTGTTGTGACTTTTTTTGACAGCACGGCGGACATTTATTTTGATGCCGCTGAGAATGCCAGAGCCTTGCATTTTCAGTCTGTTTCAATCTGTTTAAAAGTCCTGTCTAATACGTTAATAGATAGAACTGTTATACAAAGAAAGTAGACAGTATATGGAAAAAGTATTAGCGTTTGCCGTGTGGTTGATGTCCAATGTCGCTAGCAGAGCAAAAATACATAATCATGTTTCGCTTGGTCCCCTCAAAGTTGCGTTGAATTTTCTCCTTAGTGTAAAGGTTGAGAGATAATAATCTGTTTGTGAGGCTATAATCTGTGTGTGTACAATGCTTTTTAAAAAATGGCGGGTGGTGGTGTTTCGTAAGCGTTCAGCCAATCAGCGTACACTTACGTCACTGGTAGTTCCTATAGTGCTGGTTTAGACCCTGAAGTAGGACCTAATTTAGTTCCCCCAAAAGGAGTTCCTACAAAACTCGTTCCCAGTTCCTGCGGTGTGAACACGCCAAAAAGTTCTAGGAACTATAAAAAGGTTCCTCAGTTGCGAAAATCCATATATTTGTGAATAAATGAGGGGGCTTGAGTCATTTAGAGCTGTTTGAGTCTTTTTTGAGCTGTTCTGAACTTCACAGCCTCAGTTCTGATTCACTTATTATATTTTAAAGGAACACGCTGACTTTTTGGGACTTTAGCTTATTCCACGTATCCCCCAGAGTTAGATAAGTCCATACATACCCTTCTCATCTCCGTGCGCACCCACCACTAGCCTAGCTTAGCACAAATACTGGAGGTAAACGGCTCCATCTAGCCTACTGCTCCCAATAAGTGACAAAATAATGCCAACATTTTCCTATTTACATGTTGTGATTTGTATACTATATTCTCAGAAAGCGAAGCACTGCTACTTGGTCGGAGTGATTAGCGCAACACCTGAAAAGCACCGTTGTTACTTCTGTCAACAAAACCAACGTGACTAGCTAGCAAGTAGCAAGTAGCGAGCAAATCACTCCGTAGAAGTAGCAGTGCTTTGCCTTCTGAGAATATAGTTCCCAGTATGTATACGGTTAGAAGATGGCTGTGTCTCATGTGACCTTGTTATATGTACACACTGTGACTATACAAATCACAACATGTAAATAGGAAAATGTTGGCGTTATTTTGTCACTTATTGGGAGCAGAAGGCTAGATGAAGCCGTTTATACCTCCAGTATTTGTGCTAAGCTAGGCTAGCGGTGGGTGCGTCAGACAGAGTTACGGCACACACGGAGATGAGAAGTGTATGTATGGACTTATCTAACTCTGGGGGATACGGGGAATAAGCTAAAGTCCAAAAAAGTCGGTGTGTTCCTTTAAAAGAGTGGCCAAAATACTTCTCAAAACTTCACTTTTTGTGTTCAATGGAAGAAAGAAACTCATACTGGTTAGGAACAACATAAAGATGGGTAAATAATGACAGAATTAAAAATTTTTGGGTGAATTCTCTCTTTAACCATCTCAAAACCAGTCAGATCTGCTGGTCAAGCCCTCTGAATAACCCCTGTTTGAGACCAAACTTATACCTCCCACATTCCAGCCTTGTAATTTGCTGTTGTGGTCGTCTCATATGACTCGCATGCATGGCAGCACATAATCTGTTTGGGAGTTGTCCCCCTTCTGCGGCCTGCGCTTGAGGGACCGCCACGTCGTCTTGGTCATGGGGCCGCAGACATCAAACGACAGGCAGGAGGCCATGATTAGAGCTCGGTCTTTAGGAACTTCTCAGAACAGAACCGCAGCCCAGAACCAGAGGTCCCGTATAGCCGGACTTGCATCGTAAATCTGACAAGCGAATACAGGCACACAAACAATCCTGTACCACACAAAACATCACATGCCCCACATCTGAGATAAGCAAGAACTAACTGCACACAGGTACACTTTAAAAGTCTTTAAGTCCTCTTTACACCGCAAAAAGCAGCATATAGATCGCATGTGAATAAATTACGATTCATAAAAAGGTTTGCATAGTATTATAATGCAGTAGCTGAGATAGTCCAAAACTATTTATACAGCAATGACAATCACAGGAAACTACGCACCAAACGCATTGACTAAACATTACCATTTGAGCTCATTCTACTATATCAAAGCTGACACAAACCAAGACGTGCACTGATTGTCATAACAAAGACAAAATGTCATGTAGTATTTCACTTATTAAAAGGATAGTTCACCCAGAAATGGATATTCTTTTATCATATATTCACCTGATGTTGTTCCAAACCTGTATGACTTACTTTCTTGTGTGGAGGATATATTGAAAATAAAAAGATTTAAATATTATATAAAATATAGTTTTGGTTTGTGAAGGTCCATGGAATCCAAAACAACACTAAACGAAAACAGTTGTAACATTTTTATAATACTTTTTGGTAACACTTTATTTTACAGTGTCCTTGTTACATACGTTACATGTTCTTACCATAGTAATAACAGTAAATTATGCGTAATTACATGCAACTAACCCTCAACAAAACCCTAATCCTACCCTAACCCTATAAGTACATGTTGTTGATTAATATTACTCAGTACTTAAATATATAATTTCATTGTAACCTTATTTATTTACTTTCTTCTATGGAACACAAAATAATATATATATAAAAATCTAAGTAAAGAAGAAAATCTAAAGTTAATCATACAAATTTGGAACAAGGTGAGTAAATGATCACAGAATTTCCATTTTTGGCTGAACTATCCCTTTAAGAAAAGCTTAAATATGCTGTAAAGTTGCTTTTAGGGTCCAAAAATATACCAGGAACTGCTTGAAATATAAAAATTCAAAGGAATAAAAATAGCTTTTGGAAAATAACAACAACAAAAAAAGGAAAGAGGGCTGACAGTAAAACAATAGACAGAGAAAGGAACAAAAGTAAGTAGCTCAACGAAGAGGTTTTTATTTTTTTGCTATTTCCATAGCTAAAAATAACTGCACATGTTATGGCGTAAATGTGAAGTACAGTAGTGTCTTGATTAATAGCTAGTTGTTATTCTCCAGAATGGCAGATAATAATTTTTTCATGTGAATTTTAAATGGAATGCTCAAAGTTAATCGACTGCATTTGTGCACACAGGCATTATGTTGATCACCACAGAAAATATATTTTTTGTAAACAGTACTATAACACACTTACAATGGATATAAACATGGAAAAAGTAAAAAAAAAAAAAAAATTAAGTGACAAGTGAAAAGTTTGTCAAATATCTACTTGACATTTCTTGCTAACATTCCTTAAAATATTTTTTTTAAGCGGGTGTCAGTTACACAGTTACACTCTCACAAGAGTTTAACCCTTCCATTGCTGTGTGCTTTGGCCTGCATTAAAGGGATAGTTCGGCCAAAAATGATATTTAACCCATGATTTACTCACCCTCAAGCCGTTCGAGATGCATATGTCAATCATTTTTCAGACGAACACATTTTCAGTTATTTTAGAAAATGTCTTAGATCTTTCAGTGGTTATAATGTGAAGCTATGGGGTCCACCTCCTTCAAGTCCCAAAATGTGCATGCATCCTTCACAAAAGTAATCCATCCGGCTCCAGGGGGATAAACGAAGGCCTTCTGAGGGTAATCCGTGCGGTTTTGTCATACAAATATACATATTTAAAACTTTATAAATGAAAATATCTTGCATCTGGCAACGGTCGACGCGCGTTCACGGCAGATGGATGCCGGCGTATGACGTAGGACGTGGCGTTTGATTTAGCTGTACTTCGTTCTACGTCACGACGCTTCCTACGCTACGTCCTACGTCATACACCTCGAACGGCTTGAGGGTGAGTAAATCATGGGTTAAATATAATTTTTGGCCGAACTATCCCTTTAAAGGACAGGAACTGTATTAGGCCTTGTCTCTTTACAATAAGTTTGATTAACATATTTATAGTGCACTGACAACATAGTTTTATATAATTAGTTTAATATTTAGCAGAGCTGAATAACTTATAAATAATCATGAATTCATACAATTATAAACAGCATTTTTAAAAAATTTTAAATTGTGTTTTCCCTTAAATGCTTTTTCATTTTAAAGCATGTTTTCCAACATGTTTTCAGGAGTCAACAAGTTATTTTGAGACTTTTAAAGAATTTAGAGACTAGAAGTCTTTGAAATGTAATCAAAAACACTGACCTTTTTCATAAGACGTGTGGAGTCTTCACTAATCTGCATGAAGCGCATGATGACGTTGTTCAGATAAATGTCGCTCAACGTCGCATGGTCTTTGCTCTCCCGTCGAACCTGGTTCAGCAACAGGTACCAGCAGTTCACCGGAGACAAGAGATTCTGGTCTTTCCTGCATGTGAGAGAAAAACAGAGAAATAGACACTGATCAAACATAATGAAAGGCTCCTGTCTGCGAGCTGTCCGGACCATCTGTGCACTTAACTCATGAACTGGATGAAATCACAGACAGATCCATCTTCCCAGCACCCATCAGGATGCCTTAAGAGCCATTCACGTGGATCACACACACACACATTAACATCCCTCTCATCTCTTCCCTTGATGATACATGGCCTATTTAAGCATTCACGATCTGTGGATACTTTGTAGCATGCATGCAGAGCAACAGAACCGTGAGTTGGACTTAAAAGTACTGCTTCTGGGACATATGGGAGATTCAGAAAGTTTCTCTCCAGATTATTACATACCTGCAATATGACAAACACAGTTTCTAGTATTTCATTATATATTTTCATATTCATTTGCATAGGGACAGCACAAAAAAAAAATCTGATATGACAGAAAGGGTTTATTTTGTGATAATGACTGAATGACAATACTTTGTTCCACTTTATTACCTAGCTACTTTATAAATAAATACACCACTGATGAAATTCAAAAGTTCAGGGTCAGTAAGATCGGTAAGAAGAAATGAAGAAATAAGAAATTCAGCAAGGATGCATTAAATTGATCAAAAGTGACAGTAAAGATATGTATAAAGCTTAACAAAAGATAAATAAAACAATATTTCTATTTCAAATAAATGATGTTCTTTTGAACTTTCTATTCATCAAAGAATCCTGAAATAAATTATCCCGGTTTCCACAAAATATTAAGCAGCGCATCTGTTTTCAACATTGATAATAGCACCAAATCAGCATATTAGAATGATTTCTGAAGGATCACGTGAGACGTGAGTAATGATGTTGAAAATTCAGCTTTGTCATCACAGGAAAAAAATAAAATTTTAAATATACTATAATAGAAAAGTTATTTTTAATATTAATAATATTTTACAATATTAATGTTTTTACAGTATGTTGATTTTTTTTTAAATGCGGACTGAATGAGCATTAGAGACTTCTTTCAAAACATTTGAAAAATTCTTACCAACCCCAGACCTTTGAACAGTAGTTTATTTGAGCACAAAATATTGATTTTTTAAAAATTATTTCATCATCTTAGTTTCAAAATCAGCTTAAAGCTTTAATAAGAAAAGTATCAGCATATCAGAATACTAGAGCATTAATATTAATTATATGTTGAAACAATATTTTTTTTAAATGTTAAATAGATCTATTATTTATCAGCAATCAAAGTTTCACGTTTCCTGCTATTTTAAATTCTCATTCATCTATAGCTCTTTGTGTCTCCTAGCAGTTCCTAGTTCTTCCAGAAGAATAAAGAAACAAAATAATCTTTACAGAGAAAATAATCTTACAGGCTAAAACAAACTTTTAACCCCATAAATATTAGCAATATAAATAGCAATGCTGGTTATATCAAGTAAAAAAAAAAAAGCAGAAGAAAATGTTGAATTTGAGGAGGAGGTGACATTGGCAGCTGATAGACATTTGGAAGTAAGCAAGGAAGTATTTTTCAGCTCCATTTCCCTTCATAACCCTCCCTACAAAACAGGCAATGCATTTCATCACTGCAGGTGAAGGAAATATGTATCCGCACCAATACATCTAGTTTTTAACATTAACCGTGTTCTTCAAAAACAGGAAACAAAGTCCATAAAGATGATAGACATTCCTTAGAGCAACTGATTTGTTTAGACAGCCAGGTTTGGATCAAATGGATAATCTAATTGAGCTAAAAGCCTAAAGATGCATGGTCACAATATGAGCACGCCAGGGATTCACATTGCAGGGAGAATTATGAGAGGCAGTGCGCTTTCTGTCAGTCTGCAATTACTGTAAATCCTTTCACAAGTCCGTCTCAGCATCTAAAGCACGCACTCAGGATTGTGTGTATAATGTGTGTAAAGAATCATACAGTAACACAGACTGTATGTACAGTACGATTCAACAGAGTCAAGCTTGGGTTGTCAGAAAGCTGAAAGTGTACACATGATTCGGATTCTAAAGTAGCAAAAACATATATGCTTCCTGAGCACTGAAATGCATGAATAAAAATAGCAACGATATTAAAGTAACAAGGCTAATACATTCCTGGCAGGCATGAGTGGAGGATACGAGAGAACTTGGTCTACCTCACAAACCCTAATAATGGAATATTCATTTAATAACTTTCAATTTAATAACGGAAAATGGTTGTTTTCAGGTCAAGTTTCAATTTCAGGGCTGACAAAGAATATTATATGTAACATTGCTAACATTGTTCTACATTACAGAGAAATACTAAACCATAATAATGAGCCTTTAAAATATACATTAATGATTATGAATGTGTCGGGGAAAAAAACGAAAGGAAACTGTCTGAACATTTTAATAATTTATTAATATGCTAGTGTCTTCTGAGTCAATGTTGGAGGCAAAGATGTTAACGCTGACTCTCATCTCCGCAGTATGGATGCAGTTAACCATGTCGTGCAGTGAGTGCAGTAATTTAGCGTGCACACTCTGCACGGACATTGAATATGCGCACCTAATAATAGCGCACATTTATCTAGGTTAACTGAGCGAGTGGCCATGTAAAGTGGCTAAATGTTAAAGCTACTTTTTTTTTTTTTCAAATGATATGCCATGTTTGATGTCAATGAATGAAAAGTGAAGTTTGGATTTCATGTCTGATATAATTACCACATGGACCAGTGGTATTAAACTGTCCATCGGACTGATTCCTGTGATGTTTTTTGTTTTTTTCTGCGACTAGCCGACTAATTAAAATTTGATCAACTAAGCCTCTTTTTGTCGACTTTTAAGGGGCAGCCCTACTTCATACTAGATCATAGAATTAAAAATATTGAGCCAAATGTGTCTCAATGAAGAATGCAGGGAAAAGGGAGAAAGAGAGATCTAACATTCATTTGTTAAATAAATAATAGCTCACATACACAAATAAGTAAATACATACAATTATTTAAATAAGTAAAAATGATATACAGGAATCAGTCGTAGAGTCTATTAGCTCACAGCCATGGTGGGCATAGGAGTGATGGTAACTGGGGAGGAAGTAGTCACACTGGGTAATCAGAAGACATGATGAGTTCATTTGGAAAGCACGTGACGTGACTAATCAGAACTGATAGAAAAGCAGCCATTGCTGCTGAGTAGAGCAGAGAGCCAGCTGCAACATTAAAGGCTTCAGTAAATCAGCTCTACTGCTCAGACAAGATTAAATAATAACTGGCCTCAAAGCGACCACCTCGCCCTCTAAAGGGCTATACAGCTCTCCACTGCACAGCTCACATCTTGATGCTTCCACAGAGCAGAATTTGATCAAAAACTTCAAAATAAGTTGAGAAGAGAAAACGACCAATAAAACAAATCTTATTGAAATTAAGGCAAAAGAGCAATATGACTAGATCATCTCAAGGGAACAGAACACTTTCTACAAAAGTTTAACCATTTTTACCCAAATGGACCGGGAATAAAAAAAGTGGTGTCAAAACAAACTTTTAAACAATAACTCACCCAAAAGTGAAAACGGTTATTATTGACTTACTCTCTTATCACTTCAAACCCTCATGACTCACTTTCTTCTGTGAAACAAAAAATTTGGTATTTTGAAGAATCTTCACACTTTTCCATACAACAACAGTTCACACTGAGCAATGTTGTTATTGTTAGCTAATTTTCATTTATTGAAATAAAGCAGAAATAAAAAAAATATATAAATATTAGATTTAAAAAATACTTATTAAAAAGGGTTACGAAAATCTTAAGATTTGCCTATAGGCAACTAACTGAAATAAAATAAGTTCAAGTACTAAAATTATTTTTTATTTATTTTAGTTTTAGTAAAATACCACAAAATAGAAATAGAACATAACACAATTACTAAAATATGTGATTTCAAAACATTAATAAATACAATAACAGTAAATAAACAATACTTAAATAACACTGACCACATCTGTCAAGTTCCAAAAACAAGAAAAAGTATCATACAAGTAGCATAAATGGCATTATGTGCTATATTTGGAATCACTGAACAAATTGTTCAGTTTGATCTGAGAACCGAATCAACCAGTTCACAGAAAAGAACTGATTTAAAAGAACGATTTGCTCTCTTATATAGTTATTGTGCTCTTTAAAATACCATATGTATTTAATTCCAAAGAAAGTCATTAAGGGTTTAAACAAAATGTGAGTGAGTAAATAAGGACAGATATTGAATTTTTTGTTCATGTATTATTTATTTATTTTTTTACAACAAAATTTAGGGAACGATATACACTGAAAAAAATGATTCATTGAATTTAATAAAAAATTTTATGGTAAGTGGTTGCACACAATTGATTTAAGCTACATTTAAACAAATGCATTAAGTTGTACTAAAATTTAATAAGTTCAACTTAATACATTTGTTTAAATGTAGCTAAAACCAATGTTGTATAGACTTGCTTACACCTGGGAACTGGCACATTGGTATCGCTTTCTTTAGAACATTTTACGGAATTTATAATGGCTTTTCAGTGGCAGTTTTGATTTATCTAGATTTTTTTATGGTAAGTGGTTGCACACAATTGATTTAAGCTACATTTAAACAAATGCATTAAGTTGTACTAAAATTTAATAAGTTCAACTTAATACATTTGTTTAAATGTAGCTAAAATCAATTGTGTGCAACCACTTACCATAAAAAAAATCTAGATAAATCAAAACTGCCACCGAAAAGCCATTATAAATTCCGTAAAATGTTCTAAAGAAAGCGATACCAATGTGCCAGTTCCCAGGTGTAAGCAAGTCTATACAACATTGGTGGCAATTACCCAAATGAATTACAGTAAAATGAATGTGGCCCTAATCTGCTGATATCATAATAACCCAACAGATCATCACCAGTGGCATAAATACACCACAACTACAAGCAATAACTACATCAACACAGTAGCCAGAGGAGCTTCATTCGGTGCTGGTGTAAACATCCTGCAGATCGCAAACATTATATTGACAGCTCATCGATTGCGAAATGCCAGAGCAAACTAGAGCGCTTCACTGGAGGGTTTGGCAGCCAACAGCAAGGTCATCAAAATGAATGTGAGTGAAGGTGCAATCACGCAGACAACTAAAACCCCAACGAACTTACTGGGGCATAGCATTTCATCATAATACTTTATATGAAGTGCATTCCATTTCATTTTAGGCGTGTAACCAATATGAAAACGGTTCAGACCTACTGTACCCTAACAGTAAAACACTTGCACTCAGTTTCCTACAGGAAACGTGTCCTTGTGGAAAGTCTATTTGGCTAAAAGGCATCTGCAAAATATAATTAAATAGCTCCTATCCTGAGTCCTGCACCCCTCCTTGGGCAAACTGTATGCGATGCCTGTTAGCTCAACAAACACGTGCACTAAACTAAGCACCAGTCGATTAGTCGTCACGAAGACAGTGTCATCTGGGAGAAGTTTAATCACACACCTCACAAATACACTGCCTTGTAAATGTGCACAAGCGAGGACAGAACCTGGAGCGGTCATGACATCAATAACTAGAGGGTGGGTGGTGTGAAAGCCGAAATATAGGCTACAACTGTTAAATTACAGGAATTGACATATAAGCTGAAAATCAAACATTTTTTCCATTCAATATTTACTGGGAATTCACGAAAATATTTAATTATTGAAACACACTATTGTTTAAAGGTTTGGCGTCGGTAATTTTTTGTATGTTTTTGAAAGAAGTCTCTTATGTTCATGTTTAACGAGGCTGCATTTATTTGATCAAAAATACAGTAAAACATTAATAAAATGTTTTCTATTTTAATATATTTTAAAATGTAATTTTAAGTCACATGACCCTTTAGAAATCAATCTAATATGCTGATTTAGTGTAACATTTATATTACCAATGTTGTGCAGTTGTGCTGCTTAATATTTTTGTAGAAACTTTTTTTTTTTTCAGGATTTTTTGAAAGTTCAAACAGAATGTTTTTGAAATAGAATTTTTTATAACAATGTAAAAGTTCAATGCATCCTTGCAGAATAAAAGTTAGTGTAAAATGTGCATAATGTATTGTCAAGGCTGCTAGTAGATTAAAAATGACACAAGGGAGCTACAACTTGTGTTGGTCAAGCAGGAATTGTTATCGGCCAGTACGATATTCTCTAAAATGGCCGATTTATTGCCCTAGCACTTTAATTTGTAGCGAAATTAGATCCTGTGGTCAAATGTTATTACTTTTTATCTACCCACAATTCTACAGAAGTCATAAATCAAATTTTCCGTACAAAAAAAAAAGACTCTAAAATGGAAACTTTCGGTTAGGAACTAACCAAATTCATACATACACTAGCCATGCGTGGTAATGTGACCACATCTCTCTGGTATTCAACTTTCAGGCCCCGATCCATCACACTTTGCTCTGAGAGTCACCTGAGATGCTCCTAGTGCTGGTGAGAAGATTGATTCTGTGACTACAATAAACAAACAGTACAGTAAACTGTTTCTTGACAAACAGTCACATAATCTTTCCTCTCACTGGTTTTGCAGAATTCTGCTGACTGCATATATCAGGCCAACTTCAACAAAAGGGTAAAACACACCCTCTACTTTGGCTCAGCTGGCCTCATCTAGACGCCATTGGTCAGACATCGGGCCAGACCTCTGGACTACGGAACAAAATGGGATACAAACACAGTGGCAATAGTGTGGACCTCGTTGCTGAAGCCCTGTGGTTACAGAAGAGTCCAAATTTAGCTAAAAGACCTGTTAAACCGACTCGAAAAGATTTTAAAATGAGATGTTCTTTCTGACAACTCTGGGATGCGCGAATATCCCAGTTAATAAAGCTCATGCTGATTTCATTCAACAAACACATCTGAGCTAAACCGGCTTTAGAAATGGCTCCCCAACCTTACATCAGGACTTTTTTTTTTTATCTCTTAAAGGCAAAAATCTTCACCAATAACATCACACTGTAATATGTACCCTTCTTTACTTCTGCATCTGTTAATACTCTGTCAGGTATTTAAAAACTGGCAAGTTTGGCATCTTGTGTTTCAGAATATAGTAGTGAGTTGTCAAGTATCTTATACTTCTCTCAAACCAACAGGCCACGTAAACCACAAGTGCCACGACGAGATTCTCCATTGCCTCCAGTTGTGCACACAGCTGCTGGACTCATTTAGGGCTATTAAACCAGCATTTGGTCTATTTACAGAAATGAAAAGCAAACACACTCCATATTTTGAGTTTTAAAAATATTTTTGGTTTCTGTACTAACATTATGTTGACATAGACTGTTTTCCAGCCAGTGACTGAACTGGCATAATAAGACCATGATGATCACGCTTTGACTTTGTTCCTGTCAATCATAGTGTCTCAATACTGTACTACACTGGGAATAAATCAGCAGGAAAAGATAAGTTACAAGGAATAAAAAAGATTAAGAAATAAAGACTCGTTATAGGCTCATTGAGAGATGTATATATTTTACTAATGATGTGAAATTTACAATATCAAGGAGCCTATAATGATTATTTCCTAATTAACTAATGAATCGCACGTCGCAATGTTGTTTTTGGCACATGTAACAGTGCTTTAGGTCCAACAGTAATATATTCAGTTAGGAAATATATAGAAATGTAATCAAGTAATCAAATGTAAAATAACACAGCACAGTCTTTAATGTATAATTAAATGTATTAATCCTCCTTATTAAAGCTACAAAAAGTTATTCAGTCAAGAGCAGTGAGTGATTATCTCTTTTCCTTCTGTTCAGAAAGAAGGCCCACACAGTCAAACCTGCCTTGATCGCATATTGCTTTTCTATTCCCTATATATATATGGAAATAAGTATAAAACATAATTTAGGGATCCATTTCAGATGGGAAAGGAAAAGCATCATCTTAAATGTCAATTCCTTGAAGTGCCATTTATTAAGCAGGATTACTTCCTATTTCCACTTAATGTAAATAAATGACACCATCATTTGCATAACATCATTTGAAAATAGTTCATATGGCACATAGCACACATAGCAGTTCAACAGAAGTCAAACTGTTCATAGCATTTTAGGAAATAATGATGCTGTGGGTCAGTGGTTAAAGATCTGGGACGAGAGCAAAAGTTTCTAGATTCAAATCACAAAGTCATCGCCAGTAATACAACACACTCACTTATATTGCTGGTGGTCCTTGGTGCTCCTGGTCTTGGCCATGAAGCGTTCGGCGAGCTTCTCCAGGTTGCGCGAGTACTCCATCTCGATCTCGGACTTCTTGCGGAAGAAGTCCTGGAGGTCCTGAAGGAGCTGGACCCTCATGTCTGTCTGCTGCTCCAGACATTTCTGCTGTTCCACCAGTTGGGCTCGAATCTCTGAACAAACACAACCAAACATTGCTCGTTGGAAGAGTCTCTCAACAGAAATCATGAATGGAGTGAAGGCACAGTTTCATTGCATGCTTCAAAAGTTCTTTGGAAACCTCTTGCTAGCAGCTCAGCGAAGTAAGACTAAAATTTTAAAAATGGCCAGCAATATATCTTCCATAAATAAACCATTCAGATTTGCCCTGAGCTAGTTTCATTGTGCAGTATCAGCAATGCTACAATAATCCAGGCTCATCAAGTGGAGCAGGTAATGCCCTTGTGCTGCATTTCATTACAGCCGGAATGAGGAACGGTCCCAGAAACTAACTTAATGGCTCTCTAAAGCCAATGTGTGTACAGCTTGTACAGCCATGCAGGCACTACACTTCATTTAACAAGCTTTTTTTTGTTGTTGTTGCCCAAATTACCTCCGGTTTCCTCATGTGATTGCCCCCTTGTCATTGGAAATGGAGCTCATTAAATTTGCAGTCCACTGTGGAGGCTCAGTAGCTCCATACCATAATATACATTCAGACTTCCTCTCTCAGCCCTCAAGTTGCCCAACATGTTTAATGTATTTTTCATAAAAGTGGGATCTGAACCACAATATCCACTTTGACAAGTTACACAATAGCTAGATGCTCTAATAGCACAAATATTTCAACAACATTACGGTAATTGTATCTTGTGCGAGCCCCCAAATAATCGTATCAATAGCCTGTCTGACTGTATTAAAAACATGTTTAAACATGAACAGTTTTTTATAAGGGTGCAAGAAAATATAGAGAAACGTGAATATCATGATATTACGTTTGATGATACTGTATCGATTCTCAAAAACCCTATCAATATTTATGTTTTATTTATTTTTTACATTCAAGACTTGTGGCAGTGGCTTTGTGTTCTGTTTAAACCCCGACCACTAGATGGCAGTGTTATTATCACTGAACGTGAAGTACAAGGGTGCATCGCTAACATTAACATTAGCAAACCCAGCTCACTTACACACCAGCTCCCGCTGCAGTGGAAGCAAGCACTAAGGAGATTGACGAGTCATTTTGTTTGCAAAATAAGCTATGCCAATATCAAATACTCAGGAAACATTTGAATTTAAGTGCACACTGACACCATCCACGCTGACTGTTGATCCGTTTAGATGAATATGTAACTATAAAATGGTTACTTCAAGTGCTTGGTTCTGATTGGTCAATAGCAGTGTTTTATTCACGATAAAGCACAGCTATTCTGACGGCTTCACCCAATGTTTCTGTGTATCACTGCAACACCCTTAACAACCATCCTTAGCAACATAAACAATCAATATAGTTCCATGTATTATGTATTTTAGCAAAAAAAACTGTTTATTATTTATAAGTTTATAATTTATAAGAGTGACCCCTGCTGGCATCATGTTGCGTTATTCACCATTAATTTTGAGGCCACACCCTTCCCGAGTCGATGGAAGATACCTTGATGTGTGAGTGTTTGTGTGGAAGCCCATGGTTTCCGAAGTGCAAGGAAAATAACTGTATTTAACAGTTTTCTGTTGCAGGTATGGTACTTTATGTCCATCAATTTACACTCATGCTGCGCCACAAATCTGTCTGTTTTAAGCTAAAAGACGGAAACCAGATGTTTTCTCATGCAGAGAGATGAGCAGATGCATGTGTGTGAGAAAATAATAAATGACACAGTGGATGAGAACAGTTCCAACTCTCTGTTTTTATTTGAGCTCCACACGATGAGGCATGTTACTCTATATTCTCATGACATTTACTGTCACTGTCAGGAACTATTTTTTTTAGCGGAAGGATCGCATCTAATGAATTTACTTCAAAAAAGTAACATTTTTGGTTTTAATACTTGTATTGTGTGGTAACCGTTTTATAAAAGCAATAAGGTACTTGAGGCGTGCTGTATTGTGAATAAGTCATGGCTGAAGGGATTGTAGGCAATTCGCGTCATGCCTAATAACGCCCTTCAGCCGTCACTTATTCACAGCACAGCACGGCCTCTCGTACCTTATTGCTTCATATGTGCTGCACGCTTTCCTCTCAACAACAAAATAAACACAACTAAAAATGATAGATGTGAGAAAGCAATAGTTAAGAAAGCATCTGATTCTGATTATAGCGATGTGTGGATATGTTTGCACCAGCTCTGCAATTCAGCACTCCAGTCAAGTCATGTCACGCCAATTTAGGCCTAGCACTTTATACAATAGATTGCATTAGCAGCTTTACAGTAATAAACCTGCAAAAAACAAATAATTATTTAAATAAAAATAAATAAAAAAACTGTCATAGCCATCAAAAGACTGCAAAAAAATACTATGTATAGTAATGGAAACGTTGTAGTAATCACACTTATCGTCTAAAAATCAGATTAAAGTTGCAATTTTGTTGCTAATTTGGTGTTTTGATGGTAATACTGTAGCACAACGTCTCATAGTTGATTATAAAATAATTAAATAAATGAAATAAGTTAAATAATTTAATTAATTAATTAAATAAAAAATAATAATTAAAAAGTAGATTAAGCAAAAACGTAGAGAACCAATGCACGACTTTTAATAACAGGCTATAAATATATCCCAAAAAAAAAAAAAGAGAATTGTAGCACAAGATGCCTGGTTTTTAGAAAAAAAAAAAAAAGAAAAAAAAAACTCCACGTCTGTCTGTCTGGAACACTTTGTTCTGACTGGTGACCTGCTGCAGTCAAATATTTTCTCATAAGGGCCACTTAATTAGGCTATAAAATCCGACATGTCATATTTTGCACTAATATCCCGCTGATTAAAAATCCGTTACATAATCCACAATACACCATTACCTCAACGACATTCAAAGAGATTCCAAGAGCAATATAAAACTTTCTGCGCTCAGCTTTCCTTCGTCACCAGTATCAAGTGACCCTCTGCGATTACAAAGAGAATTCCTGGCCCTGTGAGGTCATGTGTATGGTAAACATCTGCATGGAGTCAGTGTGCTCAAGCATGTGTGAGACCGTGTGTCGGATCAAAGCCCCTGTGATCCACTTCAAACAGAGAGATAGATGTGAGCACCTGTGAGCCGTCTGATACTGCACAAACAAGACCTGAAGGTGGAATCCAAGATAATTAGCCTTCCACTCTCTGTCTCTACAGTTAGCTTTAACAAATTCCGGCTCTCGCAGGTGGGTTACTAAGATAGCTAATAGCTGGGATGAGTGTTTATCGGAGATTGCATGCTATTCTTTAAAGCGCAGGAAAAGTATGTGAGCAAACAACAGGGCCTGGGTCCATTTAAAGATAACTGCGACCATTTTTGAACCTTTTATGACCTCCATTGTACGTTAAAGGAGAACTCCGGTCAATTTTAACATTGAGCTAATTTTTTTGTAAATTTGTGCTGTCAGTACAGAGAACAACGACAAAAATCGGTGTTGCCTACACCGTGTTATCCTCTTTTTAAAATTTGCACCCTGTTGACTTCAACGGGGCAAGTTTTAAACCTGCTTTTAGCCTCTTAACATCCTTGATGTGTCATTACAAGTGCCCAGCCATGTTGAGTGATTCCTTTAGAGTCAACACGCGGTGAATCTGACTGCAGTAGATGTGCAAGATATGACTAAAAGTGATGTTAATGCAGCCAGTGCACATACCTGTATTTTCTTCCTGTTTTCGGTCGAAGTCCACAGTAGTAGATTGTCGAGTTCTCCACTGTTGCACGCGTGAACTCGACAGTCGATTACTGTGGACTTCGACCGAAAACAGGAAGTAAATACAGGTATGTGCGCTGGCTGAATTAACTTCATTTTTTTATATATTTCTTTCACATCTACTGTAGTCAGATGAACCGTGTTCACTCTGAAGGAATCACTCACATGGCTGTGCACTTGTAATGACACATCAAGGATGTTAAGAGGCTAAAAGCAGGTTTAAAACTTGCCCCATTGAAGTCAACAGGGTGCAAATTTTAAAAAGAGGATAACACGGTGTAGGCAACACCGATTTGTGTCGTTGTTCTCTGTACTGACAGCACTCCAAATTTACAAAAAATGAGCTCAATGTTAAAATTGACCGGAGTTCTCCTTTAAAAGAAAGAAATTACAAAGACCCAGAACAGTAGACATCATATTGAATTTAAAGGATTTGTTCACTTCAGAATTAAAATTTACTGATAATTTACTCACCCCCACGTCACCCAAGATGTTCATTTCTTTCTTTTTTCAGTCGAAAAGAAATGAAGGTTTTTGATGAAAACATTACAGGATTTTTCTCCATATAGTTCAATGGGATATAATGGGATGGGTACAACAGTTTGAAGGTCCAAATTGCAGTTTCAGTGGAGCTTCAAAGGGCTCTACACAATCGCAGCCGAGGAATAAGGGTCTTATCTAGCGAAACGATCGTTCATTTTCTAAAAAAATTTACATTTCTATACTTTTTAACCACAAATGTTCCTCTTGCACTAGCACTGCAAAAGGTCACGCGTGACATAGCGGAAGTACCGACCTAGTGTTTAAGAAGTGAACGTGCAAAGACTAAGTCAAACGGCATTTACAAAAAAAAATAAAAGTTAAAACAACGATGTCGGACGATTTTGAAGTTGGAGGCGAAAATGAGATGAGTTTTTCAACCTACCCTACCTTTTTGAACCGGAACACGCGTGACCTTTTGACGTGATTACGAAATGAGTGGCGCAGTGCTAGTGCAAGACGAGCATCTGTGATTAAAAAAACTAAACTTTTTTTTTTTTTTTTAAATGACCGATCGTTTCGCTAGATAACACACTTATTCGTCGGCTGGGATCGTGTAGATCCCTTTGAAGCTTATTGAAACTGCAATTTGGACCTTCAAACTGTTGTACCCCCTTAAAGTCCACTATATGGAGAAAAATCCAAGAATGTTTTCTTCAAAACCCCTTTATTTCTTTTTGACTGAAGAAAGAAAGACATGAACATCTTGGATGATGTGGGGGTGAGTAAATTATTAGGAAATTTTAATTATGAAGTGAACTAATCCTTTAATACAGAGATGGAAGTACTGTTTGGTCTATTTGTTACCACAAAAATTTCAACTAGTCTCTCAGTTTGTAAAAAACATGCAAAAAAAACCTTTTTAGAAATCACCTTACATTTGTTAGTAGCAAAAAATAGCACATGTTTGCTAAATGTATAACAAGAAATATAAATATTTTACAACCTAAATTTAAAAAAAAATTCACAGTAGTAAAAACTATATATTTTTTACATTACGGTAATGGGAATTGTCAACTGAGCAACATCATAATATCTTATTGCTATCATGACAGCTTAAGTATTCTCATATACCAGTAACAGCAGCATGCTGTACTTTTTCCTCATACAGTCTGTGCCAAAAGCTATGTGGGACATACTGTACCAGAATCCTGTATGCAGACGATCTCATCAGCGCTACCTGAAATAGCAACATTTGTCAGGAGACTTGTGTTAATGCATTGGGTTATCCAGAACCGCCATCTGCTTAACTCGGCATGGGGAATACTTTCCAGACTGTCACGTTTGCTCAATTAGCAAAGTGAGGTGCCAAACTATGTATTTGGGTAATTGAGATGACATGTCATACCCATGATATGACATGCTTCTGTATACTGCATCTAATGCTACTGTAAACAACATCCTTGTACATACAGTTTTTATGCCTGTTTTTATAAAAATGTCAAATTAAAGCGACCTATCTTCGCTATCAATCTATCTTATCTGAACACCACTAATGTGCAGTCACTACTTCAACTCATGAAAGACCAGCTTCTCAATAAATAATCATGCTAGTAAGTAATCCTCTATGGGTAGCGTACAACATCCCCTTTCATACCCATAATAAATAGTGAGTGTTTATTTGAAGACAGGTGGGCAGTGGCTGGGGGAATATCCTGTTTTCATATAGTTCAGCACAGCTGGGAGACGTCAGTCAGTCGGCCTTGCGCCAGTGCTGATAACCCATGGCCAGATTGATTTTTACCATCTCCAGTGCATCAAGGAAAGTCTAATCACTTTTGACAGCTCAAAGAGCAGTGTGTCCGCATTCAACCACTAACAAGCCATCTTGTTACAGAAACTAGAAGGCATCCTGTGAACCGTGCCATTCACAATGCAAATCAAAAAACTTAGTACAATTTCATAATAGAAGTTAGGCAAAACATGAGCCAAATTCTTGGTATATGCCAGTTTAATTAGGTTGTTTTCCCCCAAGCATGTTATTTAGTTAAATAAGTTATATTAAATTTCTCAGTTATGTTAGTTAGTATTTGTTATGGCTATATTCAATTCATAATGACTGGCATGCAAGTCCAGAGGAGACTGAATTAACACAATCAGAGACCGAGTGCAAGTCTGTGAGTTGTCAAAGTATGTCTAGGTCAGCTTTCACACCAAAATCAAAAGAAAAACACTTAAATTAAGAAGTAAAATTGTATAAATAAATAATAAAAAGATGAAAAAAAATAATATTGAAAATGAATTAAACTAAAATAATAATAAAAGCAAAATAAATGTCTTTTGTGTGAAGAAATTTAAGTCTATTTTAGGACCATTTTAAGGTGACATGAATTACAACAGTAAGAAGTAGTTTGAAGTAAGAAGAGTTTGGAGTGGCATGTGCTGACACATTCTTGACAGGTTTTGTAAGACTCACCCAAGTATGGCAGCACTCAACCAAATAAAAAAGTTAGTTACCGAAGTTTAAAGTCCATTTCAAATGAGTCTATGAGAATTAAAGTGTAACCTTCTGCCAAGATGTATGTGCAAGAATGGATCGCTATCAGTCAGAGCAAATGGCAGAGGTTATGAAAAAGGATCAACAGTGTTAATATTGACTCTTTGCATATATTGAATGTTTTTGCCAATAAAAACCTTTAAAACTTATGAAATGCTTATCACTGTTTACCAGTAGGCTATATAGAAACATACAAAAAAAATCTACAAATACTGATGCAGCAAACAATGCGAAACACAAAAATTGTCACTGCCAATACTTTTGGCCATGGCTGTATATATATATTACAAATAATTATCTAAATAATTCATTTAAAATAAAAAAACTATATATAAATATATTATATTTAAAAATAAGCAATTATATTAATATTTAGTAGGCCTATTATTTGTGAAGGGACCAGTGAAAGCATGGGCAAGTAAAAATCTAAACTATTAATCCAACCAGCCAGCCCTACATGTGGCTCTACTCTCTAAAGCCATTTCAGTTGGTGGCAAGAACATGAACATGGGGTGCACACATGTTGTTTTATCTAACTGTAAGTCTTCCTCAGACCCAGCAGGAATTATGAACCTCAGAGGACTGCGTCCGGCTATTAGCTCATTACCATTTCCTGAGATGGTCTGAAGGCCTGCATACACAAACACACACATAAACAGGAAAGACTGGCCCCAGGGCAGTCTTTGCATGTGTCTTCACAGTCTGGTCAGACTGTGGTCTACTGACCTACTGAGAAGCAGTTCCTTCCTGTTCTGGCCTTCAACAGGACCAAATTACACCTTACTGCCTGAACTCCTCTGACCTTAAACTCCTCCACTTACTCTGCTCTCCTCAAATTTAACACATATCAATAGCACATCCATGGAAACTAATTCAATGTTTGGAGATTCCTTTTTTAGACTGAGGCCAAGCACATCTGCCAGTAAAACGACTTAGAAAGTATCAATTCTCAACAACGTGGTCAGCCAAGACTGAATAAATATTAGAAGGTTATTTATTCAAGACAAATAAATGAGTTTAGTAGGGAGTCTAATCTAGTTTTGGCACCATGTCTTAACACATGGGGCCAAGTATAGCAAACAATATATATAAAATAAGAAATAAACCAATATGATAATTGACAAACTCAGATCAGTTATTTCTTTTAGACATTTTGGGAAACCTAAACCAGGAAAATCTCAAAATCTCAATATATTATCCAGTGAGATTTAGGGAGAAACTGGATCATAAACTCAAACAATTTGAATTCAATGGACAGACAACCACTTAAAGTCGGCATGAAGCAGAAGCAATAGTCTTTTCTTCCCGATTCCCATCCTACTTTTTTTTTTTTTCGTAAAGCCGTTTCATATCACAAGCCTATTGTGATATGAAACGGCTTCACAAACAAGAAAAAAAAAAATAGGGTGAGACTTTTTTGGAGCAGGAATTGATTGGATCGTTGTGGTTTGCTATTGCTGTGATCTCATGTGAGTGACAGATTGTCCCGCCAGCAAACACGTCTCACTGCAAGAGGGAGGGGAAGTTACTTTCATTAAAGATTGCGAAATATTACTATAATCCATAATAAAATAAGAACTGTCCATTTTGATTTCATGATGACTTTAAACTTTATATATAAAGCTTTAGCTGTGTAATTTTGTTCACTACGGCATGAAAAGGAACTGCAAAATTCTGGAAGTCTGTTTTCACCTTAAAGGCGCAGTAAGCAATTTCTGAGAAACACGATACCCCTCCCTTAATAGCTCCGCCCCTAAAAAAAACTAACACGCTATGCAACACAGGTTACCACGAACAGCTGGCGCGTCAGACAGCTCGCGTAAATATGGATAAATCAAGTGTGATTCAACAACGACAACAGCATGTTCTGTGAAACAAAAACAATGTTCAGGCCTTCCCGCTCTCGAACGTCTCTCCAGCGGTGGAAAGCTTCTCCAATATTAACGCGGGTCATACCTCTTACTCAGTCGTAACCCTTCTTCCAATTGCCCTTGTCCTCTTTAGTAATATCTCAGCCATCTCTCTATCTACTATGTCCCGCTTGCTCAGTCCTCCTCCTCCCCCATCATGAGGCTATATGCCTCCTATTGCTGATTGGCTAAAAGAGTGTTTTGGTGCTCCACTGATCCACTTTGTTTTTGTCCTATTTACACAGCCAGGGCTATGTACAAACACTTTTTTTTTCAGCACACACACAGAACAAACATCAAGCAAATATTCACATAATTGTTTGTTTAGGTGTTGATTTACATTTTTCAGAAATTGCTTACTGCGCCTTTAACAGTAAAATATAAAACAAAGTCCCCAAAAAAATAAAGACAGGAGTTAATATAGAACATCCCAACAAGAGCAGACAGGTCCACTCCAGGAAGATATGTGTAAAACATCAATCACTAAGCATAATCACGGTGGCCCATGAGAGTCATCATTCAAACCCAACCAAAATAAAGACGTGGAGCAGTAGAAATGTGAGATTTATAATTATATTTTAAAGGGAAAGGTTGTTTATTCAGCTGTCTGATATCTGCTTGAACTGGAAACATGAAAGACACAACATTTCCAGTCAAAAATCAGCCAGTTTCAATAGTGTTATATTAGTTTTAATTATATACTATCATCATTTTATTGCAATATTTTCATCTAATATTTATGTTTGATTTTAATTCAGCTTTATTTCTATTAACAAAAATATTTGAATAGTGTGTTTTAATTAACAATAATAACTCCCCTGATTTCAAAATATAGCCAAATGCCAACATATCGCCAAAACAGATGCCTTTATAAAGGTTTAAATATCAACAAAGAGAGAGAAAAACTCTTGCATCAGGTGCATAAATGTGCAACTACAGTGAGCAAAGACTGGCCCTTCTTTCAGTGATTCATATCCCAGCTGCTTCGACTGCCCTCGGGGGAGGGGGAGAGCATCACAAGAAACTCAATACACACTTTCAGACTACAGTTTCATTCTGGAAAAGGACTACTCTTTCTCTCTCACACATTTTTTTCTAGAAGAAAGTACCACTATGTTGCAAGATGACACTTTATGCTCCTTGGGTTCACTTTGTTCCTTTGTTTGGAAAATGTCAGCGAGAAGAGTCTGAAAAAGAGAACCGAGGATCACATTTCATTCCCTCTCCCTTGCAAAATCTATGAGGGAGCAGCCAGGACAAGCCACATTTGGAGTAAGACCCTTGGAAACGTGTGGAATGCCGACAGATCTTCTCCTGTAATTAGATGGGGCTTTTCCCGACATCTAAGAGGTCAATAAGCATTACAAACACTACATCATGTTTATCTCAGAAGGTTCATACCATCTCACAGCTGGAGATCAAACGAATTGTGCACGTCAAAAATGACAAATGAATCTTCTGAACTTCAATGATCGTTGTAAAAATGCAGCAGCGACTCCAAATGCCCTGCAGTGCATTGTTTGAAGTGACGACTCTATTCAAGAAACAGCATTCAGAGCTTGGGGGGCCCACTAGAGCAGCCTGACGGGGCCTCACGGACCACACGTGAGGCGGTTCAATCCCACACACAAACACCTGGACGGTTCATTCTAAACACATCTGCACGAGCTAATGTTCTACATACAACTGGACACACCTGCATAACTCCATCCCTCATCAGCCGACATGTGCGGTTTATCCCATCCATTAATACACTGAACACCATTGACAGGCTCCACAGAGCATAAACAGTGCCGGACACTTAAACTAAAGGCCCTTTCACATGATTCCTGAAGAGAAATGCCAAGCTATACAGTACAAGTTGTGCGTTCTAATGCAATTTTTCATTTTGACCGAATTTTTCGAAGCGTAGCCAATGATTACTGGATGATTCCCATCTTCAAAACAAGATGGAAGAGAGTAGATTTCAGTTTTGAGATTTGCTAAAGATTACCTTTAACAGAGTGTTAGGATAGTATTAGTGTTTTTAAAGATTAACTTTAGGAAAGAGTTTAATGACAACAAGGGTAATCTAAATGTAAAAAAATGAGCATGAATAATTAAATATCTGATATTTGCTGATAGATTTATCCAACACTGACCTTTACAATAAAAAAAACTCTACTACTGGCCAATAAATTATATGGTACATTTACATTTAATCATTTAGCAGACGCTTTAATACAAAGCGACTTACAAGTGAGGAGAGCAATAGAAGCAGTTAACAATAGGACAACAATATATAAGTGAACCTTCCCAGTTTAGTCTAACGCAGTATATGTTTTATTTTATTTTTATTTTATAGATAGAGTAGAAGAATCTGTTCAGATTTTTTGTTGTGTAGTGTATTCCAGCTTTTAAAGGTCACAAGGTCAGACCAATGGGTCAGCTGACAGTACGTTTACCTGTCATGCTAATTCACTCCCCAGTAAACATGAGGCTGTTCCGTCAGAGAACATTAGCAGTCCCCGGTGGGTTCCTGGGCGACTGCCCACTGAGAGGAGACCACAGAGAGTGAGACCACTCAGGCCAGAGCGACTCATCCCGGCCTGACAGCCCTGACACTGACACCAGAGGGGGCGCACAGCTGACGGGCAGGAGCCTCGCAGTCTTACAGCTGGAATCCATGGAACCTCACAACATGCTGGGGCTGCTCGATTATGGCAAAAATCATAATTACAATTATTTTGGCGAAATGATTAAAATCTTGTGAGTAATAATTCTTTACAATAGCAATGTATATAAATTATATTTTGCTGAAAATAAGGTTGCTACGATATCAAAATTGTGAAGATTTGCAATTCCACAACAGAAACTAATACTATGCTAACTAATGCAAGTAAAAAGTTCTGAAACGATTATACTAAACAACAATTATTATGTTTCATTAACATTAAAGGCATAGACAGCAGGAGGTACTTTAAGACCTAATACACGGATCCAATATACTGACAAAAATCTGAGGGGTCCCCTTCGGTTGAAAACGCAATGCAACCTCTTTTACATAACCTGGTCTTTAGCAACTCCACAAAGGTCATAAATAACACCAACAATCACTAAACCTAATCTGTCTATGTGCCATTTACTACTAAAAGGCCAATTGTCGCTAATCACATCAAGGCTTGTAGGACAGGTCAAATGCCCCATGCTGGCAAACTAATGGACGTTTTGTCAAAGCAAAACTGTTCTATTATAAAAGCCATGACTCTCACTTATTATAGATTTTATTACCTGGTCCATCTTCATAACACCCTGAGCGCTCCCACTGGACCCCGCTGTGACATTTGCATTTAATGTAATGAGCAGGCATCCTATTGTACAAGAAACACTGATAGATTAAAGTAATCTATGCCTAAGTACATCTAAGTGACTTAATGAAGAGCAATTGTGTGCTTTATGCTAGATGCTTTCTCTTTTTCATCTGTAATCTGAAAAAAAAAAAAAGTTTCAAGTTTTAGAGATAGTTTTAAATTATATATAGAACTGTTTGATTACCATGTTTTTCAATTAGTCTGACGTATTATTTCTCATTGAGCCAATGTTAACAGACTATTTCAACAAGAATTGCACTTGGGTCAATTTAAAAATTTAGATGTGACCAGTCACTAGAAAATTTTGACTTGGAGAGGTTAGAATTTTTTTACAGTGTAAGATTTTTTAATCTACTTAAAATAAGTCTCTTATGCTCAACAAAGCTGCATTTATTGCTCAAAAATGCAGTAAAAACAGGAATATTATTCAATATTCAATATTACAATGTAAAATAACTGTTTTCTAGTCTTTAGTGTCTTCAGAAATAATTCTAATATGCTGATTTCATCAATGCTTAAGTAGCATTTCTGAAATCAATTGTGCTGCTTAATATTTTTGTGGAAACCATGAGTTCAAAAGAAAAGCAATTATTTGAGACTGAAATCTTTTGTAACATTATAAATGTCTTTACTATAACTTTTGATCAATTTAATGCACCCTTGCAAAAAAAAGTATTGATTTCATTATGCGTCAACAATCCATATTTTCAATGGAAACACTATTGTACACTTTTGTAAGGGTCAATAAAAGTATAGGGTACCCATCACCTGAGTTGGAGTTCATTTTAGCATACAAAACAACAAAAGGGATAAATCCAGACAAACAAGAGAACTATAATTGTCCACAAGACAGCAGGACAACACATGTGTGCCTAAAAGACAAATTACACAATGAGGCCCATCATGAACTTCAGAGGAACAATACAACTGAAATACCACAGGGCCACATGGCAGACATTACCCACTGGTGCTCTTCTGAGACTATATCCTAGATCTAAACAGTGTTTAAAGACATCCCATTCCCGACAACCCCCCTTCCAGTGAAAAAACAACCATCACCTCTACAGATCTTTTTAACCAAAGAAGTCCAAAGAGAGTAACCCTAGAAGGACAGCATTTACATTCAAGTCCAAGCCTGTTGCACTAGAATATCTTTCATCGTATGTTAGCTCTGGGGGAGAAGAATTCACAATAACAAAGATGTAATAAGTGGTAAAATGAGAGAGTCTCAACCCCTCAGGGCAGGAGATAGTAGCCGATGTGAAACCAGGGCCTCTAATTGTAGTGCAGAGGTGCCACTGGGAAGTTTGTGCGATGGGAAAATTGAGATAGCACTCAAACTTGAAGTACACCTAAGATTTGCACAAGTTCATCAGCTTTATATGACAGGCTGTCAAGATGGAAACTAATATTTCGTACTCAAATCAACCCGCCACTGAAATAAAACTAGGTGGAGCGCTCCAAGAACTATATTCAGTCAGTTAAACGATCCCCCCCCCACCTACTTAAAAAAAAAAACACAAAAAGAAAAGCTATAGGAGTGCTATTGGCTAATTGACAGAGCATATTTTATTTACTCTGGGGACTGGGACAGAGCAGATGTACTATTGACATGTCATGCATTATGTTGTGGTTGCCATTTAGAATTACGTCACATTTGTTTCTGTTGTTATGTCTTTTATGTCAATGATAGGATCTTCTCTAGACTTTAGCAAACACAACAGCTCAAATAGAGGGTCTTACAAAGAGTGAATAGAAATGGCCTGTACTTCTTTATAATGACCAACAAACGACATATGACAGTTAAGATGTTTTGTCCTGGGAAAAGCATGTTTATGGAATAGGACAAGTCTTTGTTGTTTGTGTTTGAATTAAACTGAGAAATTAAAGTTAAAAAGTTTTCAAACGTTTTAAAATAAAAGATATATGGATTAATTATGGGTAGGTTGCGTTGCACTATGACGCGCTAGTGTTCTACACTCCACCATGTAGAACGGATAACATCTATAAAGGTTAAAAGGTTAGCTTGACCCTGCAACCTGAAAGGATGCTAGTTAATCTCAATAGGGTATATGTCGAACGTCGCATTACGAAACCGGAAAACAGAACGCATCGCTTCCGGTTCAGGTCTTTTGTATGTGCTTCTTGCATTTTTTTACTGTTTTACTCAAGATAACTTAAAAGGAGCGAGCAAAGATGATCATAACCAATGTCCCTCGCATGTGAAGATCGATATTTAAAAGTAAAAAAAAAAAAAAATCTTCACACTAACGTTTAGAAATTTAAATAGAATAAAACGCCAATAACAAAGTGAGATAGGTAGGTTAGCTGATTACCTTAAAATTCCATAGATATCGGCGTCAGTTCATACGGCTGTTAACACTTTCTATGACAAGCGGATGCGATGAGACCAGGTTTCCGGTTTCGTCATGCGACGTTCGACATATACCCTATTAGGCCACAGATTGACATAACCACATGAATCATCAATCTGACATCATATCACACTGCATGCAAATCAGAAATGTAAAAACAATGCTCTATGTGTAATAAAAATACATGCTAATTTTGGATTATACACACATCTGTCCTTTTTTGTGCTTAAAATGTCAAACTCCTGATGTACACAAACAGTCCCAAAAAAGCTGTCTTACGTAAAGATCTTCAGAGAGCTGGAGTTATGGGACAGGTCTTTGAATAAGGTCTGTGTCAATGTGAATGAAGCTTCTTATCTCAAAGGAACAGCTGGGACCACTAACACATCTCCACTGGACAACCAGACGACAGATATGATCCACAGACCAATGTGTTCTGTCTCTCTCTCTGTCTCACTTACATAAACACACACACACAAAATCATAAAGTAACACAAATTTGAAAGATGCATAAGTGACAAGCTACAATACTAAAGAACATTCATCATAAACTCACTGTATTCATGTTTGTGTTTGTGTGGCCTCCCTTGCAACTTGTAATTAAACACAAAACAATGTAACATGGACAATGCATGAGTAATTAACCACCAGATCCTCCTGTCAACCCTCATGACAATGGTCATCTCAGGAACCGCACTCCAATGGTGCAAGTCTTACCTCTCATGTCTTGGAGGGGTTAGGTGTCTAATGGCGCTTTTCCATTACCAGTACCAACTTGACTCGACTCGACTCGACTCGGCTCGGCTTGCTTTTCGCTCCGTTTTCCATTGCAGATAGTACCTCCACAATAGTACCTGGTCGTCATAGCGACGCCGCAGGAAACTGCCGTGACTTAATCTTCTACGCGAGACCTTTATTTTACTGTCTATGCGTGAGACACACCCGCTACCCACACACACAGGACAATGGAGGAAATCGAGTGTATGCTGTTTTTGGATGTTTTTGTTTTTGCTGTTTTTTATTCAGGATACTCCGTCTGGCGCGTGCAATGATGACGCAGTGAATAGTGACGATTCTCTCTGACCAATCAGCAGTCTGCCGTGTTTTCACGTCAGATTTTAGTATCGCCTCCATAGATATCATATAAAGGCTAGATGTCTCGTCCGCGCTGCTGGCCAATGGAGCTCGACATCCGCACACGGCGGCCATCTTACGACAGGATGCTCGCTCACTCATAACATGGTGCATGTACTTTTAAATAACCATAACTTGCTCAATTTTCAACCGATTTTCAAACGGTTTGGTTTGTTATAAACGTCAGAGATGTAGCTATTATACTGCATACATATGAATAATTATGTTCAAAATGTTTAAGCATTCAGAATTATAGCCCCGTTAATAACGTTTGTAAGAAACCAAACCGTTTGTAAATCCGTCCAGATTTCAGCAAGTTACGAGCATTTTAGTTGGCGTATGTCACTCACCTTCCGTCCACAGCAGCAGGGAGCAGCAGCGCAGTCTCCTGACCTAAGATGGCCGCCAAGTGACGACACAGCTGACTCCGCCTTGAGCCATCTAGCCTTTCTATACATGTCTATGATCGCCTCAGCTCGCTTAGAACCTCGCCGGAGGTGATATGAAAAAAAGTACCTGGAAGCAGGTACAGGTACAACTTTTACACAGTGGAAAACCAAACAAAGCCGAGTCGAGTCGAGTCGAGGCGAGCCGATACTGTGTAGTGGAAAAGCGCCATAAGTCGCAACAGCTACTAGGTGCCTCAGGGCTCAGTGCTTGGACCACTTCTCTTCTACATCTACAAGACATCACTAGGATCTGTCTAACACCTACTATTCTATTATATTTTTATATACATTTTAATATATATATTTTATATAACTTGCTACATGAAACTTGCTACATGAACTGTGCTAGACTAAGTGGGACTTGTCACAGCAATTTCTTATATTTTTGCCCTATTGTTGATATGATTGCTTCTATTAAAAGTAGCTTTGGACAAAAGTGTCTACTAAAGGATTAAATGTAAATGTGATGCAAAACAAACCAGGGGAAATGAAGGCTCGTTCAGACCGGTGTCATTCCCCGTCTCCTGCTTTCCAATAATTCCCCAATATAATACTGTTATATGGTTTTTATAAATGAATGAATGATTAGGCTAAATATTATTCTTCCTTTTGTTTATTCATTTTAAAACGATGTAGAAAACATGACTTGATTATGTTTAACTAGATTTTTGCTGTATTTAATGTCTAGCATTAAACTTCTTGAATCTATGCCATGTGCCATACATAAATAAATAAATAGCCTAAATAAATATAATAAAAAACTATCAAATAAATAATCAAATATATATTAATAGAAGAATTTATACATGCAAGAACAGCAAAAAAAAAAGGCAAAAAAGTATAATATCTGTGTAATCTCCATGTTACCTAAACAGAGGGCGGATCTTATAAGAAACACGCAGTCGTCATCTACAGCCAGATTCCCAGGTAATTATAGTGGAAGGCAATATAACGGAAGCTGAATAAGCCCACATCCTCTTATCTTCAGAAAATATCCCCTCAAGCATACAGTCCTTTTCTCTCATTCTCAGTCCCTTGTCTGCTCTGTTTTTGCTTTACATGGATCCTCCTTACATACAAAATCAATGAACTCAGTTCTAGAAGACTTTTTCAGAAATATAATAGGGCTATTTTTGCTAAACCATCAGGTGCCATTACAAGGCAACCATTTTCACAGAAGAACAGCCCTGTGCCATATTCCCTGAAGATCGCACATGCAGGTGAGACCCTAACAGGGTCATTTATCAGCAGTGCTGCTGTCCACCAGTGTGCAAAACCAAAACATCTCCTCTCTACTCACACACATGTGCATCTGGACCAGCTGACCATTCATCACCACAACGACAACCCATTAAACAACAAATCACACTCCTCCAGGGGGGGCAACAGTGCTACCACAGGTCACGCTGATTAAAATGGGTTGACACGCTGGCACTGTAAACAGCACAATAAATGAGTAAACATACAAGGAAATGCTAGATGTACTGCACGATTTTGCAGAGTATCATTACCATATCTTAAAGACAAATCATTGCATTTGGATTATTATTTTTCAGTACTAGAAGAAATTTTTTTTTTTATTTAAATCTGTTCTAAAACCTTATTTTTGTCCAAAATATTAGCAGCATCACATATAAAAAGGCACACATGCTGACAATTTGCAGTGACAAAGATACTAAAACGTTTTTTTTTTTTGCAATAAAGGGTGAAAAGTAGGAGCACATACACTAGCGACTTGAAGACCTCATGAATTTCTTTCAATATGAAAACACATTAATCCCAAATTACATTACAAATGCAGGGATATTACTCAGAAAGTAAAAGCATCCATAAAACCTGATCCATTTAATGGAAAGTGGAATAGTTCACCCAATAATTTTGTTCTATATATTTTTGTCGTTAGTAGTAGAGGTCGCCCGATTGATCGGTTTTGCCGATTATTTGGCTTGGTTAACCGATTGCTGGAACAATCGGTAATCTGCAAAAATTGATACCGATAATTTTTCTGGATTGCGTCCGTCGCAGGAGCAGCTGAGAAGTGTCCACCATCCTTATACTGTACGAGAGCAGCCTCTAGAGGCGAAATAATAACTATCACTGACTACTCGTGGAGTTTGTTTTGACATGTGAGACTGCGCACTGCACAGAGTGAGATACTTCAGATGTGGATTTAAAACAGGCAATGAAACGTGTGTGTACAGTACACTACCGTACGTGTTTTCATATTATTATAAAGTCATTCATTTGTTGACTAGAAGCAGCATTAGTGGAGAAGAGCAGTATGTTTGCAGTCGAGGCAGAGAGGAAGCTAACATTAGTACCTCCAACGTGACAAAAATACACGCTAGTTTGCATTCTGCTTTATGCATTTGTTTTCGTTATGCAGCGAAGTTGCATATTTAAAGCTAGTGACGCGAGAAAGCAAACTGTATCGCCATGCAGCCGACAATATAAACAAATCAGAAATCTTTTTTTATTATCACTATTACATATATTTTGTTATTTTAATTAGATAATCAAGTGTTCTAAAATAGAAGCAAATAAAGTGTGAGAGGATACATACAATATACTATTTTCAATACTATGGCCTTAAAGATGGCCGTCTGCATGACTATTTGGATTTATATGAAATGGTAACACTTTACATTTGTAACACAAAGGTTAATAAAAGTATTATTCATTGTTAATTTCAGCATTTACTAATACATTTTCACATTTTAAAGTTGTATCTCTTAGCATTAGTTAATGCACTATAAACTAACGTTAATGATGAAGGTATAATTAATATGTTCATATTTTTTTATATTTAAAAAGTACAGTACATTTTCATGGTTATGTTTATCGGCCAGCATGGTCCAACATAGTTATCGTTATCGGTAAAATCCACTATGGGTCGACCTCTAGTTAGTAAAGAATTAATTAGTAACTTTTACACTGTAAAAGCACTTTTTTAGAAGTTGTAAATAAAGATTACTGGAGTATGTTTTACAAGAAAATATCAAATATCATATTTAATTGTGTTGCTGTTCCTGAAATGTAGCAATTTCTAAGTGAAAATTGTTTCTACACATTTTTTTTTCAGTGACAACTGAACAAGAACAGCATTTCTAATTAATCACTTATGAGGTTGCATTTGGATTAAGAATATACCTAAGAAGGTAGCTTCCTATGTTGACAGTACAACAACTAGAGGTCCAAAGGGACTACGCAGTCAGAAATCAATCTTCTGAGCTTCAGTACACTAGTATAGATAAACAAATTCCCTCTTTTAAAAGCAATAGCAGTTAGAGCAGTTAAAACCTCTCATCTAAGCTAGACAATTTGCCTAGTAGTAATTTGTTTCAGGCGGTGCATTATGCGATTAGACAAATGAAGATTTATCGCAAACTGCATTTTCGAAATGAACCACTTCTCAACTTGGCAATGTCAGAGCGTCTCGTGCAAAACACGCACCGCATCCCCATCTCACTCTCGCTCAAGAGCTTCTCTTTTGGCAAAAAGAGCAGCGCTCCAACGTGGATACAAGTGAGTGCAAAAACACTTCAGTGTTCACAGTGTCAAGCATGGTCTATTTTCAGTGCTAGCTGCCTGTGTCCTTGAGTAACTGTTCTTTTAAGCAGAGCAACGCTCAACTCTGCTGTCAGGCCTGTTACTTCGAGCCATTAGAAAACTGAACCAGGTCTACTGGGAGACATGTCAAAGCGAGTGTGCTCCTTTTCCACCCAACCTGAAAAACAAAGACCTACATAGCCCTATCGTGCAAAAAAATTAAAAATTAAATAACAAATATATATATTGTGTAATGCGTACTACCTTGCTGCTTTGTGCATTCTGTGCTGAGCCAGAGCATTGGGGGTAGTTTTACATGGAAATCAGCAGAAATGTAGATGGGAAAACCTGATTAACACAATGGAGTAACCTTAGAAAACTTCCCTCTTGCTGATTCATCACGCTGCATTTGAGAGGGCATTTTTGTAACATGTGAGATAAAAATTTGGTAAAAATGAATGAATAATTCAAGGGGACGACCACAGGATATCCATAGTCACAGCTGTCAACGCCGGAGGCAATACTACTCCAGTGAGAAAGGAAATAGCCAAGGGAGAAACAACATGGGAAACTGTGCAAATGGGAAAATAGTCAAATAAAGTGGTTTTGTGAGACTTTCATTAAATGCATAGATATTTAACTGACCAAATTAGGCTACCTGACCTGTCTAATAACTTTTTATAACATGTCTCTTCAGAAAAACTGGACTAAACCACACAATTCATTTAGATTAGTTTTTAGTCTTTATAAACTTTTTGAAGCGTCAAAGTGGTTGTTGCGTAAACTGTCAATGGAGTACAGAAATCGCTCAGATTTTATTAAAATATCTTCATGTTCTGAAGATGAATCGAAAGTTTTACAGGTTTGGAACGCCATTTTTGGGTTAACTAATACCCTGCATATTGATAGTGGCTCCCTAATGCCTGCAAACTATATAGAATATGCCTTAATCTCAAAGCTCCTAACAATCATCAACCACATGCAGATTCATGTATAGACCATCTGCAGCTCAGCGCAGGGGGTGGAGGAGACGACTCAGAACAAGAAGAGATATACTGCAAAAGATGCTGCTCTAGTGGGAAACGTCTGTTTATAATGGATCTATAGAAAACAACAGGCTCCATTATCATCTCTCTTATGATAAAACACTCCATAAGACACTTCCCGCACCAGACTTCACTGCTCAGCGGGACAGCCATGAAGCTCACTGAAATATAAGACAAAAATGATATATTCCAGTCCTGATGAAGAGTTTTATCAGGAAGTATTCTAACATTTTGCAGTTCAAATAAAGATAAATGTTGACAAGTATATAACGTACATGATACTTCAAATAATGCAATTTCTTGAGAGGTGCCAATACTTTTTACAATTACAATGTTTATTGTCAGATTAATCTGAAGTATTTTGGTGTAACATTGAACTAATCAGCAATCCACAAAATACACATAGTACCCCACATTAATTACGTTTTCTCTCATTTTATTGTTTATTATAATCAGTTTTCTATGAGTTGTCTTTTGCTAACTGGCCAATTTATAGAATAATAGCTCTGTAAATGTCAAAATGAATAATTTCACTTATTTAAAAAAATAGGGAGGTTTAATCTCCTGTGTGGATGATAAACTCAAACTTTTTAATTCCTTTCTTTTTTAATAATAAAACACTCTGGTGCTCTTAATAGGCTTAAAAGGGTCACTGAATTGCAACAGCACCAATTTAAATTTCACAAAAGACCCAAATAATATGCTGACTGCTGGTGGCGAGCTCAGAAAAGAACCACAGCGCTCAGATTGGTATCAATAAATGGCCTTTTCTTTGGGAGTCCCACACATCCGTGGCCGGAACCACAAACGCTGTCTAAAGTTTCTGCCTCTGGGGAGGGAGCTGCACAGACCAGGCAATGGCACATGAGATGGGTCTAGCCCCCTGAATCTTTGAGTCCAAAGCTCACACCCAGACCACAAAAAGGCTTTATCGTGTGGGAGAGATAGACAGAACCCATGGCAAACAATTCCCAACATCAACTCTAAAAACAGACACAACCAGGGGCAAAGGCAACTGCATTCAAAAAAATCGTAGAGGGAAGATTCTAGTGACTTCAATGCGATGATACAGCATTGTATGAGTTACATAAATAAAGGACAGGGCTGTGCCTTTGCCACAAGTGATAATCAATCAGGCTTAACGCACACAAAGACGAGGGAAAGCCGTTCCCTGACAATTCATGCCTGACCGTTGCCTTCGAAAAGATCGCTACCCCCAGCGATTCAGCGCCAGTGGCCCCAGACATCTTTTCAAGGAAGGTTTGCTGAAAGCATGGCCTTTGGCTATTGATTAGGCCAGGCTAGAACCCACCGCCTACCCCCTCGACCTTTAAAGTTCAAAAGGTCAGTGCAGGAGAAAAGAGGAGGGGGGTTGGGGGGAGATAACTGCGGCAGTAGATGAATTTCCCTTCGATCAAGAGACTGCCACATGGGACAACCCACACTAATCAGAAATGGAAAATATATATTTATGATACTTTGTGTGAAACTAACAAAAATACAGAAATATTTGTTCACAAAATTTCCTTTTGGTTGTGGCCAAAATTTTACATATTGATTGTAATGTGATTTTTTCTATTCTAATTATTGCAAAATAAGAACAATATTATTTGTAATAAATATAGTATTTACAAAACTGTAATAAGTGAACAATTATTTATTATTTAAATTGTAAAGTATCTATGCATCATGGTAATATTTGTTTAATTATGCTGATCAAATTAAAATATCACTATTACAGTTCAGTCATGACAACTCTCAGGATAATTTATAAAACATTTTATTAATGAAAATTAATGTACACACTACACAGTATGACTTACTTCTGCTAAATGCTCAGAACAATTTAAAGGAAACATGTTGCTGCTGCTAGAGAGAGGAAAACCCCTCTCTCAGGGAGCAGATTTAGGCAGGTGGTGCTGGGGAGGTGGAGGGCTAGGAAAAGAAGTTGCATAGCGATAGTGCATTCGTTTTGATGAGACGACGTTATAGGCTAGATGTTATGATGTTACATGTTAATGGATACGTCAAATCGAACGTCTGGGAAAATTACGTTTTGTGAACCAATCCGAACACGAATAGTGTTTCATGGCATACATTTGGTCAAATCAAATTCTGATCAACAATCACATCATCAACCGACTCATCACGACTCTATTTGATGACGACAAACATGGCCTGACTTGTCAGCAAGATAAAAGCTGCTTGTTTGTGGTAGCTGCCAAGCTTTGATTGTTTGGGATTGCATTCGTTTAAGTAGGATGAAGACAAAGACATGCTGGGCTGAGTGCCAGGAGCAGTTCTACAGCAAGAACAGCCAAGTTAGTCGACCTTATCCCATCATACACACCCAGAGTGACATAAAAGGCCATGCAGAGAAACGCAAATTGCTTATACAATATAAAAATGAAAAATGACATATTTTTTGGTTTAGAGTTCACTTGACTCCGATCAGATGCTTGCATAAGAAGAGTTCTTGCAAAAGACAGCTAGACGGAACACAGTGGAATGAAACAGCAGGGGTCTCGTTTTAAAAAGTTCGACTATTTTTCACTTGACATTCCTTAAAAGAGCAACACTTGATGTGAAACAATAAAACAAATTATGCAAATGTGGCAGCCAAAGACGTCCATTAAAATGAATATGGCATTTAGCAGCGGTGCTTTAAAGCAACAACATGGAACTTTTCCTCTGCGGTCGCCCTACAGGTTGGAAGCGGAATTGTCCATTACCGCTGTCGTAAAATGATTAACGGTTACTGTATATGAAGCATGTAGGTTTTTTTTTCATATGGGCAATGATAATATTATTAATCTTCCTCCTTTTATAATTTATACATATTTAGTAGACTAAACATTTTAACTCAAACATTTGCGATTTGCATGTCGATTACAATGCTCAAATCTGAACGAGAATGATAGCGATAGCATCCTAACCATCTAAAACTAACGCATGTTAGTGTTTACTAGCTACCAGATTGATAATTCACTCATCTACTAGCTGATTCATGAAGATAAATAAATGGAGGACCAGATAGTTTCCGTAACGTAGCCAGGCAGACAACAGATTAGAAAAACTAAAGATAGTATGCAAGCAATTTACAGTTACTTACTAGTTCAACAGCATGACGGCCAAGTCAGCATCGGTCTGGAAACACTCCTCCTCCATTAGCTCACGCCAGCGAGCAAACGCTCGACCCATATTGATCCTCGTCCTGCCTTTCAGTTTATCACTCTCCCTTTTCCTCTTCCGACTCTACTCCGACAAAACCTTGGACTTCTTACGTTTCGCTGCTGCTTCAGCCATGACGAAAACAGACGCACGAAAACAAACGCGCTGGTTGGCCACATTTGAGGAAGTGGTGGGCGAAGTGACGTATGCCGTAAAGCAGTCGAATTTTGTAGTTCTTTTTGAGCGCTGGTTACTACCCGTACCGCGAAGTTACATAGTGCCAGTAAAAGCGATACAGACCCCGTCAGGCTCTGGCAGACGTCTCATTCAACCTATTGTAAGTCGATGAACTATCACAAGGGTCTTGGAAATATATTATGAAGGTTGAAAAGCTACATGTTGTTACTTTAAAAGGGATGGATTTAAAGACACAAACTAAAACAGCTAAATCACATCATGCCAATTAAAACAGCCACAAAAAAATTAAAGCCAATTAATACAAACTCACTAAACAATTAGGTGTTGGATGGCTAGTAGTTTAGTCAAACTGAATATTTCAGAAAGCAATAGTGCAAAATGAAAATGAATGAAAAACATTTCTTCTTAACATTATTGTGAAAGCCATTTACAAATAATTTAAAATGAATAATAATTATTAATAAAATAATTTTTGCCGCTGTAGTGGATATTCACCATAAGGGAATCGTCATATTTAGGCAGCATTGGTATTAAAAAGTTTGAAAGCCCCAGGCATTTATATTCACGTGTGATCCATCCATATTATTCTACGAATATGCATAATGTGAAATTACAAAATTGATATTATAAAATTACTTTATTATCTGTAATGTAGAGCTGCACGATTAAACATTAAAAGGTCACAATCTCGATTCGACTATATCTATCTTTGACAAGCACGATCACAGCGAACATTCAAACAGTCTTTTTAACCACACAGTATCATTATTTTTGTTACAATCACTGAAATGATCACAGAAGTACTGGGATAAAAGTTTATAGTTCGGATATAAACACTGATGTCTATGGTAGCGAGCTTCAGAATCACCTTTTCGAACACGCTTCAAATAAATGATCGATTACATCGTTACACCAGTAGGTGGCGACAAGTGATTGTTAAAAAAATTAATTTGTTATTGAATCATTCATTCAAGAGATTTTCATCCAGTAATAATGAAACAACTGTTTATGAGTGAGTGATTGAATCGTTCATTCAAACTAATTTTTAAACAATTAATTAATTCAAAGTAATTAAATATTTTTAAATAGACTGCAGTGATTAAAGTAAATTGCATGTTATATTGGGAGAATAGTGATCTCTATCATGATTCTCAATTTATCCAGAATTGTGCAGCTCTACTGTAAAGAAGCAACCAAGAAAGCGTCTAGTAGCTTGCAAACCAACAACAACCCAAGGGAGGCCAAGCTGCTTTAGTGTGAGGCCTTTAGGGAGGGAATGCAGGTGCTGTGAGGAGGCATCTTTGGTTGCTTTGAGCAACAGACGATAAACAATGACAGAGTCATCAGCATGGTTGCTAAGGGAACACATACACAACCATTAGGGCCTTTTGATCTGTTGGGAGAGAGCATGTGAATGAAAAAGAGATACATCCCATATTCATCTCAGGATAGAGCAGAGAGAGTAGAGGGGTAAAATAAAAGTACTTAACCATATTAATCTGATAAATGAAAAACTAAAGCATGCCAAAGAAATGTGCCGTCATGGCAGGAGTCTTTGCAGCAGTCTTGATTGATTGCTGCTTATCTTAATGGCAAATAATTGTCTCGCTGAAGCAAATAAGAGCTGATTGCACATTTCAAAATAGCATACATAACAAGTGAATCATGTTGATGCCATCTTATAAGACTAATCAAATTAATGCCATTAACAATTAGCCCAGCTAATATGAAACCAACCAGTATATAAATAGGAATGATGATACAGAACTGACGTAGGGTTTTGCTTGGGGGAATCAGCGGGGATCAATACTGGTCAATGGATGAGCACTGAACACTGCTGAGATCATTCAAGCTCAGTAGAAATAAAAAGCCAAAGCATTACGATGTTTAAGCACATGAAGAACACGAAAATAGGCTCAAGTCCTTCCAGGATGTTTACAGTCACCCTTTTGAAGAGCCACTCCACTAGAAAACAAACTTCTCAGCTGCAAGAGTGCAAGTTAGGTTAGAAGAGATTAAAACAATTAGATTAAACCGGAGATGAGCAGTAACGCGAGACCTTCTATGACTCGGAGAGAAATCTCTCACCTCCTGCTTTATCCCATGACACAAACTGCACTCATAGAAGGCAGTATCGCCTTTCTTGTCTTGTAACACTGGTTAGTCTTAACAGTTCTATCCAAGGCCTTATGGGAAGGGGCTCTATGGCAACTATGATGGACCCCAAGGGAAGGATTTATCTGCCTATTCTTTCATCATTGCATGGATTGCTCTTACTCAGGACATTTTCCAAGTCTGAGGCGATGGGTCATAAAATCTGCTAAAACTGCAAGAGCTACATGCCAAGACATGTCTGAATATGACCAGTGCATTGTGATGTGCATCTGAATAAAAGGGTTATATAGAATAAGACAAAATTTACAGTGGGGACTTGGATCTATCCATCGGTTGTAGATTGGCTAAAAGGAAGCTTGCCATTAAACGATTGGAGAAATGTAGCATACGCCACCAGAGAGAAGTCTGCTGAAAGATCGAGTTATGAAATTTTGATTAAGAAGTACAGGTATGAGAATTATAAAACATAAAACACACAGATTCATTGTTCACAACAGAGCTGCACGATTAATCATTAAAAGGTCACGATCTCGGTTCAAACACACACAATCTCATTCCTAAATGGCAACAAATCGATTATGTCTATTAAACCTGACAAAATCACACTGGAACATTAAAAAAAAAAAAAAAAAAAAACGCCGTTGCCGCTGCTACTGACCCAGAGAAAGCGGTTATCGATCATGTATAGGTAATATGAAACAGCTCTTTTCAACCACACAGTATCATTATTCAAATTATTCAAATTATCACAGAAGTACTGGGATACAAGTTTATAGCTTGGAAAAACACTGATGTCTATGGAAGCAAATCCTTTCTAAAGTAACTTGGCGCTTCAAACAATAATTGCATCGCACTATTACATCATTATGCCACTAGGTGGCGAAAAGTGGCTTAAAAATGTGTATCATTGAATCATTCATTCAAGAGTTTTGTTCAAAAACGTTGATTCATCCTGCAATGAAACAAGTGAAGTATTTATGAGTGAGTCATTGAATCTGTTTTTTTTAAATAGACTGCAGCAATTTACATTTTGTCAGAACCTCTAGTAAATGTTATTTGTTAAGTTGTCTCTTCTCTGTTCAGAATCGTGATCTCTATTTATCCAGAATCATGCAGCTCTAGTTAACAATTAGATCAATAAAATGCATTTAGAAAATAGATAGGGTGCATTTTAGATTTAAAAAATGCACCGATATGAAAATTTTGGCCGATACCGATAACCGATAATTCTTTATATCTGAAAGCCGATAACCGATATATTGGCCGATAAATCTAAATCCAAATCCAAATTTAAAATCCTGATTACAAAAACAAAAGTCACCATTAAAAGCTACAGACCAAGCTCACAATTATAATGATGTTCTAATTATTTATATTTTATGTAGCCTATATGTCTGACTTGACTTGCATGTTGCACTTAACCGTTTTTCTTTTTTTTTAAGTGATTCCAATCATATTTCAAGCAATTCAAAAACATCATAGCGAACAGTGCGCATCTGAAGTGCCTCAGCTGAAGGAAACAATTCATTATTTATTGGCTTTAATATATCGGCCAAATTTTGTTATCGGGGCGATAACGATAACATTAAAGATGAACCTATATCGGCCGATACCATATTGTGCATCCCTAGTGCATTTTCATTTAATTTCATTACAGTTCATCTAATGAACTCCATAAGCGCAAACTTCATTATATAAAATGATAGAAGCCATGAATCATGCAAGACAGAAAGTTGCAGTCAAGGGTTCATTTGAAAAACGAAAAATGGTACAACAATGTTGTGCATAGATACAGATAATACAACCTAGCTTGTAAGTAAAACCTAACAATTCCTTGACTTGTGATGTATTGTTAAGTTTCGGGATGACGAAATCAGGGTGTGACGTGGGTGGAGAGAAGCAGATTTTATTGGGTGGAGTGAAAAGCCCAGCATGCGTGGAAAGACAGGCAGGAGACAGGCTTAGTCTATCAAACAAGAGAAAAGGAGAGTAGACACAGATGGTCGCATCAATAACCCCCACTCTTCCCACCACCACCAAGGGTGTTCATCCACTGTTTGGGCACTAGAATCAAGCACAAAGGCTGATGGTCTGGCCGGAGCAGATGGCAGGTATTTGTGGACCTGTGGGGAACAGTGGTACAGGATGCCTCAAGCAGGAAGTGTGGGAATTCTACTGCGAAAGAGACCAAAAATGGGCGGCAAATTGTAATGACATAGCTGTCAAGCAGCAATACAAATAAAATTAAATAATGAACATATAGTGTGTAAAGGGTTGCATTTGACTGGGGCTTTTTAGGAAATTAGTCAAACTGAGTCAGTAAAATAAAATAAAACATACAGTGTAAAGGGGTGTCCACTTCGCAAATGATTTGTTTCACTGGCTTTTTAATGAAAGAGTTTAGCCAAGTCAATGAAATGAGTCATGGACTGAACTAAGCATTCTTGCCAACTCACTTCCAAACTGAATTATTTACTTAGTGATAATCAGAATCCTGTAGTAAACATTGTCATGTGTGCTTGTTCATTTTACAGTTTGTATACAAATCGGACTGATTAATATGACCCCATGATAACATTCGTGATTAATAGTTTGAGCACTTCTGAAATAACTGGACATCCAGGGTATGGCTATAGACAAAATAAAACTTGAGCTGTGAATAATATCTTAGTCAGTAGCACTGAAAATTGCACAAGCACCAAGAAAGCCCTGACAGTGACTTTCGAAATACTGAACAATCTTTAGGCCATTTTTAGACATTAACTCATAGTTCATTCATTCATTATTTAGCAAGGTTGGTGTGATGGTGTCATTATGATAAAGCAACAACTCAAGTGACTCAATTGACAACTCAAATCTCAGTGATATAATGCAAGATGAGCAACTATAGCTGGTACTTCATGCATAACAAAGCCTGTTTATATATATGCCACACCACGTCTATTTAAAGTGAAGTCAAAAAGATTGTTAAAAAAAACAAAAATTAAAACAAATCATGGTCAGTCATGCTTACAACCTAAAATATAGGCTAGTTTTTACTTTTAATTAAAATCTTTAAATATTTATATACAAAGATTTTTGTAAATCTTTATAAATTTTACTAAAATATTATAGATAGATAGATAGATAGATAGATAGATAGATAGATAGATAGATGTGTGATTTGTTTTAATTTTTCACATTTTTTAATAATCTTTTTGACTTCACTTGTTCATTTTAAATGGTCGTGGTGTGGCATGCCATATTTCATTTTAAAAGTACAAATATTCCAAATATAGTCTGTCAGTGTTTAAAATAGGTTTAGTGGTCACACCGCAGAACATGTCAAATTTGCTAAAGCATTTCATGCCAACCGCACAAATATTTCCAAAATATCACAGAAAATAAATATATATACTGCCTCATTCAGCAACACATTACAGGACAGATGTGTTAGAGGTTATAACATTTAATGGGGAAATATTCTCTGACAGGTTGAGGACAGCGTCCGTGTCAGGAGCCAGCAGGGGCAGGCCAGTGAGTCGTGACCTGGTGCAATCAAAAGAACGCCAACTGTGCGACATCAAACAGACAATCTGGCCAAAGAAAACAATGCTATTGTGTTTTGCTAGCAGGCCAAGGGACCAAATTATGAGTTTACACATCTCTGCACTTACTTGCAATGAAGTAAATCAGCCATGCATTATATAGTACAATTAAAAAGCTATCATTTTATTTATACATTTTCATTTTGGAAAATTTAACAAATGCATTAATGCACATTTAGGATGTGTTCACACATTTCAGTTTTGGTTTGATTAAAGCAAACTTGCTATAGCTCTGTTAGTGCGGTTCATTTAAATAAGTGTGAATGCTGCCATCTGAACCTTGGTTCACACCAAACAAGTGGACTGAGACCCAGCTTTTCAGGTGGTTTTGGTTCGCTTCCAAGCAAACTGGTGCAGTTCGACTGAAATACGAATAGACCATAGAGCAAGACATCTAAATGAACCAAAAACAGGAAGTGATGTCATGAGATGCGACCCTAAAAAGGACAGAATTCTCAAGAATGCCTGGATCTTCTCGTCGTTATCGGTTGAAAATTTCAACTTTCCTCACTGTGTCCGTGACATTCCTACAATACAGCATCTTTGTGCCTTTCAATATTTTGTTCTACATGCTTCTCTCTATGCAGTCAGTGCTGCGGGGAATGCAGGGTGTTGGATACGGCAGCTTTGTGTGTTGGTAAGACTAACTGTTAGGTTCTCCTGCAGCTTCATGCAGAGCAACCACTGGGATCCTCTGACCTTTCAGTCCTAGCTGGCTGACATAACCTGATAACTCTAAAATAAGCTTCATGTGACTCATGATGGTGCTAAAGCAAACAATACGAGTCATTGCCAAGTTTATAGATAGGAAGCACAGAAACAACATGTGGAAACTATGAGCAAAAGTCATCAGACTTACTATGTGTAACCTTAAACTTGAAAAGGTCAAAATACAAATACTTGATTACTAATAGGAAGTAAATCTCTGAAGAACATAAAATCTCTGATGTCCTAATACACAATACTGATCTTACTGTGCGTGATGTATCGCTATTTTAGGCAACACAAAATCAAAATAGAACTTTCCTTTTCAGCTGACATCCCAAATCACACTTATTCCCACTATTGTATTCATAATCCAATAAATTGCTAATGAATAAAATCCGGCATACTTTTCATTTTACTTCAAAATAAATCAGATTACAAATATAAAATGGTTGTGAATGCAATTTACTTTTGACTTAATTAGCTTCTATATTGAATCATAATATAAAATAATCTAAGCACAAATAATATGATAGGCTACATGATCTATGATAGTCAGGATCAGGATAAGAAGGGAATGATCAAACACCAGGAGCCTGGATTACAAATAACACATCACTTAGGACACGAGTCCTTGGCATAAGCCGATAAAGAGGGATTCCAGGCACAGTTCAGGCATTTCTTCTCTCTCACAGTATCACTTTCACGACAACCAAAGTGTTGCAGAGGAAGTAGTCGATCCCAAAACATCACAGGTTGGGGGAAACTACATGGCAGACTTATGGAAAGGTCATCTAAATATATCAAAGTGAAACAAATTAGACAGCATACGCAAATACTTAGGAAGTATTGATGGCTGAAAATATAGGTCAAAAAAAAAATTCAGTTTCAACCAGGGACGCACGATATATCGGCCACCATATCGGTATCGGACGATATATGTTCATTTTTATAGTTTTATTGTTATGAAAATGTGGCCGATATACTGAAGCCAATAAATAATGGCTTATTTCCTTCAGCTGAGACACTTCAGATGCACACTGTTCACCATGATGTTTTTGAATTGCTTGAAATATGACTGGAATGACTTCAAAAAGGAAAATACGGTCATGTGCAACATGTACAGCACAAGTCTGACATATAGGCTTCATAAAAAAATTATAATGAGAACATCATGATAATTGTGTGCTTGGGACGTGGCTTTTAATGGTGACTTTTGTTTTTGTAATCAGGATCTCAAATATAAAAATTTGGATTTAGTTTTATCAGCCAATTTTTTTTTTTTTTAAATATAAAGAATTATCGGTATCGGCCAAAATGTTAATATCGGTGCATCTCTAGTTTCAACCGAAATAGTTTTGGAGAGCCAACATTTTTGCCCGAAACAGTTAGCGCTTCTCCGATGACATTTGTTTTAAATGTCAGCATCTATTTTTTGTGACCAAAAATTAGATAAGCTACACCAGCTGAGTGGATGCACTTCATTGTGACCAAAAATGATGCTAGAGTAGCAATATGTAAAAAAAAGTCAAGCGAAATATCAAGAGGTGACTGTTGAAGAACTTTACTATAACTGGTTTATTACCTATCTGCTATGCTGATTAGGGTGTCAATTAGCCAAGAACCCAAATTTGTCCAGTTTTGTTTTTTGGCTAAATGAAAATAGTGATTTCGGTGTATCACTATAAGTATAGGTATAGGTATAGGTTAGGTATAGTGCACATTGCACACAAGCAGAGTAAACACAGACAAAATGTACCTGATATGGATGCCAAAATTTAGAAGACAATAAAAAAGCACAATAACATAACTGTCAACATTGCACCAGCATAAAGTTTGCACTAGAACAAATCTCCCTCCTTCAGTCATGGAAAAAGGCATGGCTGTTAATCTGGGGTGTGTTTTCATGTTACTACAACCCCGTTTGGCTGCAGCACAAAGCTAATGAGATGCTCCGCACAGGCGGATTCTGTGCATCATGCTGCTATTAACAGTCTTAGTCATCATCAGAGCGAGGGGACAGAGACATTCCTGCCAAATGAGCACTGCTGCTCTGACAAACGCAATGTCATGATACCAACGTACCTCTCTCTCTCTCTCTCTCTCTCTCTCTCTTGAACGCTCTCTCCTTCTACATAAATAATAGGCATTTCTGTCTGCAAACAGCCCTGGAGGACTCAGCCCTTGGGGTGATGCCAAATCCCCATGGTTACTACAATGCAGTAACTGCCTCTTTCCTGTGATGATGATGATGATGTTGTTGCTCATGAGATGAAAAGGAAACAGACCATCCGGCTTAGTTTGCTGGAAAGTAAAAGGGAACCTTATAAAACATTCTGTGAACACAGGAGCAAATTTGGCCGATGTGTTTTCATGACTCCTCCAGTCATTCGTAATCAATGTAGCCGTTGAATTATTTTCCGGCACAACTAGAATTTTTTTTAAATTTATTATCTACTTTCGTAAATTCCCTTAAAAAGGTGTCTGTATAATGAGCAATATTACAGAGTGTGTTTGAGTGGCTTAGGGGAAGGGACAGTGGGTAAGTGGGCATAATTGCTGAGAACAATATTAAAAAGAGGGTCCCTGCAATTACTCAGTCAATTAACTTGGTATGAAAACTCAGGCATCATCATCATGTTAATTAAAACATAGCTGCATGCCATGAGAAAGCACAGACCTCATATTTCTATGTTTTTCTTTTAGGGTTAAAATTGTATTATCTTTCCTAAATTTTCCAGGCCGGGGATACTTCTAGGTTTTATGAGACTGTGGAGACCCATATAGAGTTACTGCCACTTCCACAGATGAAAATACTCAAAATAGAATGAAAAACAAATAAATTCAAAACAGAAAAGCACTTCTGCCTCATTACAGATGAAACACGGAGTTATGCTGAGCACAATATCAATGACAATTCATAAAAAACAACTGACAATTTGACAGTCACTGTGGCTTAACCAATATGAACGAAGCCATTTTGCTGTCATGTGACAAGAAAAGCATTAAAGGAGAGGACTCTTTATTTGCATTAAAAGACCTTGAAAAAATGTACTTCATATTTTGACCTTTTTATGAATAGGCATTTCAAATGTTGTAACTCCAAGACAAAACCTTGATTTTCGTGAATCAAAAATACATTTCCTTGAAAAATGTTTTGAAAATATTGACCAAGTTCGTACTTGATGTTACACCACGTGAGATTTTTAGTCATTAAATCAAAATATTTGTAAAAACAGTATTTTCTAATGTATGAAACAAGATTACAACCTTTCCAACTTGCCAAATGAGTTTTAACTGGACTTTTAAACATTTCTTCTTTTTTGTAATATCAACCTTATTTGTCATTGACCCACCAATATGTGACAAGCTTCTATCAAACCTGTTGTTCGCAAAAAAACAAAACAAGATGATTAGCATGATGATGCACAAGTGAGGCACCACTGCCTTAACCAGCCATTCAAATACTACTGCAGTTTATGATTCTTACCTTTGACTTGAGTCTCGTAATCTGTAATGATCTCTTTTTCCTTTTTAAACTTCACAGGAGGGGTCGACATTTTCAATATTGAATAGTAACGTTAGTAATATCAATAGTTCAGTTATGAGAATGTTTGTAAACTGGCTTATTTTAGGGACTTTTCCTATATCCAGGTCGCCCTATAGCGGCAAGTGCATCCCAGAGATTGTTCAAGTTTCTCAGGCTGAAAATCCCAAAAGCCAAACGCCGCAAATGTTCATAGTCCGAGTTCCGAACGACTCCGCCGCCAATGCTATCAAAACAGAGCGCGCACTGGAAGAGTTTCCTCCCAAACAAGTAACCTTTTCCTTGGGCAAATGTCCACTGTTTGTTCCGAATCGAGCCCTTCAAGCTGTCTTTTAGTCACCCGCCGACGGATCTGGACGGACAGAACAGCATAATGACATGTTACACAGGGCTATCGTGATTCCCAGCACCCTTTCCTCGCGTCCGTGTGACTGATCGCCGGACAGTTTCACGGATTCTGACTGACCTCAAAGCAGCTGGAAAAGCAAGTGGTTGGAAATGGGAGGGATTGTATGGGAGGTGGAGGGGGTGCACGTAGCGGAAATGTGGACGAGAACGGGATTGACAACTTTTCTAACCAGTTGTCCCCGACAGTAATTTTGTAGTCGTTACAGACTAAGCGATTCAAAATATTGCATTTTGATGCTAATAAAACAGTTTGAAAACTTGTTGTGAAATGTGTTTTTGAAATTGATATATGTTAACGCTTCAAATCGTTACAGTCTTGATCCTTTAAAAGTGCATATGATTTATGGTAATGACTTTTAAAGTCGTAAAGTAAGCCTTGTGAATATTTTTATCTGGTTTCAGCAACTCGTTTTAATAGGAACGCTAAGCAACGCAGCAGTGTGTGTTGTGTAGGACGCCTAGTGGCCAGTGATGGGAATTACACGAAAATAAATCACTGTGACGGCTGGGAAAGAAATGAACGAGGGCGAATTTATAACAGAAAAGACATAACCTGTCAGAGTTCAAAAAATTTTCAATGACTTTTCACCCACTTTTTACAGTTTACACTTTATACATTAAATACTCTATACATTAAATAATAATGCTAAGCAACTAGAAAAGGTTGCAACATTATTTCATTGGACCATTTATTAATTTATCTTTTTTTTAATTATTATTATAAAATACTAACAAAGCCCAAAAGGTAGGTATTGTATACATAATCTGAAGATATGGATAAACTGACAGTCAGCTGATGTCACATAGCGCCTCTTACAGGACAGTTGTTTTGTTGCAAGACTTTTAGAAAATGGTAGACTTATATCAAAAATCTTTAGGATACAACTATCCCTCTAAACAAATTTCAAGAGTGTTGAAGGCATCACTTCTCAATGAAGATCATATTTTAAACTCTTTGAAACGTTTTACCATGCTTTCATCTTTGTTTCTTTCACAGATGCCTTTTATAGAATTTATTGCTCCAAATGACGATGATCTGAACAGTGGCATAAATATAATAATAATAATATTTTTCCACATTATATAGATTTGACAATGTTCCACAATTAAACATTTAATTTAATTTCCCCCACATTCATCTGCTAAAAATTAAAGTTCTGAATCTATTTATCCCTAAACTGTGTGATTGACTATCAAGCACAAAGAGTGCTGTTGTGTGTACTGTAGGTTAAGTAATTCTAGAAAATATGAATTTTATTTGTTCAAATATACATGTTTAAAACCACAGTGTGTAAGGTGAGTAACTCTAACAGAAAATATTCATTTGATTTGTACAAATTTACTTTAAAACTATTTTAATACCATCCCTCACCACCAATTTAATTTTACTGAAATATATACAGTATAAACAAATAGGAAATATTTTATTTTAAAACAGCAAACAAGTTTGAAAAATAACCAACAAATACATAAAAACATAAGTTGACATTGAAAACAAACATAATAAAACTCAAAACTTTTTTATATTTGTATACATACACTTTTACCACTTAATCCTGTTGATGCATGTGATATATTAAACTATATATTAATAAAATATAAGATTGATTAAATAACTAAATAGCAGTAGATTATTATATGAGGTGTAGGAGCAACACAGTGATTCACTTAATACAGTTTGGGAAAGGTTTTTGATTCACTAAAAAACATAACCATCATTAATTTGGGAATCAGACTACATTAGTCGCTCGCTCTGTTTGTTTCTGATTCAAACATGTTAGTACATTAATACACTAATGTAGTTATGCATACAGCTATAAACTTTAAGATATAGAATCACCAAAATGCCCGAAACACTGTCACTGGTAATGGTAATTCATGGTGATGTTAACCATTTTTGTAACTTTTATTGTAAGTGTACGTGACATCCACTCCAGCACTGTATGCAAGTCTAAATGCTTGCTAAATAAAGATCAGGCGGCTTCAAAGTAAAATACATTTATTTGATTTATTTGCACTGAGCTGAAAGCAAAAGACACCTTCAAGAAAGAAAAAAATGAAATTTTAACAATGTTAAATATCTGTTTACATAACCCAGCTAGGTTACAACATAAAAACTTTGCACTGTTATTTCAATCGACTTAATAAATTAATATTTTACAGTAAACATGGAGGGCATTAATGCACAGCAGCATATGGTGAACCATGTTATGTTATAACGTACAGTAGCATGTTTTATTTCACATGTATAAAAACAACAGATGAATGAACGGCTCCAAAAATAAGTGACAAGACAAACGAAAATAGATGCTGATGCATAGCATCTGCTCGCTGTCTTTAATTCTTTATGCGGGACTGTATTAATGTTCTCCAAACTAGGTGTTTTTGAAAAAGGCTTCCTCCAGTACCTCTGTGAATTTGTCCTTCATCTGTTGACGAAAGCCACTGTACCACTCCAGCAGTCTCATCCTCCTCTCTGTTTTTTCTTTCTGGTTCATCCCTCTCTCCCTCTCCAGGATGGCAGGCAGCTCCCTCCAGTCCTTGAGGAAGATGAAGGGTGCTCCTGCATCTTTAAGCAGTCGGAGCGGGGACCGGTTACCAACTGCACAGGCCCCTGGAGTCAGGACGTCCTCCACCACGGGCACAGAGCCATAGGCACAGGCTTCGTAGATGCGGTAGCACTCTGTGTTCACTCCCACCGGGCAAAGAGTGAGGTCACTTTGTGCTAATGCCATCTGGTACTGTCTGGAAGTGTCTGCAGTCTCTTGAGGAAGCCACCTGATGACACAAAATGCAAATTTGAAATGTTTGGGATATTATTTATTGAAGGAATTTAAGGATGTATGGGTTAAACAGAAACATTATAAAAATGTGTATTGGCTGAAAAAAATTAACTGATCATCTGACATAAATATTATGCTCACCAAGGCTGCATTTATTTGATCCGAAATACAGCAAAAACAGTAATACTGTGAATGTGTTATTACAATTTAAAATAACTGTTTATTATTTTATTATATAGTTCTGAATGTAATGTATTCCTGTGATGGAGAGCTGTATTTTCAGCATCATTACTCCAGTCTTCAGTGTCACATGATCCTTCAGAAATCATTCTAATATGCGGATTTGCTGCTCAAGAAACATTTATCAGTTGAAAACAGTTGTGCTGCTTTATACTTTTGTATTTAAGATTTTATTGATGAATAGAAAGTTCAAAAGTACAGCATTTATTTGAAATAGTCATCTTTTTGTAACATTATAAATATCTTTTGATCAATTTAATATATCCTTTCTGAATAAAAGTAATAATTTCTTTCTTTTAAAATCTTACTGGATATGAACTTTTTAATGGTAGGGTAAGTATTTTACAATGATATAACATCAGACTGATGACATTTTTCCAGAAATACATACTTCTCTCTAACATGCATGAGGCAATCTTTCTCCATGCCGCTCTGCTTTAGGACGCCCATCAGAGTTTCCCTGGATGAGTTTTTGTAGATAGTCCCAAGAAAGTTGCAGAGGTATGGTCTTACAGTTTTCACCATCTGACCGCTAAGCGTGACGACTGGGAAATGCCTGTATCTGCAGAGAAAGAAAAAGCCCATTATAAACAATTAAACTGATGTTAATTGAAATTATATATATAAAAGTATAACAGAAAGTCTATAACTAAGCGCTTACGTGGCAACACCCAGGGGCCACTGAAAGATGTCTTTATCGTTGACCCAAAGACTGTCGTACACAATAAAGAGCAGGTCCACGAACCCGCCGTGCCTCTTAAGGTAAGGACTGATCCAGTCATTATTGCACCGCTCGTTGCCCAAAAGGACCACAGCAACCCGAGAGACAGTGCGGGCCTGCACCAGACCCTGGACGTGCTGAAGCCACTGGATGGAGTAGGAGATTTTCTGCTGCTCACGGCCATTCAAAACCAACACCACACTGTCTGTGTCCAGAGAAACATGCCCTTGGACCACTGCTGGCCCTGTGTAGAAACTGAGGACAGATTATGATAAAAGAGATTAAAGAATTGTGCTTTCTGAAAATGCAACACAATGCTTTACTTACAATAAAAATATATATTGTATATAATTAGAAATATTGTATTTAATCTGTCTTTAAGTAAAATTCCTGTATTGATATTGAAGGGTATGTGGTATAAAACAGAAACATTATGTGAATGCGTACTGGCTAAAAAATGTTTATACATTCTTATTAACTGATCAGCTAACATAACTTATACTACCACTCAAAAGTTTGAGATTTTTTAATGATTTTTGTGTCTCTAAGCTTGTTGTTTCTGTCAAGGAATAAAAAAAAAGTAAAAAATTGTGACTAATTGCGACTTTTTATCTCACAATTCTGACTTTCTTGCAATTGCAAGTTTATAACTCACAATTCAGACTTTATAACTCGTAATTCCAAGTTTACATCTCACATTTCTGAGGGGAAAAAAGTCAGATATAAACTCGGAATTTTGAGAAACAAAGTCATAAACTAGCAATTGCGAGAAAAAAAGAATTGTAAGTTGTATTTTCCCTTTTCAAGCTTCCATACCCAAAGCTGTACTTATTTAAAGGGGTCATGACATGAGAAATCAAATTTGCCATGATCTTTTGACATATAAGAGGCCTTTGTTTGTACCATAAAAACATCCGGCAAGTTTCATAGCTTAAAACGTCCTCCTCATTATAAAACAAAGCATATATTTCATCAAGCTCCTAAAACGTCTCGTTTTGATATTGCGGGATCTGCAATGTCACATAGGCAAATACATTTGCAAATGACTGAGTAGTTTTACATAATCGCACAATAGGCCCCGCCCACTGTCATTACACTGAATGCAAGTGTTGCGTCATCCAACCTCAAAAGCAAATAGAACCAGAGCCCGTCTACGGAGAGCCTTGGCACTCCCTATTAAGTCCTATTGTACCGAATTGTGGTTGTAGTTCCACCAGAGTTCCACTGGGGGCGATCGCCCATGAGTGCAAAATGAATGGGAGTCTATGACGTCATTGACACTTTAAAAGACTTTTTAAAGCAAATAAGTAAGGGATAATGTATAGTGAGCCGGTTGTTATAGTGAATAACAACCCCGACAGGCTGAACGGGATCCCGACGCGAAGCGGAGGGATCTTGAATCAGCCTGAAGGGGTTGTTATTCACTATAACAACCGGCTCACTATACATTATCCCGCTTATTACATGGCTACCTACAAAATAAATAAATAAATTGACACAAATTATTTATTTAAAAGGAGTTTATTGATTTAAAAACGACTGTATTGCTTCCGCTAAAGAAAATAGTCCGTTCCGCGTCCATAGCAACGCGCTGTTTTGCATGGCAACGGTCTGTTATACTTCGCAGCGGTCTGTTATCAAGAAATAACAGACCGCATTCTACATTGGAATTCAGCCAAGCCATGTAATAAGTGTAAATAACACCCAGCAATGTGTAATTTTTTGCATCTCCTTTCGAATACAACATTCAAATTACTAGAAAAAAAATTCTAGCCTGCGAGCGCCCCCGCATGGACAGAGACGTGTTACTGCAGCCAGTCCAGAAACCGGAAGTAACCAGAGAGTGCCAATTCTCTTCATATTAGACATTCTCTGATAGAACCCATTATAATCACTGACACTGTCTACACTGGATACAGTTTACAGATGGGTGTTCAGTTTCTGACATACCCCACACACTTGAGTCTGTCGTCACGACAACAGGACAAACGGAAGAGTGAAAGAATGTTCGCTTCGACGCGTCCAGTTTAAACAGCTCGTTTGAGCTTCTGTACTGACTTCAGAAGGATCCCAGCGTCGGAAACATAAATGGTTTATTTTTGTGGCGTCCCGGATCACGTTGAACGAATATATGTTTGTTCAGAGCCTTTTGTTTTGTAAACGAGGAACAGTGTAATGGAGAGTTCGCAAAGAAACTTTTGTTGAAAGATGAAGCAGTCAGCTGTACTGGATCTGACTCACAAACCCCAATTAAATGATATCTGTAAATGATGGTTTTACATGGATAATGTTTTTTAAAACACTTACTCATGGCGTGCAATAGCGAGTGGGAGTTGATTTCAATGATGTTAGCCAATCATAAAAGTGTCCGTTTACTGACAAGCCTTAAAGGTGCCGCGCATAAAAACTGATCATTTCAGACAAAGGTTTAGAATGAAGGTTGAAAATAATTGTTTTTCTGCATGTATATTTGTTTGTTTTTCTGTGCAAAAAAACATTATTAACATTATAAGTAAACCTCAAGGAATATATTAAAATAATTTAAAAAATCCTGGACCCCTTTAATAAAAAAAAATGCTGTAATATTAGGATTTCATTTTTTTTTTTTTTTCTATTTTAATAATTTGACATTTTCATTCATTCCTGTGATGGCAAAGCTGAATTTCAGGATTTTCATTTGAATTTTAGAACAGCATTTATTAGAAATAGGAATCATTTGCGACGTTATAAAAGTCTTTACTGTCGCATTTGATCAGTTTAATGCATGAATACCTGAAATTGATCTTCCCAGACTGAATCTCTCCTTCTCTCCATTGGCTGGATTTGTCCGCTGGGATGAGAGGCCCTTCTAAAATATGTTCCCACAAATAAAGTCCTAAGAAAATGTGAAAAAGGAAACATATTTAATAAATATGTTCTCTACTAATGCAAAAAAAAAAAAAAAAAAATTTTTTTTTATATATATATATATATACACAGTATATCAAGACACAACAAGAAATGCAATGATCTCTGGAACCAACAAACATATTCCACTTGCCAATGGCTGCTTTTCCCCAGATCTGAACTTTATATGTATTTGGCCTGATTTTAGCAGCATGATCTTGATATGATCTGAAGGCATTTCTTCGTTTTTGCAGAACTAAGGAGTGTGCACGCTCATCCTCTTCCCATGGGTTCCACTCTTCCTCTCCTGCTTTTCCATTATCTGGAAACACATATATTTTATTAAACAAATCTATTGTTAACATAACGTTACGATCATAAATGTATGCTTGTATTGCATGTACGCTATATTATATTGTTTGTCTATTATAACAAACCTATTAGATTATGCTGGTTATGATTTATTATCTTACCTAAAATGACAGTGCCCTTTTTCACTACTCGATGAACGCGAGAAATAACCCTCTTGCTGAAAAACACATTATACGCGGCGTACAGTGAAAATATCGCATAAGCCAAAACAACTATGATCGCTATTTTCCGGCGAAAGAATCTCATGTTTGATTTTCAGGTGACCATCCTGCGGATCCCGACCAGTGTGTACGAGAAATGTCCAGTTTTTTAAAGAAATTGTTCACGTTAGAAGGATTCGTTCACGAAGATTCGTTCAGCGGATAGCTAGTGGGTGAGCCTTTATATGATATCTATGGGGTGAGCTGCTTTTTATTTTTTTACAGTCTATGGTGAGCTGAGAAAATTTGGACTGTTCGAATGAACCGATTCGCAAAAATGAATCCAGCTACTTATACGTCACTACTGTTTACATTTTCACGAGACTGCCTTGTACTGCCTGTTCGAAATGATAACATTATCAAAAAAGTTTAAATATTTTAACAAATACTGTGAAATCTATATGCTACAAAAATTAAAATATGTATTGTATTTACCATTCAAATAGCTTTATTGAAGGATTTGTTTTATAATTTCTGTTTTACAGTGCGCTTTCCGTTCAGTCAATCTCCGGTCGACTATGATGTGCTGAAGGAGGAGCTTCCGCTGTTCAAAGCTCTCTCTCTTCAGAGGTCGGTGTGACCCATACTGTCTATGGTGTAACCGTACGAGTTGTCAGGATCCTTCTTAACTGGTCAAAAATGATGTCCCTGGCCGCTCGTTTGGGGACATTGTCCCCTTACCTGCAGGCTTGTGGTCCGCTGAAAACATTAGTACCCGGAGCAGTGAACAAAGAAGTGCTGATGAAGTGTGCTGCGAGCGGTAGGTGATCATGTAACGTGTTAGTTAACAGGCTGGTCAGACTCTTGACATTCGGTTATGAGTATGACATCCGAAATAATGTTATAAACGTAAAATGTCTAAATGAGATGGCTCCTTCTAATACAATAATTAATACATAATTCATTATGTGTGTGTATTATGTATGTATGTATATATGTGTGTGTGTGTGTGTGTGTGTGTGTGTGTGTATATTATATATATACATACATACATATATACATATACATATATACATATACAAACACATATATATATATACATATATATATATATATATATATATATATATATACACAGTAGTGTGATATACTTATAGTATATATATATACATACATACACGTATGCATATGTAAATTATATATCTAATTGATGCAGTGTGCAGCTATTTATTCACTCAAATTGTGAAGGAATGGTTCTGGGAGCATGAGGAATCATTTTCACACATTTGCCACCACAGAGTCCTGACCTTAACCCCATTGAAAGTCTTTGGGATGTGCTGAAGTAGACTTTACTGTCCCACTGTCAATACAAGATCTCAGACGAAAATTAATGCAACTCTTGATGAATGTTAGGGACTGGCACCCACAGTCACTTTCATTACATTTTTTTTCCATGCAATGAAAGTTAACATCTCTTATGTTAAACAGAAGAAAGAAAGATATTTTTATGTAACTATCCCTTTTAAGTGTGTCCAATGACTATTGTTTTATCTCCTTTTAGGCCATTTTGGAGCACGTCTCGCTCACACAGACATCAAAATCCCTGACTTCTCTGACTATCGGCGTGCTGAGGTGTTGGATCCTAAGGCGTCCTCTCAGGAGAGCAGTGAAACTAGACGGGCCTTCTCTTACTTGGTGACCGGAACCACTGCTGTGTTGGGTGTCTATGCTGCCAAGACGGTTGTGACCCAATTCATTTCCTCAATGAGTGCCTCTGCTGACGTCCTGGCCCTGTCCAAAATCGAGATCAAGTTGTCCGATATCCCAGAAGGGAAAAACATGACCTTCAAGTGGAGAGGCAAGCCTCTGTTTGTTCGTCACAGAACAGAGAAGGAGATCGCAGCTGAGGAGAGTGTAGACCTTTCGGAGCTCCGAGACCCCCAGCATGACAAAGATCGCGTCAGCAACCCCACCTGGGTCATCGTTATTGGTGTCTGCACTCATCTCGGCTGTGTCCCAATCGCAAATGCCGGTGATTACGGCGGGTACTACTGCCCCTGCCATGGGTCACATTACGACGCTTCAGGAAGGATCAGAAAAGGTCCCGCACCTCTCAACTTGGAGGTGCCTTATTACGAATTTCCAGATGAGGAAACTGTAGTTGTTGGATAGAATAAACAATGGACATTTTCTCTGTATGCTTTTAATCTGTCTGGCCAAATCTAACTATTAATAAATATATATTTGAAAGCAACCAAAATCTCTGTTTTTGAGGCTTTTGACTAGGCATGCAAGTATTGGTTACAAATTAACAAACTGATTTCTGTCAGAGTCAGACCAAAAAATGTTTAATTAAATAACTTTAAAAAGGCATTCATTCAACAATATCATTTCCATATGTTCCATAATACACACTCCTAAGTGTTCTGAAAATAAATCACACCCAATGCCAGTATTTCAAAGAACAAACAGTGCTTGACAGATTTAAATGTACTATATAAATTAAATTAAAACATTTGTATATGCCAGTTTCCACTACAGTACTCAAGCATCCAGTCAAACAATCCCTATAACACATGATTTAATGTGTCTGGCTAAATCTATATACTAATAAATATATAATTTAAAGCAGCCAGCATTATGTTTTTAAGGCTTTTGACTGGGCATGCGAATATTGGTTATAAATTAACACGGGCGTTCTATTAAACAAACCAAAAAGTTTAAATAATATTAAAAAGGCATTAATTCAACAATATCATCCACATATGCACAATCTTCCTAAGTGTTCTAAAAAATAATCTACACATTATGCCAGGAAATTATTTCAAAGAATATACAGTGCTTTTCAGATTCAAATGCACTGTATAAAGTTCAAAAACATTTTATATGCAAGTTTCAACTACAGTCCTCAAGCATCCAATCAAACAACCCGTATGACATGATATTAAGGTTCGAAATGTTTTTTTGTTTTTGAGAAGATAGTGTCAGTCAACATAATGCACTTCAGCTTGAAGTTCCTTCTGTATATAGCTCAGAAGAGCAGCAGTTACCTGCTGCTGAAGTGTGGCATTTCCCATTACAAGGGCAGTCAGCTGTGCAACATCAGTCCATGTTATTGAGCCTAAGACAGCTGCAATATCCTCACAGAGTCTGTGCTGCTGGTCTGGTGTCAGTTCCATGATAACCTGGGGAAGAGGTTTAAATTGTCCGCTTGTCATCCAGCATCCAAGCAGTCCTCCAACAGCCCCACCTTAAAAACACAAAGGTGCAGGTAAGAAAAACATAACATACTATATATATATATATGTATGAGGTTGACACCTGTACTAAAGGCATGAATGTACTTGCCCACTGCAATTCCCAGAGGACCGCCTATTAAGCCTCCTGCAAAAGCTAGACCACCAGCTGCCGCTGCTCCTTTTCCAGACTGCTTCACTGCGGTTTTTACTTGTTGATTTGCGGATAGTTCACAACACAGTTTCATTACGTCATCAACACGTGGCGGCATCTTGATTGGAAAGATTACAGTGCAACTGTAACGTGAAAACAAAGAAGTGTGACTACATATTAAAATCAGTTATAAAATGCGTTATATTGTCTCATATATATATATACATAGAGAGAGAGAATATATATGTATACATAGAGAGAAAAAAAATATATATATATAGAGAGAGAGAGAGAGAATAAAACACATTTACTGTAAAACGTTGTCTAAAGGACACATACATAAATAAAATAAGAGCTGTACACTCACCGTCAAAAGCAACTTTTCGATTCTCTAATGACAGTGTAACCGAAACTGTGGCATCAACCTTTTAGTTATCTGGTGACCAACGTCAAACTATCAAACACCAACAAGCGCTAGGTCATGAGTTTTTTTTTTTTTTAGTGTGAAGCTAAGCTAGAAATATATTTTTCAAAATAAAATACCTTCCCAGATAAAAAAAAAAAAATGTATGCCAAGTTTTAAAAGTTAAAATATAAAATTGTGCATTTTATTTGAAAAGATAAATTGAGATTTAATTTAAACAGCGAACTTTGCTTGTCCGTTAACTTACCAGTGAATGTAAAGAACTGCATATGCGATATATTTAAATATTTATACATATTTAGTTATTTCATTTTTATTTATTTGGTTATTTTATTTTTACTTTTATAAACTCAGCAAAAAATATACATTTTCATGTTGACCTAAATGTTATTTTTAGCTGATGACGGGATGTCCTCTTATTTTGAAAGGTTTCTTGATCGGTTCGTTTTTTAAAACATCACACACAGTCAACAATTTCTGTTTTCACACAAAGAATTGCACTGAGATAATGACTGACCTGTATTGCTGATCAGCATTGAATTATTCCGTGATATACTTTGATGTTATATAAGTATAAGTAAACTGTTCCGCCATCTACTTCCTAAACGTGCCCGGACATGTCTAACAAAATTTGACTTTTAAATGGAGCTCATCATCATCTCCACAGAGTCAATGATTGGATGTTTCCTGCATGCAGCAGCTCACAACAGATGCTCTGCAATGGAAACAGCTGATGCTTGGACATCATGACAGTGCTGGAGACTGAAACTGCTGCTTTTGCTGGAATGAGTGAAAACCTGTGGTTGGAGAAAGCCTGCTCTATCCTTATTCCTGCTTTACCACTATGGATCATTGAATATGCATGGACTAAACAGATGATGGAGGTCTTAGAAGGTGTTTCTAACAATGTCTTTTTTACTACCCAAACAAATCTGCATGTTAAAAACCTGTCATTTATATCATATTATGATACTGATAAGTGTATAATCTATTGAATCAATGTCTTTACAGTGTAATTACACAGTTACTGTGTTACTTGAAGTTGTTACTTTATTTTTCATCATAAATTGATTGCACAGTTGGTGCAAGTGCTACAAAAATAATAGATCTAACTGAATCAAGTTTAAAATGAATGAATGAATGAATGAATATTATAATATTTAAATAATGAATCATTTATAAGAGGCCTAATATATATAACGCAGTCTGATTAGACCCTAAAAACTTCATTTGGTTTAAATATCTTTGTGGACTATATAACAGTTCTTTTTTATTATTTTATTCTTTCATTGGAAAAGGAGATATTGTCAGTTTTTATGGCATTTCTTGAAGCGCTTAAATCTCTTTGATTTGGATGTCAGAATGTGATTGAAATTTAAACTAGACAATTATTGAGGTTATCTCAAATAATTGCGATTAGGTCGAATAATCACGATCAGACGATTCATCAATAATCGAGACAGGCCTATGAATGGGAGATCTAATCAACTTTTACTTTTTTTTCAGTTCTAGGTCCTCCATTATGGCTAGAAGGTGACTGGCATCTTCTGACCCTTGAAGAGCCGTGCAGAATCCGTGTGGTGGCGGCAGAGGTCTGGAGGATCGTTCAAGCCCGAGACATCAAGCACTTTGAGAGAGTCACTGAGTTTTTAGATGTTACATACACACTTGTGCCACGACTAGTGACTCCCATCAAACACATGAAGATCATGTTTGGTCTGCAGACTCTGGTGAGACTTTTTTCTTTGATAACAAATATAAATTGACCCATCAGAATTAAAGGGGTAGTTCACCCAAAAGTGATTATTTACTCACCCTTATGTTGTTCCAAACCTGTATGAGTTTCTTTCTTCTGTTGAACACAAAAGAAGATATTATGAAGAATGTTGGTAACCAGACAGTTGACGTGCACCATTGACTTCCATAGTATTTTTTTTTCCTACTATGGAAGTCAGTAGCTACTGTCAACTGTCTGGCTACCAGCATTCTTTATAATATCTTCTTTTTAGTTCAACAGAAGAAGGAAACTCACACAGATATGGGGTAAGCATATTTTTGGGTGAACTGTGCCTTTACCTTTCTGTCATGTATATGTAGTTTTCAAATTGTATAAATATGAAGTTGTTTGCCTTTGCATAGCTGTATTACAATTCACAAGCTTTTTTGTTTTGTTTTAGGTTGTCATGTGGATGTTGTGGAATGACCAGAGTACTGCTAAAATCTCTGACAAGATCGAGAACTTTTTCCCTAACAGCCTTCCCGAGTATCACAAATGTGTAAGTATAATGTTCCTCCACCAGGGGCCACCACAAATACAGAAAAAGCCAAATTGTGAAGTGTAATGTAAAAAAAAAAATGTCTTCAATATTTAAAATAGTTTTTAGGACTACTGGGCTTTTTAACACGTTCCTTTACTTTTTCTTAAATGATGCTTCTAGAGCCGCAGTAACATGGATCTGATGCAGAAAAACCAGAAGGATTTCAAGTCCTTTGCTCATTGTCTGGCAAGAGACAGGGACATGCGCGAGACTTATATTCGGGTTAGTAAAAATGGCCTGCTGTCTTAAAAAACGTTATGAAATACTTTGAATGGCATGTAATGTGCCATTCAAAGTATTTCATAATGTTTTTTATACTGATATAGTATATCAGCGCTAGTTTCTATCAATTTCAGATCTTTAAATCAAATGTGACCATTCAACTTTGCAGGATTTAATGGAGGAGCAATACGGTGAACGTTACGCACAGAAACTGGAGGAGAGACTCTCACACTATTTGAGAGAGCTGGATAAAGTCCTACCACAACCTACGAATATTGAACAGGTTAGTGTTTATGTACATTTGTGTCTAAAGCCGCTGCTTCTACTATTGAGTTGGTTTTAAGACGGGCATTGCTATTTTTTGTGCTATTATTTTTCTAAAAATAGAAAAGACAGGTGAAAAAAATTCCAACCACTTACATTTGTAAATATATTAGCTAAATATCAAGTCAGGGTTCCTGTGGGTCTTTGAAAAGTCTTGAAATTAGTTTGATAAATAAGGCATAAAGTGTCTTAAAACTCTTAAATTGTATTACAAAAAGGTTTCTTAACTTTGGGAATGTAAAAACTGACTTCAGACAGACTTTAAACTTTGGAATCAGCTGCTGGAAGTAGTAAAGCATAGATATTTCAAAATAAGAGTACCAATGCATTTCAGGCTTTTTTTATAGTTAAAATTCCCACATCATGCATTTTTTTTCTTAATATCTTAATATTATTGGTATTTTGAATACACAATAAACTGTATCTGGCATTCACTTCAATGTAAACTCTTGTGGTTTCTCTTTGGGCTGCCTAAGTGGTTATCACAGGAAGGAAAGACTAAGAAAAATAATTGAACACACTTAAAATATACATTTTACACTAGTATATCAGCCCAATAATCTGTTTATTGCCTTTCTTTAAATACATTATTATTGTATCTAATCTGTCCATATTTGCATTTGAATGTGTCCAGGTATTGAAGCAGTCCCATCCGTATGGGAGGGGAGAGAAGATCCTGAAAAAATTACTTTCAAGGGATAGTGCATCTCTAGCCACAGTTCTAAAGAGGCTCCTATATGGTGGTGAGAAATATGGTTTTAGCTTGGAAATTGTCATATCAGCTTTGAAAGTTTGAGGTTTTTTAATTTTCATTGCCATTTTCTCTATATTGCAGCTGTAACAACAAATCTGAGCCTTGATGACAGTATCACACCATCACTTTCAAACACTTGTGAGGAACCAAGGGCTGATGAAGTTGTTAAACCTTCCCATGATACCCTTCATGTAATTTTGAGGCCATCTCAGATCAGCTCAAAGGAGGAACGGTTCTCACAAACCAGCACAAAAGAGCTCTTTAGTTCCCAAGACTTGTGGCAGAATAGAAACACAGAAATCATTTTACCTCAGGAGGAAATTTGTAGTGATGGAGAAATTGTTACGTCCACACAGTTGTCAGGTTCGGAAATACCTCAGATTGACTTAAGCCAATCTCTTCTGGTGAAGAAGGACCTGATTGGGAGGCACAGACAGGCGAAACCTCAATCTGAACCAGAACAGAAGGAAGGTGAGGCTGGTTTTCCAGAGCAGATGTGCACCAGACATGGCAAAAAAATGAGGAGCATCCTTCAGGAATGTTCTGAAGAGCTCGATGGAGAAGCTGTACAGGCAGAATGCACTCCCACGTCAACCCAAAGCACTCCACCTCTTTTCCCACACACACCAGAACCTCAAGCATCTTCAAACCAGCACTCGTTGTCCTCAAACCCTGATTCATCCTCTACGAACATTTCAATGTCTTACATGCAGCAGGTCAGTCTTACACCAGTGTCAAAGAAACCATTTGTTCCTTCACCTTCAGTCCACCAACAGTCCTCATCATCACCTCAGTCCACAGCTTCAAAGCAACTTGGCACCCCAAGAATCAATGCAGGACAGATGTTAGCTACTGTTGTCTTCACCGAACCAAGCAGAACCAGTGAACACAATCTAAAACTGTCCTTAGAGAGTCAAAGCTTCCTCATGCAGTCCAAGTGGCTTCAACCTCAAGTGTGCCTTAATAGACTAAGCGAGGTAGAGTGCGCCAGAGCCACAAATTCATACAGTTTAGAAGGAGAACAAGCGGCTGAACATGATCAATACGTGATATTTGATGTAAATACACTGTATTCTGATTCATACTCCGAAGATTCAGACTCAACAGACTCTGATGACCCTGATTACAAGCCTAAAGGAGACTAAAACAGAGGACACCAAAGAAAAAGTGCTAGCGTTCACGTGGTCTTCATCATGTTTCGCAGATGCATAGGTATTTAAATCTGTTTTAGAAGGTTCTCAAATCTATTTTTAGCAGATTGTGTTTGAATGTTTGAAAAAACTTGAACTAGGGTTGGAGAAATATGCATTTTTTTAACCTTTTTTTTTTTTTACCTAATCGGTTTACCTCATGAGTACTCGCTGTATGAGCTCATCCTCTACGAACATTTCGACGTCTTGCATGCAGCAGGTCAGTTTTTATCCAGTGTCCTCAAAGAAATCAGTTGCTCCTTCACCTTCAGTCCCCACCAAAAGTCCTCCTCATCACACAAGAATCAATGCAGGACAGATTTTACCTGCTGTTGTCTTCACCGAACTAAGAAGAACCAGTGAACACATTCTAAAAAAAAAATATTAAGAGAGTCAAAGCTTCCTCACGCAGTCCAAGTGGCTTCAAACTCAAGTGTGCCTTAATAGACTGAGCTATAGAGTGAACCAGAGCCACAATTTCATACAGAACCTATGACATCTTAGAAGGAGAAAAAGATGCGGAATGTCAATATGTCTTATTTGATGTAAATAAATACTTGATTCTGCTTCATACTCAGAAGATTCAGACTCAGCAGACTCTGATGACCCTAATTTCATGCCTAACTAAAACGTAGGTGCCAGGGATAACATGTTTTTCAGATGCATAGGTACTCAAACATTGATTTTAGCAGGTTACGTTGGTTTACGTCATGAAGGTCAAAGTGTTTTTCCTAAAGCTATTGATGGTCAATGCCAAAATATTTATATCCTGTTGACTCCTGTATGTTTTTTTTTTTTGTGATTAGTCGTTTGCCCTGAAGGTCCTATGAAGTGAGAACATCTAAAACCACATGGTTTCCAATGTGCTGTTGGTTTAGTGACGCATTTGGTGGGTCAGGGTTATCACTGGGTCTCTGGAAGGTGTTTAGATAGTGGATAGATGTTGACATGGTTCTTTGATTGACTTGGAAGAGTTGTATAAGGACAGACATTTTGGATTATGATGCGAGTTGAGCACACCCTTAATTCACTGCAAAAAAATGCTTTTCTTATCTAGTTTTTTTGTCTTGTTTCCAGTCCAAATATCAAAAAATTCTTAAATCAAGATGCATTTACAATACAAGTAAAATTACAAGATATTATGTCTTGTTTTCTTAAAAAAAAAAAAAAAAAAAAAAAAAAAAATATATATATATATATATATATATATATATATATATATATATATATATATATATATATATATCTCTGCAAATGGGATAAGAAATCAGTTTGGATTAAGATTTTTTTTTTTAGCCCATTGGCAGATAATTTTGCTTGTTTTAAACAAGATATTACCTTGTGACATTTTACTTAGCTAGTAAATTTTTTTAATATTTGGACTGGAATCAAGAAAAAAATACTATGTAAAAAAAAAAAGAGCGTTTTTTTTTGCAGTACTTACCTAGAATGTCATGTTGACCGTACTTTCAGTTTAGATAGCTCATGAGGGCAGATAAGTGTTTTAAGGTTAGACTCACTAATTCAGTGTTGTATGTGTACGTGTTGTTTTTTTTTAAATAGGTTGTCATACCAAGTAAAAAAAAAAAACATGAAAGAGAGTTGTGTGTTTAAAGTTCAAGGTTATTGCAGTGTAAAACTACTTTTCATGTCATTGCATCAGATAGCGCAGTCAGACGTGCGGTCTAATTTACCATTTGAGGTAGATAAAAAAGCAGCTAATACCTGTGAAATTATTGTTTAAGCTTGAAAGGGTTAAGAGAATCATCCAAGTGACAGCTTTTTCTTATTTAATTTCTAAACATATGACATTTTATTAAAGAGATAGTTCACCCAAAATGAAAATGTTGTCATTATTTACCTCATGTTCCAAACCCTTTTGACTTTGTTTACTTTATGTGAAACACAAAAAGAAAATGTGATTGTCGCTCTTTTCCATAGTTACAGTGAATTGAGATTGGAGCTTTCCAAATGAACTGTGTTTTGAACAGGCTTGGGAGGGTTACTTTAAAAATGTATTCCGTTACAGTTACAAATTACTTCCTAAAAAAAAGTATTCAGTAACGTAATCCAAGTACTATAATATGAAAGTAATGTAACTGATTACTTTTGGATTACTTCAAGGTCACGTATATAAATAAAGTCAAGCAAGAAGAAATATTATTAAAAAAAAAAAAAAAAAAAATTTATTTATTAAGAATTTGGTCCAGTGTACAATATTTGCAAAATATACACACAGGCCTGAATATATATATTTATGTAAAGGGCTATACAGACATCTAGTGGCTAATGTATGGTATTAAAGATTATTTTGTTTTATTTTTAACTAATTTTTAACTAAAAAATAAAAACACTTTTAGTTGTGTAAAATAGTTTATTTTAAAATAGGCCTACATGTTGACTAAAGCCGTGATCTATCTTAATTTGCCTGACTGAACTTGGGGCGTTGGCAGTGGGAGTTCCCCTACGTTACCTAGACAGCGAACATCCCGTTACGTGAGAAAAGATTAAGAAAGGACATTTTGGGTACTAAAAAAGCTACTCTCCTAATTTCTACAAAATAGCCGCGGAATTTCCATGAATTAAAAGCGATTTTACCCGCAGGCAGCGTCGTTTCTACTAGCAGCAGTGATTCAATCTGCGTCTGAGGAGATTGTAGACAGCTGTTATTTGCGCATGCACCAGCGCGTGGCACACGTGTACGGTGGCCGAGAGAGCTCAACGCGCTGCAACTGAAGAAAACACATGCAAATAGAAAAACACCTGCAAATTAAGAAAACATCTTCATCAGTTTCACAACACATGTGTGCTCCAAATACTCACAACACAACCAAATACAGAAACGCGCTGCAAAAGTTCACAACACAAACAAATACAGAAACGCGCTGCAAAAGTTCACAACACAAACAAATACAAAAAACGCGCTGCAAATAGGACAGAACACAACGGAAATGTTTCCAGGGAACCCAATAAGTGATGGACGGACGGCTGGGACGTGCTTCTTGCTAGTGAGCTTTACCAGAGAATGTCTAATATGGCTGGCTTTACCTATGCCCTACTCTCTTAAAAGGGCAGACGGCAGAGCCCTTGAATTGGGCACTTTGGAGGGAGCGGGGCACTTGTGTGCCATTATGTTGATGAAGGGAGCAACGAAAGACAACGTAATTTCCTCATTATTTTCACCTGGGATGTTCCCATGACAACGCAGCGCGTGTCCATCAGCTGAATAGCTGTTCTTACCAGAAATATAGTATTATTGCTGTTAACATAACTGTTGCAAATAAATATACATTTTATACAACAAAGTTTTTAAAATATGCGTTATATCTGTGTGTGAGTGTCTCAACTTTAAAACTTGCCGTCTCATATTTGGACCCTAGCTGCATTCTAACATTTCTTATGAAACTTATTTTAACATAACATGACAAAATGTGTACAATGTAACTGATGTATAGATTAATGTATTTCCCTCATGTTCTTTTTCTCTCTTTTTTGATTTATTTATTTATTTTAGTCTTCAGCTCATTGTTCTTTTTAGTATTCTTATGACATTGAACATATTGTAAATACATTTTGTATATTGTATACAAAGTTGTATGTCATAAACGTGTCATCTCTGTATGTTTTGCAAAAAAATAAATTAATTGTTTAGTTGGTCTCGCGTCCCATTGAATAGTGAATAACAAGGCGAGGCGGGGCTTATGACCTATACTAGGACCAGTCACCGGGGGGCGATCGAGACGTTTTGGCTTCACTTTTCAGGGCTTGTGCGGCACGCTTGTTTGCAGCGCGTTTCTGTATTTGTTTGTGTTGCGAACTTTTGCAGCGCGTTTCTGTATTTGGTTGTGTTGTGAGTATTTGGAGCACACATGTGTTGTGAAACTGATGAAGATGTTTTCTTAATTTGCAGGTGTTTTTCTATTTGCATGTGTTTTCTTCAGTTGCAGCGCGTTGAGCTCTCTCCAGTGTTGCCAGATGTACGATAATTATCGTATTTGTACGATAATTTTGATCTCTGTACGATGTACGATCAATAATGGAAAAAAATCCAATAATGTACGATAATGGTACGTACGATACTTGGACATTTCCAATCTAGCAACACTGGCTCTCTCGGCCACCGTACAAAATACTTATTTATTTAGTTTCAAATGAAGCCTGAAAGTATTCCCCCTTTTTTCAAAATGTAACTATAATCTGATTACAACGTTTTTTGACGTAACGGATTATTTATTGGATTTTTGTATCCTGATTACATAACGCCCTTACATGTATTCCGTTACTCCCCAACCCTGGTTTTGAATGACTGGGTTTGATTGATCGAGCATACAAAACCAGTTTGTTGAAAAGATTCCAAACAAGTTGTTTTATCTTTTAACTAGACGCCACATTAATAGAAAACAAGACATAACACCAATGTGCTAAATATTTATTTGATCATTTGCATGATGGTGGGAGATACTTCACAGAGAAGTTTGATTTTTCCATATTGGATTGCTGGCAAAAGGCTTTGCACATGATAATTTTAGCTGCATAATAGCAGAATGGTCTTATAGTTGCAGCGTTGGCACTAATAAAACCACTCCAGCCCCCCTAAAAATGTGGGCTTGACTTACTTATGTAAGACAAATGTGGCAACCAGCTCCTTTCATCCTCATTACAGCTGTAGAGAATACTCTTCCAATGATTCTTGATGATATGAGAGCATTATCGAGATTCTGAAAAATACTAGTGTTAAACCTAAACTGTTTTTTGTTTCTCACATTTGTAATTGATATAAATGCACCCTGGAAACAGGTGCGACAAATAAAATATATATTTATATATTTTTTTAATTAAGTTAGGCAGTAATATACACCTGAAAGAAAAAAACTCGCGTGTTTACGCATCAGATCGCGTGCATAGATCATGTGCATCACCGCAGCTTATAGAAAGAGGAGGAAAACTACAGAATTTTAGACTTATGATGTAACGGGGGAGTTTTGGACTGCCCTCAGTCTCCACCAATGAAAATATGGATAAGGTTCAACACCCATTTTGGGGGTTCTGTATAAATTCGGTTTATGTCAATCTATGCACATATTTACCTATTTATCTCAATCCCAGCCATTGGAGCGTGATTTTTTTTTAAATAAAAAGCTGCTTAATAAGGTATTTATGTTACATTTTAAGTTATGTAGGCCTATATTGATTTTAAAACTACCATTTATAGACCTATTCGTTTTTATTATAATTATAATAGTGTTTAAAATACATACAAAATTATTAGGCTATTGCTTTTTTCTTTTTCTTTTTTTTTTTTTGCATAATTATTTTAAACAATAGATGTTTCAATAAGTCTATTGCTTTTTGATATTTTAGATTTGTGTCACACCAGTGGTGAATATTAGACAAGAGGCTAATACAATTCTGCAGTCATATATTAATCAGATTATTTATAATATTAGGCTATTTTGTCATATTAGCATTTTTCATGGTGTTTGTCTGATTTCTGTAGTTTCTGTCAGTAAATTTCGCCGCAATTTTTTTTTAACCGAACTCTGTTTTTGTGGCTGCTGAAAAACTATTTGTTAAAATTCACACTTATGTAAGTAAATAAATTAAGTAAAATAATAATAATTAAATAAAATACAACATTTTGTTTTTGTCGTCAGTCCGAACCCCATATAGGCTAGCCTATAAAACGTAAACAATATTTATGCGTAAGTATTCGTTAACATATTTTAGGCTACTCTTTCAATGTCATATTTTTCATTCTTTAGACGTCATCTTTCTCAAAAGTGAATAGACCAAGAAAATGTCTTTTGTGGTAAAAATGAACGGAGCCCTGAACGATGGCATCCACGGCAATGGAATGAACGGGAACGGTGTGCATCATTTGAGCGTGCGGACTCAAGTGACTGTTAACCCAGCCAAACTGAAGAGCAACCGGCCGAGATGGAACGTCAGACCCTCAGAGATGTCCAAGAAAACACTCAACCCCATCCGAGCCATAGTGGACGGGATGAAACTCACTCCCAACCCCGAGAAACCCATGATTGCTCTGTCTATTGGTAAGTTATGAGTCAACAACAAATGCATCCATAATAGTGTGATCCAGTGTTTAAAAAATGGATGATGCTAGTTATAGAAAAACAGCTAATTGTTTGTAAGGTGCTCTTAGTTTGCCATTTTATTTAGCCTATACTCGTATTATTTTACAATGTTTTGGATTTCATGACATGCTTAATGTTTGTTTGTTTTCTTGTCTCGTTTAACTTGTGACTCATTTTGCGGAAAAATGCAATGTAAATGTATGCTTCGGACTTCCTCCAGGTGACCCTACTGTGTTTGGGAACTTGCCAACAGATGACACTGTTTTGCAGGCAATGAAGGAGGCCATTGACTCACACAAATTCAATGGCTATGCTCCTTCAGTTGGTAAGATTTACGCTTGTGTGTGGAGAAGTTAATTGCTGAATTTTGTATACAGCAAAATATTCCTTTCTGATAAAAAGTGTATTATGCTTTGCGCTTCATCAAAAATAATTTCCGCATTTTGAATAACATTGACAGGTTACCAAAAGAGCAGAGACGCTGTTGCAAACTTCTACAGCTGTCCAGAAGCTCCGCTGGAAGGCAAAGTGCGTCACATCCATCATGATTATTTTATCATTTCGATTTATTTAGTTTATCAGTCCATTTTATTCCAAAGTATATATTCCATAACTACAGGATGTTTACATAGTTTTCATATAATGCTTTTGTAAATCGATGATGAGTAAAAATTCATGATTTTTTAATATGTATATAAATCTGTAGGATGTGATCTTAGCCAGTGGATGTAGCCAGGCTATAGAGTTGGCCATCAGCGTGTTGTGTAACCCAGGGGACAATATCTTAATTCCACGTCCTGGATTCTCCCTCTATAAGACACTGGCAGTGTCTATGGGCATCCAAGTGAAGCACTACAATCTTCTGGTGAGTAAATCACACAGACAAAGTCCATCATCAGATGCACATGTAATCTGAAAACATGAAACAAATTGTAAAAAAGTAACTGACTCTTTTAGAAGGACATTTCTGTCATCGCAACATTAGGGAAAAAATATGCACTTTCAGCTCACAGCAAAAAAATGCTATTCCTACTTAGTATTTTTGTCTTGTTTCCTGTCCAAATATCTCAAAATGATTTAATCAAGATGTAATAGATAAGAAAAATTGCAAAAGATATAAACTTGGCTTTTTCCTTGTCTAGTAAATGCATCTTGATTTAAGAAGTTTTAGATATTTGGACTGGAAAAGCATTTTTTTGCAGCGAGTGTACACGAGAGGGGGTGGCAGGGGGCGTACAATGCTATTGGACGGTTTGTGGAGTGGATGGGGGAAAATGCTGTGTCATTGCTATATGGTGCACATCTGGGACCGATCATTGAAAACAACCATATACGTCACACACACGCACATGCAAATAACACACTCAATAATACCACTGTTGTTCTGTAGGCTTTAATGTATACATTATAGATAAATGATTATATGCGATCCTATCACAATTCAGGGAGGAATAATATTTAATATTTAAAAGCATTTCTGTTGAATTGAATAGTTTTAGTATTCTTTAGTGCTTACATAATCCCTTTTATCAAGTTTCTACAATACCTCTCGTCAATAGCGATGACTGTGTCACGCCTAAGATGAATTTCTTTCTAACGTCAGTTGATCTTTTGATCCTTTAGCCGGAGAAGTCCTGGAAGATTGATCTTCAGCACTTGGAGAGCCTGATTGATGATAAAACAGCCTGCATGATCGTCAACAACCCATCCAATCCGTGTGGCTCAGTGTTCTCCAAAGATCACCTGCATAAGATACTTTCCGGTGAATGCACTGATTTACTCTAATCAAATAATATATGAACAATGTGTATCTCAAAAAGAAAGATTCCATGATATTAATCGGCTATTATTTTGTGTGACCTAGTGGCGTCAAGAAACTGCATCCCTATCCTTGCTGATGAGATCTATGGAGACATGGTGAGCTCACAATGAATACGGAAACGCCTGCATGATGATGCATTTTCTTTCTTAGAACTTATTTTACAAGCTCTTTCAAGCATCTTTGATGAGGTACAGACCTCAGGTCTTCTCACAGTGGTCTTTTATGGAGTTCACATTCTAAGCTCACCTATGACCCCTGTTAAATGACTTGTCCGAGTCTGGCTTACTTGCAAGACACTTTTCAACTTTTAGTACACTCCATTAAGAACCTTTAATATGCACATAAACTTTATGCTGCACAAAAGCTACTTTGTTTTCTTCAGATTATTACGATGTTCTTCACACTAAAAACAAAATCGGGAATCAAAAAGGGTTCTTCTATAGCATTACTATGAAAACCCTTTTTGGAATCTTTTTAGTGTACTGCAACTGTAGTAAACATCCTCTTGTTGGGTGGCGTGCATTTTCCTGGCTCAGCTCAGCCTCAACCAGCAGTGGAAACCACATCAGCACTGGAAGGATTAGAGTTGTGTGTGTGGTGAATGGAAGCCTGACCACATTTTGAGCTTTAGGTCATGAAGGACAGTGAAGGTAGAGCTGGGGGCAACAGGTCCACAACTCTGGACAGTCGTAGCCTATAGAGAATGTGGAGAATGGTGCCTTTTTAACTTAGTATCGGAGTCATCACCTCAATGACTATGCATTTTTCAACGCATGTGTTTGTGATTAGAGCATGTGAGCATGTGTGAAGATGACATTAGAGGCGGCAGAAGAAGGGGCCGCTTGTTTCATTGTAGGTTGCACGTTGACTGTCTAGATGTGTTTTTGAGTTCCATCTGGTACAGTACTGTGCACCCCTTGTGGCCTCGATGTCTGGACCCTGTTAAAAACCAACAGCAACAAAACATACTTATACATTTGAGCTTCTGAAATAGGGCCAACACCGCAAATTACAGTATCTTAGCCAATGGGAGATGGGGCGGATCCATCTCCCAGACATAAAGCCATAATCGTAATTAGAGCCAGGTGGACGACCGCAAAACTGCTACAAGAAAGGAATTCTCTCCCTCTCACTACCCTTGTAACTTTCTCAAAACCCTCTCTAAACATCCATGTTCTGCATGGTAACAGCATGCAGAAGTTTCTAGAAATCAACTAACAGTAATAGTATGTTAGCTTCACAATTGTCTACTGCACAAAGAAATATAATGTGAAAGCAGGTGCAGGTAGCAGGTATATATATATGAAGAGTTCAGATGCAAAAGCCTCTAAGTGCCATCTGAAATTTTCTTCTACAATGATAATTTTTATCCAGCGCGTATATTTAAGTTCAGTAATTTCACTTATGGCAATGAAAATTACCTATTGTCATTTAAGTGAAATAACCAAACTTAAAAATACGAGCTTGATAAAAATGATCATTGTAGAAGAAAATTTCAGATGGCACTTAGAGGCTTTTGCATCTGAACTCTTCATATATATACATATATATACACTGCCATTCAAAAGTTTGGGATCGGTAAGATTTTTAATGTCTTTAAAAGTCTTTTATAAACGTTTCTTGAGCAGCATATTAGAATGATTTCTGAAGGATCATATGACATTGAATATTCAGCTTTGCATCACTGGAATAAATTACATTTTAAAATATATTAAAACAGAAAACTTTTTTTTTTTTAATCAAATAAATGCAGCCTTGGTGAGCATAAATGTTTAACTTTCTGTTCATCAAAGAATCCTAAAAAATGCATCATGGTTTTCTACAAAAATATTAAGTAGCTGTTCAATATTGATAATAATAACAAATGTTTTTTTGCACCAAATCAGCATATTAGAATGATTTCTGAAGGATCATGTGACACTAAAGACTGGAGTACTGACACAGTTTCACAATATTACAGTTTTTGCAGTATTTCTGATAAAATAATTGTAGCCTTGGTGAGCATAAGAGACTCATTCAAAAACAAAAAAAATCTGACTGACCCCAAAGTTTTGAATATCATCTACTGTGTCTTGCAAATTATAAGGATAATTCTTTATTTTATTATATTATAAATATGTTTTAAGAACAATATTGCTATTTACAATGTTGTAATGAGTTGGCTGTCATTCTGCAGGTTTTCTCTGGCTGTGATTTTCAGTCTTTGGCACCTCTCAGCAGTGACGTGCCCATCCTATCCTGTGGAGGTCTGGCCAAGCGCTGGTTGGTGCCTGGCTGGAGGATGGGCTGGATCCTCATTCATGATCGTAACAATATATTTGGAACCGGAGTAAGTATTAGTCTCTCACCTGTATCAGAGAATGAAATACAAAAAATACAAAAAAACAATAATGCTTATATTCACTTTAGATTCGAGAGGGTCTTGTGAAACTAAGCCAACGCATTTTAGGACCCTGTACTGTGGTTCAGGGAGCATTAGAAAGCATTTTGAATAACACGCCACCAGAGTTCTACCAAAGCGCCATCAGTTTCCTCAAGGTAAGAGGAGTAGAGCTTCAGAGAGAAAAGCAGTTCGGCATCTGACTCTTACAATAACACACTTTTTATGATTCTCTTCAGTCAAACTCTGAGATATGTTTCTCAGAGTTGTCAACTGTTCCCGGGTTGAATCCAGTGATGCCATCAGGAGCCATGTACATTATGGTGAGTGTAATTAAAGTGGTACTGAAATTTAAGTGAATTAACCTCTCTCCAGAGATCTGTTGAAGTCATGATGGAACAGAAGTAGCGAGATATACAGTACTGTGCAAAAGTCTTAGGCATGTTAACTTGTTTTAAGTCAGTTATTTATATCTTTTGCTGTAGTGTGTCAGTAGCAACTATCAGTTTACATTTCCAAACATTCTTTTTGCCATTAATTGTAATAATCCAGTGAGATTTGTGTATGCACAAGGAGTCTGACAACAGCCGGTATGATCTGATCTCACCAACCATCATCGAGTCTGTGATTACATGAAGAAACAGAAGAAACTGAGACAGACTAAATCCAGAAGAACTGCGGGAACGTCTCCGAGACGCTTGAAGAAACCTTCCTGCAAAGCTACCTGAAAAACTATGCGCAAGTGTACCTCGACAAAAGCCGTTTTAAACGAAAAGGGTCGTTACACCATATATTGATTTGAATTAGTTAATAGAAGTTAAATCAAAAATAAATTCAATTTGTGATTTTTATTTTTGAAAGCATTCTCACTTTACAGCATTTTAACACAAGTGCCAGTACTTTTCACAGTACTGTAGCTTTGCAGGAAGGTTTCTTCAAGCATCTCGAAGACGTTCCCGCAGTTCTTCTGGATTTAGTTTGTCTCAGTTTTTTCTGTTTCTTCATGTAATCACATATGGACTCGATGATGGTGAGATCAGATCATACCGGCTGTTGTCAGACTCCTTGTGCATACACAAATCTCACTGGATTATTACATTTAATGGCAAAAAGAATGTTTGGAAATGTAAACTGATATTATACTGACACACTGGATGGGTTGCATCAGTTGTTGATTGAATGGAGGCATATCTGAACGCAAGAACAACAAAGAAAACGTATGCATGGATAAATCATTAACAATAAGATCAATAGCACGCATTTAAAAAATAAAACTGGGTGAATTTTTGTTTCATGCCGACTGTAAACTTTGTGCCCGAATCACGTCAGTGAGTTGAACTTATTGACCGGTCAGCAAGGTGAACAGGTTTTTCATTTAGGTTTTGTGAACTGGATTGACAGATTCAATGAAAAGATCAGACTCAAAATAATAATACATTTTCTGCTATTTTTATGTATACTTCAATGGTGCTTTTTGAAACAACATAAATTTGAGTAAATAATGTCAGAATTTTCATTTTCGGGTTAACTATCCCTTTAAATGGCCTGATAGATACTTGGCACATTTGCTCACCAGGACGTCCATATTAAGAAGTGAGCATGTTTGCAAAGAGTGCAAAGTTGCAAGTTAGCAAAGGTTAAATGTATTTTATGCTGGCTCATTCTCAGGTGGGGATCGAGATTGAACAGTTCCCAGAATTCCAGAATGATGTGGAGTTCACTGAACGGCTGGTCACTGAGCAATCTGTGTTCTGTTTGCCCGCTACGGTGAATTATTCATCTCCTTTTTTACCTTATTTCTTCATTCACTTTATTGTCTGACCAAAGCTTGGTTCCACCCTTTTTATATTTCAATTCTGACACCCATGTTGTTTCTCGCTGCAGGCATTTGAATATCCAAACTTCTTCCGAATTGTAGTGACAGTCCCGGAGGACATGATGATTGAGGCATGCATTCGGATCAGAGAATTCTGCTCACGTCATTACCTACCTCGGAGCCTAGACAGTCACGAACTAGACCAGTGAAAGAGACAAAGAATGAAAGGTCAAAAGAGGATAAGAAAGGTCAAAAGAAAAGTGGTGTCCAAAGGTGCAAAATGAATGGAATTGTTAAAAGAGAGGACACAGTTATGTGCATTACATGTGACAATTGAATATTTTTCTTTTCAGGAAACCCAAAGTTCTATGCAAGCAACATATTTATATTTTTTTATATGTGCTAGTATTACATAGGGAAGGGGTGGGAGGATAGGTGGTTTGGGGGTTATTGTATAAATATTTTTCCTTCGTTATAAAATATTGTAGTCTCTTTTCTTACACCGTAAAAGACATTGTGGTTTGGGAAGGCTTGTGACCAAACCATAAAGTAATTTTGTGTGTAACTTGCATGATGTGAAGTACTGTATTTATCCTATATGTGATGTTTCAGGAATAGAACATTTGTTTTGCATATGTTTAATTTGCATGCTCAACCACTCAAAATGACATATGGCACTCATATGACATCTAATGTTCTTTAGATTTTTGTTTTCAATTGTTACACCTCAAAAATTATTTAAATAAAATTGTATCTCACGAGTTCTTTAAGGAGAAACATTTTTAATGTCTTATTGGTGCAAATCTATTATTATTATTAAAGGTACACTGTTCCTTTATGTTGATGGAACTTTCTTCCATCTAGCAGTTAAAAACAAAACTGGATGCATTTTGCATAAGAACAACATTGTTTGGTTGTGCTTCGGCTCTGCGTAACTGTGTGGATGAATATGGTTATCCTACTGCTCATAAAACATTCACAACCAGGCTTAAGAGATATGACCAGTTTAGATCTTAAGCTGACTAGCTGAAGACATTACTGACTGTAGCTATACCCATTAGATATGGCACTTCCTTGGCACAATTCCAGCACAGTGCTACATAAACCGAAAAGACCCTTCACAATAGATAGGCTAAAACCTTTACAGTGAACTATGTTATAAAGCTACATTGCAATTTATCAATTCATTAAAATACCTTACTCACCTGTTAAGTAACAAAAATTCCATCTCCACGTCACATTTATAACATTTTCAATCCCAGTTCTCGGGATCTCCAAAAAGCCAAGCCAATGTTTATTCTTGTTTTATTATGAGCTCTATCGCATTCTCTTTGTCAGCAGACTCTCCTCTGTTCATTTTTTTTTTTTTTACCTTGTGATTCTCCGGAGGTTCGAGATTTAACGTGCTCCATGCGCCTATGTGTATCTTATTGGAGATCTAAAATTATCCAGATCCGAATTGTGTGTCCCATGGCGCTCTTTCATTTTCCTGAATATCTGGAATTGTTTTCTATGGCAATGATGTTGCGTTGGTAGGTATAAGTATAAGCCAACAACAACCGCAAAATAGAGGGGTTTGGATGGAATACAGACGTTGTATTATGGTGCGTTCAAGTCATCTTGTAAAGATCGTATTTATGAGTTGAATGCACATGAACGCCATGGTGGGATGCCATGGTGGGATACCACAATACTTCATGTTTTTTAGCAGTGATATTATCAGGCTTTTCTATTTACGGCGCAAAGCTATTTGTCTGCACAGAATATGATGGAATTATAATATAAGAATGTAATGATAAATTTGCAGTGGCTTCATAAATTAGTTAGTGTACAAAATTCTGCTGCTAGGATTTTGACTGGAATCAGGAGAAACGAGCATATTACACCGATTTTAAAGTCTTTGCACTGGCTCCCGGTCAGGTTCCGAGTTGATTTTAAAATCCTTATGCTCACATATAAGGCACTGCATGGTTTGGCACCTCAATATCTGTCTGCGCTTTTAACTTTATACACACCCAAGCGTCATTTACGCTCTTCACAAGCTGGTCTATTGGCAGTCCCACAGACTCGATTGCGTACTGTGGGGGACAGGGCTTTCTCATCCTATGCTCCTAGGCTTTGGAATGCTCTTCCTCCAAATATCAGAGATGCACAGTCTCTAAGTAATTTCAAATCTCTTTTAAAAACGCATTTTTTTAGGTTAGCTTTTACTTGATTTTTTATTTAATTTTTTGTATATTGTTGTATTATATTTTATTGTAGTGTTGTATTTTAAATTTGCTTGTTCTAGTATGTAAAGCGCCTTGAGAAGCTGCTTTAAGCGCTATATAAGAATAAAGTTATTATTATATTATTATTAGTTAAAAACATAAAAAAGCAAAGCACACCTGATGCGCATTTCTTTGTTCTTCATTTACTAGAACTAGAGGTTGAGCCTTGCTGTATTTTTGTGTAATTAATTAAGAGAAAGTACAACGCCATCTTACGCCAACGTTGTACGCACCGTCGTAAACACGACTTCCCACCTCGTACGAACTTCCCAGGAGGACTTGATCTCACCATTATTTGCAACATGACAATATAGCGGCAGAGGGCGCTGGTATGCGCGGCTAAATTCCGTGCTGTCGTCTCCCCTGGTTTCAAAATATGTCTTCGTTTGTTCGTTATATTGTAATTTTCTGCTCGTCTGGCACTTTGCAACAACACAACCTTGTTTCTGCAGCTTGTTTCCTATTACGTGTGACGTTTACATTTTACGTGGTGTGAGAAAGTCACATAACTACGCAAAATCCGATCATAGCAGTCAGACTTAAACGGTTTTCCAAAAGAGATTTGAATATGATTTCGAACCACATGTGAATGTAGCTAGAAACAGATTTCATGTGATTTTTCATCTGATCAGTTTTCAATCGGATTTTGGACGGACAGTCTGGACATAGCAAAAGTAGCTGGAGCAGCAACTTCTAAATAAATACGCCCTATGCACGAACGCTGCTGCCGTATTTCTGGTAGAATCTCAGCCAGCATTACTTCCGCATAGCGCGTTTTATAGCGAGGTGTACTAGCGGCAAAACTTTAATAAAATTAATTTGACAGCGATTTATAATTTAAGTATTATATATATAGGCTAGTATTATTAAGCATTGTAGTGATGGCTTCCAGAAAGTTTAACGGAGGGAAGACAGTTGTTCGGCTGAACATTGTTGTGTCCCATTATGTGAGGCCTCAAAGTTTAAAGGGATACTTCACCGTTTTTTCATATTAAACTATGTTATTCCCTTAAAGGTGCTCTAGGTAACTTTTTAACCTTAACTGAACAGCTTCGGAGTCAGTGGAATGGTTATATTACTTATTTCGGGTTGAATGGTGGTGGTTTCGCAGCCCCCTGGTGCCCGAGAGCGGAAAAAACTCACTTGCAACTTTGGGACGCGGGTCGGTGTCAGGAAGTATCGCGTGATATCAGGTCTCGCGATGTAACGAATTGCTTGACGGTGTGGTGAAGTATTCAGTAACCGTATAGTATACGGTAACCCTGAGGACCCAATTAGTATGCCAGTAGTATGCCTGATCTAAATCTGTTCTCGCGATAACTTGTAGCTAACGTGAGCTGTTTAAGTGTTATTATGTGGTAGCTTTATGTAGAATGCTAAATCCCGCTGCTATATGCAAGGTAAAATTAAATTATATAAATTATAATTATTAAATTATATATTGTATATGTAAATTGTGTATAGCTAGTATTTACAATCTCAAGTTGCGTCAATAGCAGGAGAAAGACCGCAAAATTTAAAAATACTACTGTTATTGTGTCACGAAATGTATTTTTAAGAGTTTTTCAGTCGAGAAAGTAGTTGTTTTAATCTCAAATATGTTGTTTGTTTATACAGACAGCGCCTATTTCAAATTTTGATCTGACGTTTTCGGAGACGGGAGATCCAAGGGATCACCGGGCGCTCAGCGCTCACGTATCCCGCCTGAAAAAGCCTTATCTCGGCAAGTGCAGCAGACGTTACTCGCTGAGTCTAGTGGAGTGGTATAATTCGTCTTGTGTAGGCTATGTCTAACGGACGATCTTTGATCTCATTAATCTATCATTTTCGTTTTGGCTGGGGGCAAAGTTTAGTTTTATAACTTTATATAACGTTGAATTGTTTAGGCTATTTATCTTTAACGTTGTGCCTGCTGACTTATATTTGACTGAATCGTTTAATTACTTTATTTCTTGACTTGTATGGCTACTTATACTTTCATAATTGCTATTATTGATCAATAAAACTGAAATTTAACAAAAAGAGACAGGGTTGTGTCATTTTATTTTATATAGCCTATGTACGAATATTTTAATATATATATAATATGATATCACCAACACAGCATGTATTTTTTTTTTTATGTATGGGATCATGGGAAGTATTTCAGAGTATGTTGTCTTGAAAGAAATCAAGCATCACTGACAAAGGCTCAAAAGAGACCATGACTTTCTAAAAGATCTTTTAAATATAGATTGTTTGTGTTTTTGTTTTACTTTTAGGACTGGAGAACATCTGGTAATGAGATGTCACTTTTTTCTGTTTGTTAAATGCTTAGTTAGGGTTGGGATCTCTGCAAAGGAATACCTTCTCACAACATAGCAACACTTTATAATTAACTTAATGAATTACTAGCGTAATGATAGCAGCTGACATAGTTGCACATCATCCTCTTCAGTGGACCCATCCTGGTACATCATCCTATATATTTCAACCAAGTGGCAAGCCGTTGTGTTTTGATTTTTTTTCCCCCTCCAAACCAAGATGGCAAATGGTCAGTCAGAAATTGCAAGTTGCTCCGGAATATCCACCCATTCCTTCTATCCTAGGAGACTCTTGTAGGTAAAAAAAATATTGCAGCATCAAGCAATATCTAATGAGTCCTATCACAGTTGGGTCAATACGTAAACGTGCCATTTTGTGTCCCTTAGTCAAAAAAAAACTCTGTAAATCTTAATAAACCATAAAACAAATAAAATATTTTATAATTTAGTTTCCGTAATATGTCTAATAATATAAGAATAAATTGTTTTCTGTTTCTTTTGTTTTTATAGGATTTTAATCACATTTTTTGTGCAAAGCATCTTGCAGAAATGTTGCAAATGGCATGTCCCTCGGTATGATTTTTCTACTTATGCTTGCATCATCTGCCTTTCATGAAGTTGATGGTAGAAGACAAGTGTTCTCTTCTTTTCTTTGAGTTTATGTAATATCTGAAAGACAAAGACACGCTCATTGTGTCAGCCCTGCTACCAGAAAAGCAAATGTTAAAAAGTTATTTGTACATATTTAAAAAGGGATCTCCATATCTCAGCTCTGGAAGGCTCTAGAGTCTCCAATCTTGCACTCCTGTCTGCGCCTCAGCACCCTCTATCCGAATCCAAAGTTTCAAGAAGATCCGAGAAACTTTATTTTTCGAACCAAAAAAACTATAAGGCTAACCCCTGTCGTTTTTTTTGGGTCGAAAAATAAAGTTTATCTGATCTTCTTGAACCTCTGGATTCGGATAGAGGGTGCTGAGGCACAGACAGGAGTGCAAGATTGGAGGCTCTAGAGCCTTCCAGAGCTGAGATATGGAGATTCCACTAAGCATTTGTTACACTGCAAAATAGTGGTTTCGCAGACAGTGGACAGTGTGCTTAGTACAGTGGGGGTGGTTTAATTAACGAGAATTGATATCACACATGACGGGAGAGCAAAAACACATAAATGTCCCAGATCCAATCAGAGGATGCAAAATAATTGTTTCATGGACACTGCATTTTAATGAAAATCAAGCACTAAAATGACTTGAAAATGAGTGTGATGTGTTCAGTCGAGTGTGCTTAGTACAGTAGGGGTGGTTTAATTAACGAGAATGAAACTTTTAAACACCAAACTTTTCCGCCCGCTCCAGGGGGCCGTGGCGAGATGAAAAATGGCGCCCCCTAGTCGATCGGCCCTTTCTAAGTGGTGTCCATGAAACCACTGTGGCAAACGCATTCATTTAATGGGTAGGTGGGAGTTTTATACAAAAGTCCCAGGGGCCCCAAATTTGGCACGGTGACCCCTGGGCCTGCCCCGATCGACATACCAAAAGCGCAGGTCTACAGAGCAAAGGCAAAAATATTCCCTAACCCTAACCCTAAAACTAGCATTTTCAGCCTCTAACATTAATTGGTGAGTTGGAGTTTTATAGAAAGGTCCCAGGGGCCCCAAATTCGGCACGGTGACCCCAGGGCCCGCCCCGAGTGACATACCAAAAGCACAGGGCTCTAGAGCAAAGGTGAAAAATTTCAGCCGCTATTTTTGGGGATGCGAAAGTGGACTGACTTTTGGTGGCAGCGATATCTCTGGAACATTTCTCATTTGCAAATGCCTTTGGTTCAACGGGCTAACCGTCGGCTGCGTTGCACCTTTGGGCTTGCATATCAAAGCAAAAACAGTGAGTGGTGTTCCACAGCACTAAAGACTGCAAGTGTTCAGTTGCATGTGACGTGTTGTTTGTGTGTTTTTGCAGAGTTCCTTCAAACTACAGCTGGTCCAAAACGCAGCAGCTCGAGTTCTTACCAGAACCAGGAAGTATGACCATATTAGCCCGGTTCTGTCAACACTGCACTGCACAAATTTTAAAATATTGCTGATTACTTACAAAGCACTAAATGGTTTAGCTCCGCAGTACTTGAGCGAGCTCTTAACGCATTATAGTCCTTCACGTCTATTGCGATCTCAAAATTTCCGGCCAGTTGATAATACCTAGAATATTAAAATCGACTGCTGGCGGAAGATCCTTCTCATATTTAGCACCAAAACTCTGGAACAGTCTTCCTAACATTGTCCGGGAAGCAGACACACTCAGTCAGTTCAAAGCTAGACTAAAAACACATCTCTTTGACCTAGCATTCACATAATACATTATAGACTTATATAATTCCATATTAGGCTGCATAGATTAGGCCAGCCGGAACCGGGAACACTTCCCATAAATCCTGATGTTCTCGTTCCATCATAAGAAGAATGGCGTCTACGTTAATATTAGTCTCTCTGCTTATACCGAGGTTTACCGCAGTCCGTCGGATCCAGGCCGTATCCAGATCAGATGAAGGACCTACGCCTGGACGCGACGACAACGCAGTCCTGAATTGTCAACCAGTCTCTCCGTTTCTGAAGTGATGTGGACTCCGGCCGTATCCAGACTAGATGGTGGACCTGCACGTGGACCCAACCATGACGCATCCCTGAAGTGCCGGCCTCGTCGACACGACCAATCTGACTTCTGATCTGTAATGCTGCCTGGATCATAATCATACACTGTTCGCTCGTTGGCCAGAGGAGAACTGGCCCCCGACTGAGCCTGGGTTCTCCCAAGGCTTTTTTCTCCATTCTGTCACTGATGGAGTTTTGGTTCCTTGCCACTGTTGCCTTGGCTTTGGCTTGCTTAGTTGGGGACATTTAATATTCAACAATATTATTGATCTGCTTAATTAGGGTGGACAATGATGCAATTTTCTTCTAGAAACAAACTTTGTTGTATTATTTTCATTTTATCAATGTGAAGCTGCTTTGATACAGTCTGTATTGTAAAAAGCGCTATATAAATAAAGGTGACTTGCCTTGACAACATGAATTTACTTCAAACTAAAGATTTGACTTTTCATACAGCAAAATACACTGCATCTATTTGTCTCATTAGCTCTCAAAAAACTTTAACCTTACAGTTCATTAAATATTTTAACACAGCTAACTCAACATTAATTGTTTTTAAATCTTCACAATGTATAGCCAGAGGACTATCACAAAAGTGTTTAGGAAAGTAAAGACATACTAGAGTATGTTTGTTTAAAGCTGCTTTGTATTGTTGTGTATTTTTAAAAAGCTCTATAAATGTCCTAAAACGATGTGCATTTTGCTTGTAGTTTTGTGTTAATAAAAATGTAATATATTACATCTCATAATTCAGTTTCAGAATTCATTATGTATTGTATTGTGTAATTTAATACAATTTTTATATAAGTTTTGATTCTCTAATTTTATTACATTAAATGTTATTGTGTTGTATGATGTTCTGTATTAAGAATTATTATGACATAAATCATATGCATTAGTACACAAATTACATGCTTGTAATAAAAAAAGCATATTATGCCCTATTGCTTAATAACAAATAACTTTGTCACAAAACATACTTTAACATGTTATTTCTTTAAAATAAAGATTATTATATGAATTAAGGGGTTTGATTAATTACATTAAGATTGTGATTCCATAATTATATTATAGTGTTCTTTAGTCAAGGCTAGACAACCAATTAATATTTATGCCCACAAAACATAGCTAGCATTCTGTAATTTATTTAAATGTAATAGTAAAAATAGTAATATACACAAATAAATATTATTTTATGGCTCTTTTAATAAATAAAAGTGTACTTGTAACATATTGCGCTGATTATTGAGGATAAAAAATAATCACATAATTATAATTGCATTACGAATGGCTGTGAATACGGTAAGGCAGTATCAGTGCAGTTTAAGCTCATAGCACGATCATCGGATAACGTTAGCTGTATGCTATGCTATTATCTAAGCTAACTAAAAAACACACGAACAACGAGAAATGTTTTAATTTCACAATCTATAGCTTCGGTTAAATACTAGTATATGAAACGTATCATTTAAAATACATTAAATACATTAATGACTCGCTAAAACGTAGTACAAACGTCTTCTATAATAAAATTATTTTGTATGATTTATAACCAGGCACTAAAGCGATTACCCATAAAACGTGCTTTGAACCAATCGGATTGCTTGGGTCCTCAGGGTTACCGTATACTATAGAGCCTAAGTCCCGCCCCTCCGCTTCCGGCTCATGGGACCTTATTTCGGAAAAAATATGTATGGAAGTCAATGGCGAGAGATAACTTATCTTTTTATTCCGTCTGAACTGTGCCCTGAACTACACATATGATGTTTGCCAATTTAAAAGGTAATTATGAAAGTAAAGAAAGTAAAGAAAGTCGCAGTTTGTCATAAAACAGAAGAGTAACGTTTAGTTTTATGTGAAAATCGCTCAATGAACTACATCTCTCGTCTCGCACTATGTGCGTCACAAGATCCGTTGCTCGTATGTATGTATTCTGGCTCAAAACACTCAGGCATGACGGCGTAACATTACCATTATAATGTAAGACTATAGAAAAAATGTCAGACGTTAGCTTCAGTAAAGTTAGCTTCATTCATTGAGAGAAAAGGTATGACGTCGCGTCTGCGCCTTCTGGGTTTGTAGTCTTTGTAATTACGTGTTTTCACAGTCTTATACCTCAGCAGTTTTATATCAAGCTGCGACTTTCTTGACTTTAAAATGTATCTTTTAAATTGACAAACATCATATGTGTAAATCAGGGCACAATTCAAACGAGATCAAAATATTTGTTGTCTCTCGCCATTGACTACCATACAATGTTTTTCCGAAATAAGGTCCCATGGTGGTCGACCGGAAGGGGAGGGACTTAGGCTCTCTATACTTCACCACAACGGCACCAGAGAATGTCTAATATGGCGAGAAGTTTCACTCTCAGTACACTTCCGGCTTCTGAACTGGTTGCAGTTCCTCTCAGATTCCATATGAGGGCGCTCACAGGACGAGTGCAGAATGAATGGAGGTCTATGGCGCTATACCAATAAAAATCCACTTTTCTCAAAATATAATTTTTTGTCTAGTAATTTGAATGTTGTATTCGAAAGGAGATGTAAATAAATCACACATTGCTGGGTGTTAGATTTTTTAGAGTCACTTATTTGCTTTAAAAAGTTTTTTAAAGTGTCAATGACGTCATACACATGTACGACCAGAGATACTGCTTAACGGCAATCCTTCACTCACTCTGGTGCGTTCGCGCTCTGCACTTTCTTTTCACTCGAGGCATCGACAACACAGCTGACACAGGTAAACACACGTGCTAGAAGAGTTTTTGTTTTGTTTGTTTCTGGTCCCGCTTCGGATGCCACGATGCCATCAAGCGGTATCTCTGGTCGTAATCAGTCCTTCACTGACCAATCAGCGTCCATTAGCAGAATGCTAGCGTGTTATGGGCAACAACAACTCAACCTGTAAGAAATCAAAACGACATAAGTACTCGTTCATTCAACTTTCGATCTAAAACCCATGTTGAACTTGCACAATTTACAATCAGATCTGAGATTTCTCAACGGCAATCGGATGAAAGAGACAAATTTAGCCGTCTAGCCCCATAGACTCCCATTCATTCTGCACTCATGTCGATCGCCCCCAGTGGAACTCTGGTGGAACTACAACCAAAATTCGGTACAATAGGGCTTAATAGGGAGTGGGCAGGCTCTCCGTAGACGGGCTCTGACGGCACTGCACACGTACACGCCCCTATTCAAGCACCGGCGGGCTAGCTATAAGCAAAGGGCAACGATAGATTGAGTTATGGCTGAGGCTGAGCCTGTAAAAAAGAAGCAGAAAGCTAGGAAATCTTTGTCGGAGGACCAACGAAAGAGGAAACGGGAGACTGACCGAGCAAGAAGTCAGACTCGAGTAAATATATCGGACCGGCTTTTTCAGAATGGTGAGAACTGAGAGAAACAGAAGCCTGCAAAACGGATGCTGATCCTGCTGTTGCACTTGTAAGTTAAGTATCTTTGGAATAAACTGTGTTTAATATTTAAATTTCAAGTAATTGCGACCTCAGGATGTTTGCTATTGTCTGTAAAGGTATTTATTATGATCGCTGTCTGTTAGGGGCTTACTAGTATGCTAGATATAACTTTGATGTTAGCATTGTCATAGCAAACACGTTTGATTTCTGTCGTTGTTTGGCCGTTCCTCTGTCGGTTTTATTTGTGTAACTTACACTTTTATTTTATGTCACTAAGTCAACGCGTCTGATAGTAGGCAATATCAGACGCGCAAAATGTTGCACAGCTAGAAAAAACGTTCTGTTTTCTTAGACAAGCAAAGGTAAACCATCATTCTACCAGATGAACTTATAGACCTTGCTAATATAACTTTAGACAAATATTAGCCTCCGATATATATATATTTTTTTATGCTCATGCCCATTCTCCCAAAAACAAACAAACAAACAAACACGAAAGCAGTAGTTCGCCTCGTTCATATCGTTCGTTCCCGGTAAAAATACTAGTATGCATGACAACACAATAAATAAAAAAATCGCCATCAGTTGGAAAGAAAGTATTGCTTTACTTGCCTCGGTAGACATAACTGGTTTTGAAATAGCCGGTTGCTCTGCTCAGCTAGGTTGACAGCTGATCAGCTGGGTTGCTCGTGGCAAGGGGGGAGGGACAACAGTTCGTTTTTACGACAGAGTGTTTGAAAGCATTATACTACCAGACACTAGGGGGAGCTCGTAGAGAAAAAACTCAGACTTGCATAGTGTCCCTTTAACTAAGACGAGTTGATACATACCTCTCTCGTCTCAGTGCGTGCACTCAATCGCTCTGGCGCGCCGCGACACTTTGATAGCACTTAGCTTAGCCCAGTTCATTCATTAGGACCCAAACAGAGATGAAGCTAGAAGCGACCAAACACCTCCACATTTTCCCCATTTAAATATAGTTACACGACCAATATGGTGGCACAAAATAAAACGTGGCGTTTTTCTAAGCGGGTTAAAAAGGATAACTATAATGTATGGCGGAATAGCACTTTTGGGAGTAACGTTAGTTCGACTCGGCGCAATAAAAAGTCATGTTGGTTCTAATGACAGAAGTGAGAGGGAGAGGGGGAGAGGATTTTTCAGGAGTGACATTTTACTGCGCCGAGTCGAAGTGCTCCCAAGTGCTATTCCACCATACATTATAGTTATCCTTTTTACCCGCTTAGAAAAGTGCCACGTTTTATTTTGTGTCACCATACTTGGTCGTGTAACTACTCGTGTAACTGTATTTAAATAGGGAAAACGTGGAGGTGTTTGGTCGCTTCTAGCTTCATCTCTGTTTGGGTCCTAATGAATGAACTGGGCTAAGCTAAGTGCTATCAAAGTGTCGCCACGCACCAGAGCGATTGAGTGCACGCACTGAGACGAGAGAGGTATGTATCAACTCGTCTTAGTTAAGGGAATAACATAGTTTAATATGAAAAAACGGTGAAGTATCCCTTTAACTCTATACTGAGTTTTCACACTTTTCCTGTTGACGAAGAAACACGCAGAGAGTGGATTCACAACATTCGACGTGAGAGATTTAACATCACATCTCATTCAAGGGTCTGCAGTCGTAACTTTAAAAGTGATGATCTGATTGAGCCATTGACCCCTATTGGGCGTCGCTTCCTGCGAAAGGGAGCTGTACAAACCTTATTCCAGTGGAACGGCTACTCCGTTGCTGAACCAAGGTGCACTGGGGTATGGCAAAAAAGGGAGGTTTACACTCAAGTGAATAAGGTTCCTGTGCCAATGGATGCCCATTATCTGGCACATGATTATTGTTCAGTTCCAGAACCCGCAGCAGTTGATAATGCACTGTATCAGACCGAAGATCTCCATAAAAAGGTGGACCGACTAATGAGACAGGTGGAGGAGTTGTCAGTCAGTCAAAGATTTTTTTTGTTTGGGGCGATTTGCTGCTTCTGACGATGATATAAGATTCTACACTAGGTACGTTTTAAAATGTCTGTATATGTGTGTAAATGTATGTGTGTGTGTGTGTGTGTGTGTGTGTGTGTGTGTGTGTGTGTGTGTGTGTGTGTGTGTGTGAGTGTGTGTCTGTCACCATAGACTGTCATTCAAATTCAATTGTTGATATCAACAATTGATTACTTACTAGTTGAAATTCTGAATGAATTCACATATCAGAAATACAATTCTTACTAGTAAATCCTTTATTTTTGATATCAAGAATTCAATTGTCACTAGTTGAAGTGTCTATTCTTGATATCAACAATTGAATTGCTACTAGTAACAATGTCAATTTTTTATATCAATAATTTGATTTTTATAATTCGAGACGGTGGTGTCTGTGCCGGAGACATTGGTGTCCGTGCCGGAGATGGTGGTGTCCTTTCCAGAGACGGTGGAGTCCGTGGAGACATTGGTGTCCGTGCCAGAGGCGATGGTGAGACGACGGTGGAGACATTGGTGTCCATACCAGAGACGTTGGTGTCCGTGCCGGAGACAGTGAGTGGTGTCTGTTGCGGAGATGGTGGTGTCCGTGCCGGAGACGTGCCAGAGACGTTGGTGTCCGTGCCGGAGACGGCGAAGACGTGCCGGAGACGGTGGTGTCCGTGCCGGAGACGGTGATGTCCGTGCCGGAGACGTTGGTGTCTGTGCCGGAGACGATGGTGTCCGTGCCGGAAACTTTGGTGTACGTTCCGGAGACTGTGGTGTTTGTGCCGGAGACGGTGGTGTCCGTGCCGGTGTCCGTGCCAGAGACGTTGGTGTCCGTAGACGGTGGTGTCCGTGCCGTCGATGGTGGTGTCCGTGCCGGAGTCGTTGGTGTTCGTGCCGGAGACGGTGGAGACATGCCAGAGACATTGGTGTCCGTGCCAGAGACGGTGGTGTCCTTTCCGGAGACTTTACTTATCCGTGCCGGAGACGTTGGTGTCTGTGTCGGAGACGGTGGTGTCCGTGCCGGATACCTTGGTATCTTCCAAAGATTTGAATTTGGCGCAATTTTTTCTCTAAAGAGTGTTGATATGTTGATAAGTTTCGTCATGCTAGCATGTGTGGAAGTATTTAAAACAAGGGTGTTACAACTAGCCCAGCGTTAGGTTGTGCACCGCTCTGCCCTATTCCTTGGGGGTATCATTTTATTCTACCCCACCTTAAAATAACATTAAAATTGAGCATGTATTTCTAGCAGGTAAAATGCTGTAAATACATGACATCCGATCAAATTACCTCATCTGTTGTAGGCAAAACAGACTGCATTCACTCAACAATTCTGCCTTGGCTAATCGCGCTATAACCTACTGCCGTTCTCGACCATGTAGCCTACCTTTGTAAAATTGGGGATTTAGCACTTACTAGCATGAAGAACAAATGTGACCCTGGACCACAAAACCAGTCACATGGTCATGTGATTTATACATCACTTGAAAGTTGAATAAATAAGCTTTCCATTGATGTATGGTTTGTTAGGATAGGACAATATTTGGCCGAGATACAACTATATGAAAATCTGGAATCTGAGGGTGCAAAAAAATCTAAACATTGAGAAAATCACCTTTAAAGTTGTTCATTTATGTTCACGATTGTGCTGCATTCACTCACAGAAATAAATGTTTTATATATTTACGGTAGGAAATTTACAAAATATCTTCATGGAACATGATCTTTACTTAATATCCTAATGATTTTTGATATAAAAGAAAAATCGATAATTTTGACCCATACAATGTATTGTTGGCTATTGCCAGAAATTTACCCGTGCGATTTATGACTGGTTTTGTGATCCAGGGGTCACACATATAGACACTGATTGTCCATAGAGATCGATTTAAAATTTAAACTCGTAAATTTCGATACAAAAACATACCCTGTGTGAGTTCCTGTGTTTACATTTACATTTTATTCATTTAGCAGACACTTTTATCCAAAGCGACTTACAAATGAGAACAATAGAAGCAGCTAAACTAACAGTAGGACGACAATATGCAAGTGCCATGACCCTTCTCAGTTTAATCTAATGCAGTTCATGTAAAACATTTTTTTGTGTTTAATGTTAATCACATTAATTGAATATCCACACGATTGCAAATGTGACATTGATTTTACACATCAGTTCAACAAACGAAAGGTATTAATATTAAGTGATGTTAATTTTAAACATGTATTGTCACTATTTTTTTCAACAAAATAACAGCTCCACAAAAGCCACAGCAGAGTTTGTGAATGAATCCGCGGCTTTGAACAAATCGTGAGAGTCAATGCTTCAATGATTCATTCATAATTACAGCCACTTGCTTCGTTACTGAATGAATGAATGACTCGATGACTCACTCATAAAGACAGTGACTTGCCGCCACCTAATGGCAGTTTTAATTTAATATTTAAAAGCATCACTTCGTTTTTTACCATCATTGCATATTTCTCTATTGAACATTTTTTTTTTATTATTTAAAGCATTATTTATGAAGGAATTTATAAAGGTAAAAAATGCACTGGAAAAATCTATTTAAGGGGGCAAATATTGCCCCTTACTGAAAAAGGTGTGACACAGAAGGATGTTAAAAGCCTTAGGGGGTACGATACTCTAAAAAGTAAAAAAAACAGCAATGCAAGTTTGAGAGGTGGCGCCCCGACAAATCTCGCGAGAATCACGACTTGCTTTATGGCACGATGTCACATACATCATCAACATATGAAGACATCTTCTATGGAAGACACTAGCACACATTTCACGTGAATCATGGCAGACTCGACGAAGAAAACGAAGAAAGCGCGGTCGGAAGAGTGCAGAGACGGCTCTGCGTGAGTGGCATTTACGACAGTAACGTTAAATACAAGTACTCCACAGCGACTCTAGGGGTCGCTGTTTGAGAAAAACGGAAACTGCATAGTGTGCCTTAAGGATTGCTATAGCCTACAAATAGATTAGAGGAGGTGGATTTTTGGAAAGGGTGGAAAGAGACTTTTTTATTATTATTTTTACACTCTCTTACTTCCTCAAGATGTGACAATCAGGTGGATTTGTGAGAAATCCCTGTATGGTTGACTAAGTTTTTTAAGGTTTCTTAGACAAATCAAAATCTGTTGCAGGAATGATTTGGGCAGATTGAAATGCTTTTGTGTCAGTGTGCTGCCCTCGAGTGTTTGATGCACGAATCGCAGAATACAAAGCTTTGCTCTTTTTTATACCTTTTTAAAAGGTAATTAAAGGTGAAAGGTGAAAACCCTTTAAATATAGGTTTCAGTATTTTTGCGAGTACTTTCCACAGACGTAATGATTTTTATACTGTACAAACTGTATTTTCTATCCCCTAACCCTACCTCTTCCTCTAAACCTACCCATCACAGAAAACGTTTTGCATTTTTACATGTTCGAATAAGCATCGTTTAGTATGTTTAATAATCCATTTCCCTTGTGGGGACTGCTGGTAATCCACAATGTAGGTGATCTCAGGTTTTACTATCCTTGTGAGGACATTTGATCCTCACAATGTAGGTTAAACAAGTACACACACACATACTCTCACACACGAGGAAGTAACACAGGGTCACATGAGCTCTAAGGTCACCTTCACACAATTGTGCCAAAAGCCCATAGGAAACATACGTACAGGAACAATAGTGGTAAATTATCTGCACTCACGCACATACACACTACTGACACACTCCTTGTCAAGTTCAATGATTAACTGCAAAGATAAAGAGAAGGCAGGTCTGCTTAAACTGCAAAGAGGAAGATATGAGCTAGAAATATAGAGAGAGGAAAAGGACAGGAAAGACAAGTCAGTCCACTTAGCTGCTATTCATTGCACTTACATGGAGGAGAGAGCCGGACAACCTAGGACGATTGAACTAAATGATGGCACACGCATGCCACTACTGGGACTTGGAACATGGAAGCCAGAGGTAGCATTCCATTTCTATAATGGCCTCATACTAACTACATATATATATATAGGATAAATTCAGATCAATCTGGAAACTTTTTATTACATTGAAATGACTCTTAGATGAGCATTCAGATTTACCTGAATAGGGGGAAGGGGACATTACAAGGTCTAGTTGTCACATTGGGAAGTTATATGGAAAACTACAAGAACTACAAGTTTTGTTCCACAAATGCCAGCAGTAATTTTTATGTTGGTTTATTTTTAATTATAAACAATAATAATAGGCTATTCAATGACAGGTTTCCATCATGACAAATTGTCCCATCTCCCATATGTGTGTGTGTGTAATATATGCTTGTGTGTTGTTGTTATTATTGTTATAAATGTAATTATTAATTTCCCTGTATCTTTTAATTTTGTTAGATTTTTTCCCCTTGTTTTAATTTTGTGATTTCATTACCCACATATGCATTACACTTTTTCAGGACCAAAGGACAGCCATCTTGTAATGTTTAATCCTGTAATAATTGCATAATCTTATGCAACAGAAACTAGCAATGTTTTAATGTTTTACAACATGGTAAACAGGCCACTGGCCCAGATATGTGTCAAAGGGCAGTTGAGGCAGCAATCGCTGCTGGATATCGGCATATAGATACAGCCTACAGCTACCGGAATGAGACAGAGGTGGGGAAGGCCATCCAGTCAAAGATACAGCAGGGCATCATCAGACGCCAAGACATGTTCATAGTCAGTAAAGTAGGTTTAAGTTATGTTGGTGATCTAAGGTGAAATAGACACATTTAAAAGGAGCAAAAACATCATACATGCAATAACGATGCCTTTCTTTTTCCAGCTGTGGTGCACTCACCATGCTTCTGAAGACATTCCAGTTTGCTTAAATAAATCTTTAAATGACCTTCAGCTAGACTACCTGGACCTCTACCTAATTCACTTTCCAGTAGGACTTAAGGTAATACAAGAATCAGTGACCTCAAAATTCTTGGACATTTAAGTCACACTTAAAAATAATTTATATCAATGCATTTGATTCATATATACACTACATTGCCAAAAGTATTGGGACACCCCTCCAAATCATTGAATTTAGGTGTTCCAATCAATTCCATGCCACAGTTGTATAAAATCAATCACCTAGGGATGCAGACTGCTTCTACAAACATTTGTGAAAGTATGGGTCGCTCTCAAAAGAGCCATAAGTCCATTAGTAAAATTTCCTCACTACCTCTGTCAGCTGTTAGTGGTAGTATAACAAAGTCTGAGCAATTGGGAGCAACAACAACTCAGCCAAGAAGTGGTGGGCCACGTAAAATCACAGAGCAGAGTCAGCGCATGCTGAGGCGCACAGTGTGCAGAAGTCACCAACCTTCTGCAGAGTCATTAGCAGACCTCCAACCTTTTTGTGGCCTTCAGATTTACACAAGAACAGTGCGTAGAGAGCTTCATGGAATGGGTTTCCATGGCCAAGCAGCTGCATCCAAGCCTCAGGCTACATCACCAAGTGCAATGCAAATGTCAGATGCAGTGGTGCAACTTAAGGCACGCCATCACTGGACTCTTCACGCTTCTCTATTTGGCAATCCGATGGAGGAGTCTGTGTTTGGCGGTTGCTAGGAGAACGGTACTTGCCTGACTGCATTGTGCCAAGTGTAAAGTTTGGTGGAGGGGGGATTATGGTGTGGGGTTGTTTTTCAGGGGTTGGGCTTAGTTCCAGTGAAAGGAATTTTTGAAAATGTTTGTCCTGTGTGGGACTTTGTCCCCCAAAAAAACTTTGTGGGCCCCTTCCTGTTTCAACATGACTGCGCACCAGTGCACAAAGCAAGGTCCATAAATACATGGATGAGCGAGTTTGGTGTGGAGGAACTTGACTGGCCTGCACAGAGTCCTGACCTCAACCCGATAGAGCATCTTTGGGATGAATTAGAGCGGAGACTGCGAGCCAGGCCTTCTAGTCAAACATATCAGTGTCTGACCTCACAAATGCGAATCTAGAAGAATGGTAAAAAATTCCCAATAAACACACTCCTAAACCTTGTTGAAAGTCTTTCCAGAAGAGTTGAAGCTGTTAAAGCTGCAAAGGGTGGGCCAACTCCATATTAAACCCTGCGGATTAAGAATGGGATGTCATTAAAGTCCATGTGCATGTAAAGGCAGATGTCCCAAAACTTTTGGCAATATAGAGTATAATAAATGTCATTCATCCATTTTAAGTGTGATTTAAGTGCCCAAATAGCTTTTTACCTCTCTACATGAATATCAAGATCAACATCAAATGTATTAGTAGCCTCCCAAACATGGAGTGTTCAGTTTTTCACAGTTATCAAAAAAACAAAAAAACCAACTTTAATTATGTAGCCTTAGCATCCGTTACATTTTTAATCTACAAATGAACTTATTTCTTGTATTCAAGTTAAAATATACTTATTGTTTGCTTTATAATAAATTACAGAAAATGGGCGATGAGCTTTTCCCAGAAAAGGATGGAAAGATGCTCACAACTGACATTGACTATGTTGATGTCTGGAAGGTAATGCTAACCGCTAATGCTAAACACTCAGCATATAATGTAAAAACGTTGCTAATGATGAGTGTGCTGCCGTCTCTTTCAGGGAATGGAAGCTCTGAAAGCCACAGGAAAGGTGAAAAGTATTGGTGTGTCTAACTTCACAATCGAGCAATTAGAGAGATTGCTATACGTGGCCAAAATCCCACCTGCTGTTAATCAGGTGCATGTACATCATATGATTGTCTACCAAGTTGTAGATCAAAGGTTTGGATTTGCTATGTTCACGCAATGTCGTAAATAATTAAGAGATGACACAACACATGACTTTCTACTCGGAGTTGTTCATGTCCTCGGACTCAAAACGACTAAATGAATCTGCTGTGGTCATGTCAGCGATCACATGGTACAAGTCGGAGCTCTCAGATAATTCTGAGTTTACAAGCTATAATTTCAAGTTTTAAGAGGATGTAAACGCTTTAAGTAGGAATCTCAATTACAGTAACTCTGACGTGACGCACCTTTAAATAAGGAACTATGAGTCAATAAATAATACAGGCATGATACATATTCAACAACAACAACATTGTAAATAGCTGTTTGTTTTACAGGTGGAGCTTCATCCTTACCTGGTTCAGTCTGATTTGATTGACTACTGTAAGTCTAAGAACATTGCTTTAACAGCCTACAGTCCATTTGGCTCACCTGGGAGACCTTTAGAATAGTAAGTTTAAACTAGCTAAGTGTACAAAGACAATTTAAACACGAGTCAGGTCTAAATCTTATCAAAGCAAATGAGAAGGGTGGGAATGATGAGTCCATTAAAAACATTTCTTAAAGGTTATAACCTAAACATCAGATGATATTTTATACAATTCTTTATTAATTTCCTTACCTCTGCAGCCAAAGAGGAGATACGGATCCCAGGACATTACTGGAGGATCCTGTGGTCGGGGATATTGCCAAGAAGCACAGACGGACCCCTGGACAGGTAATACCTTTCTACGATTACAAGTATCGTAATCCACTTTTCTCTTTTTGGGTTTTAATGTTGTATTTGATTGTCCTGCAGGTTCTATTGAGGTATCAAATTCAACAGAGCATTGTAGTGATCCCGAAGAGTTTGAAACCCCACCACATTTTAGAGAACACAAAGGTAAACTTCTGAATATTTATTCCAATATTACAATTTCCTCCAAATGATGTCAACTGTAACTTTGAACTTTCATCTAAGCAAAATATTAAGTGAAAAAGAGATGGCCTAATAACAATTTCTTGTAATTTGACATTTTCCAGTCACATTTTGATCAAAATGAGGGTGTATTTTAAATACTGTAAAACTATTAACTATTGTAATTACTATCCCTATTATGTGTCTGTGTGCAGATCTTCGATTTCACTCTGGATGAAGAGGATATGAATGCTCTAAGGTCTCTGAATCGAGGCTGGAGGGCCTGCATCATTACACAGTAAGATATGTTATTCTACTTTTAAAAAATTGTATGTAAAAACCATGCAATATGAAACTGTAAACACTTCTAAAACAGTAGGTGTACAGTAGTGTTACATGTTTATAGTTTCAAAAATAAAAACTTTTATTTGGCATTTAAACAATTTTGTGTAAAAATGTCTTAACTTGGGTAATCAAGAAGGAGATGTTAAAAATGCAGCTGATATTCCTTCCAATCAGTTCTTTTGGAAATGGAAGGTCACATTAAATGCATTGCATTGTGGGATACAATGTCGCATGCAGTGACTGTAGTATACTGCATTTTGGCAAATAGATGATAATGTGGGTATTTTGTTCATACAGAGAATTCACTGTATACTTACTAAATACTGTAAACAAACATGTCTAGCAAGCAGTTAACTGGATAGTGTTATTGCTCCTCAGATTGGAACCACATCCCTTCTACCCCTTCAAGTGAATTGCTGTTAGTCTTGGATGATTAAGAACCCACCTAGAGAAAAGTGACCAAGGACTTCTGGAGGTTGGAGTAAAGAAGATACTGTTTTTGATAGTTAGGTTCAGGTATTCATATGTGTATAGATAAACGACAACATTTTAAGGCACTGGAATAAAATATTTTTGAAAAACACTCACAGATGTCATTACTGTAACTTCATTAGTTTAAAATAAAGCATCAAGGCATACACTACCATTCAAAAGTGTGGGGTCTGTTTTATATTTTTGAAATAAGTCTCTTATGTTCACCAAAGCTGCATTTATTTGATCTAAAATACTGTTAAAACAGTAATATTGTGATTATTACTATTTAAAAGAACATGTTTCTATTTGAATATATTCTAAAATGTAATTTATTCCTGTGATGGCAAAGGTCAATTTTAGCAGCCATTACTCCAGTTTTCAATGTCACATGACCCTTCAGAAATCATTTTATATGCCAGTTTGGTGATCATTTGAAAACAGTTGTGCAGCTTAATACTTTTTGCAGAATTCAAGATAAATGTTTTCAGCATTCTTTGATGAATAGACATTTCAAAATACCAGCATTTATTTGAAACAAATATTTTGTAACAATTAAAGTTTATTTCTCTAGGTCTGAATTAAAGTAGTAATTATTATTATTATTATTATTATTTTTAAATCTTACTGACTCCAAACTTTTGAATAATATTGTACTTAAAATCAAAAAATGAAAATTTCACACAAAAAAAAAAAAAAAAAACGGTGGAAAAAGTCATGTAAAATGGTCACTTCAGGGTGTTTTAATTGTAACTGAGAACTCCAAAAAAGCTTGTAACAAAAACTACAATATTAGTTTGTGCTTTTCAACTTCAATTCATAGTCTAACATATCACAGTATCTCCTGCTGACCTCTTTTTAAAAGGATCTGAGAGGCAGCCAATGGCATCAGGCTTATGTCAACCTACATTCAGAAAGTCAATACTCTCATGAAAGTGTTCTTCAGATCACTTTTTTGAATCCAATAAGTGCCCCAAACAATCACCTGTGTTGCTGTTGGCTGGAATTCTGTTTGTCTCTCTCTGTGTGTCCTGAGGTATGACCCTCTATACTATTGGTTTGCTGGGGTCTGACAAGGCACACACACGCCGAAGCTCCAGCAATGTGCTTCGGTAGATTTGGACCCAAGACCCACTGGCCCTTGTCTGGACAAAACACTTGAGTGCCCTGAGAAAAGTCCATGGCCTCCCAGGTGTACCCTCCCAGTACATAGATCTTTCCATCCAAGACCGCCACCCCTGCCTCACTGTTAGGGTACCTGAGAGGGGCTATCTTGGTCCATTGATCAGTCTGCGGGTCAAAGGCCTCCACTCCCAACACGTCAAAACGCTCCATGCTGTCCTCATGGTCATCACTGCCCCCGATGACATAGATTCTGTCCACCAGAGACGCCATAGAGTGCCAGCCTCGCGCCAAGATCATGGCCTGTCGTTCCGTCCACGTGTCTGCAGTTTTAGGGTCATAACTTAGCATGTCACGTCTGTACGGGCCGATCTGGTAATCATGACCCCCAGAGATGTAGACGATGCCCTTGAGAATAGTCCCAGCATGACCATATGTGAATCTATGAAAGAAGATTAAAAACGTTTTTTAAAGAAAAGTTTTAATAATAACATGTGACAGTTTCTTTTTTTTATTTTAAATTGAACATGAGAAAGGATGAGATTTGAGCCACTTTTATGGTATTTCTTTATTAATATTTTCACAAAAGTTTGTCAGCCCCAATAAATTACCTTTAGAATCAGAATCAGCTTTTATTGCCAAGTACAACATGTACAAGGAATTTGTCCTGGTGCACAGGTGCATAAAAATGATAAGAAAACAAGGAATAAAAATATTATAAATAAAAATAGACAACTATTTTAAAATGTAACTTTACATTAGTGTAATGTGTGCAAAAGAAAAGAAGGTGCAGCATAGCTGACTGAGTAGTGTGTGATTAATGTAACATGTATGAAACAGTGTTGATGAGGCCAGTTGCAAATGGAAAGATACTGTTTTTGTGGCGTGAGGTTTATAATCCACAGTGGAAAGAAAGTCCAATGTGATTAAAAGACATGCTATTAATTTGTGACAGTACCAAGTACACTACCATTCAGAAATTTGGTGTCGGTACGATTGAATTCAGTTTGAAAAAGTCTGCTTTTATTTGATTTTCTATTTTAAAATGTAATGTATTCATGTGACACAAAGCTGAATTTTCAGCATCATTACTCCAGTCTTCAGTGTCACATGATCCTTCAGAAATTATTCAAATATGCTGATTTGTTGCTCAAGAAACATGTATTATCAATGATGAAAAACAGTTGTGCTGATTAATAGTTTTGTGAAAACCAAAATTTTTTTTTATTAAAAATTCTTTGATGAATAGAAAAGTCAAATCTTTAAAAAAAAAACTTACTGACCCTAAACTTTTGAACAGCAGTATACAGTGTGGATTCAAAATACATATCCACATAAACTGGTGCAAACTTAAAAAAAATGTATCAAAAAAACCCAACCAACCTGGGCAATCCTGCAACATAGGCCCAGTAGTCCTCAACAGGATGGTACACTTCAACAGAAGACAAAGCACCGCTATCATTGCGTCCCCCAACGGCTATAAGACAGTCTCCCATGGTTCCCAGATAGAAATCCACACGCCGCTGGTTCATAGGGGCACCCTGCAGATCAGCAAAACACTCGGATTAACATTCTAACAATTCTCTACTTTTCTCATGCTTGCTAATTATTATTATTTTAATTAACACTTAATTTGTCATTTTATATCTTCATCTATATTATTATATCTATAAAATTAAAGGTCCTGTAATAACTGTGACTTCACTCTCCATCAATTTCACTTTCTCCCACACACCCCTCGTCCAAATGGGCTTTTGCCTGCAATTACACATCATTTGAATATCATGCCATCATCACTGTTACTGATCCTGCCAAACTTCATCTTATTGCCATCTACCGCCCATCAGGTCAACTAGGCAACTTCCTGGAAGAGCTGGACGTGCTGGTGTAGTTCTTGATGACTTCAACATCCACCTAGACAAACCTCAAGCAACTGATTTTCTCTCAGTTCTAGCCTTGTTTTACTTCACAAGAGAGCACACCACTGCGACTCGCAAAGCAGGCAAAAAGATAGATCTCAGAAGTCCACTACATCTTTCTGACCACTTCTTTCACCAGTTCTCGGTCACTTTGCCTTCATGCTCACCACTGAATCCTCCTCTGGTCACCTTTCGCCGTAACCTCCGTTCTCTCTCCTACACACTTTTCCTCACTGGTCTCTGCATCCCTCCCACTAACCACTTCTCACTCCCTTGCGGCCAGAATCGAATTTAAGGCTTTAATACGGGCTTTCAGAACTACCACTGGATCAGGACCTCCCTACCTCAATTCTCTCCTACAAGATTATACTCCCTCCCACCAGCTAAGGTTCACTGAATGAGCGACGTCTAGTTGTTCCTTCACAAAGTCACTCTTCAAAACTTTCACCCTCTCTGTTCCTCTCTGGTGTAATGAGCTGCCAACTTCCACCCAAACCACTGCCATTTTTCAAGAGGCAGCTAAAGACACTTCTTTCACAAGCACACAAATAGAATTCTCAGCATTTCTTCTCTATTTATCCCATAAATGTACACATTTGACAATAAATCATTGTTCTTGAGTTTGGATGAAGACAAAATTATGTAGTAATAAACACATAAAAATAATAAATAGTAATAAATGTATTAATAAAAATATGAAAATAAAGAGTGATTAGCCATAGATGGAGCCCTGCTATTGAAACTTAAATGTTGCTGACTTTTTAAACTGTCAGAGTGAAGCTCATTACCTTAACCCACACGTTGCTTCGGGGGTCATATCGATACAGCAAGTTGCTTGCAGAATCTCCCCCATTGTCCCGCGAGGAGCTCCCACCTGCAGTGAAGATAAATCCCCCCAAAACTGCAACGCAGTGGTGACTCCTCTGAGCTGGCAGCTGTGTCTCGACAACCCACTTTCCTGCTTCTTCATCCAGCCAGCACACCTCGGCACTCAACTCCTCTCCACGTTCAGACACCTCCCCTCCCACCAACAGCAGGCGCTCCACACCTCCTCGAAGGCCTGTGCGTGTTGTCTGGAGAACAGGTTGGGCGCTCAGTCTCGTGTGGTAGCCCACTGCTTCCTCCACTAATGCCTCACAGCCTGCGTCCGGAGGCAGCAGGGAACGTATGGCTGGCAATATGCGCCCTATGAGGTCATCTGGCGGGATGAGAGCTAAGCGAATGTTGGAGAGAAGCTGCTGGGCGAACGCAAGACGTTCGGGTCTTTGACTCAACCACTGCAAGGTGACCTGCAGAAGAGCTTGCTCATTCTCGTGCTGCACCTGCTCATCTGCGAGGTAAGCACAAAGCTTGGGCAGCCGCACGTCTTGGAGGAACTCGGATGTGACGGAAAGCGTGGTGAAATGCTCCAGAATAAAGCGGTCTATGAAGGCATCCAGGCGGTCCAGACTATAAAGGAAGGCAAGCTCCTGAAGGTACAAGTAGTTGTCCTCACGTACCTCTTTCTCCAGATATTGGCAACAGAAATCTACAGCTCGCCACACCTGCAGCAAGTGAGCCGTTTCCAGGACGTAGTCGATGTTTCCACCATCGAGTGGTAACTCTCCGCTGTACAGGAAGTCCACTACTGCTTTAACACCAACGTATGAGGCTCCCACCAGCTCTACCTCTGCCTCGTGTTCCTCTCGCATGCCCAGGGTGAACATCGCCTGGAAGTAGGGGCTGGACACCGCAAGCAAAGCCCGATGTGCAGGGATCCGCTGGTCATCGGCCACCAGAACGACATCACACAGCTGGCCATGCTGTCTTTGCTCATTTAACCCTTGAAGGAGGTAGTTAGCCTGGTCTGCCCATCGATACACCTGTTGTGCATCAGAGTTAGTTAGTTTGTGAGTTTCAAGACACTTGTAACAGACTTTCAAGACAAATAAAATGGGCAGTTTTTCTTATCTCAATTCTTATCATCCCAGTGTTTTAAGACTTTATACTGACACCTGTGTGCACAAGGTTTGTTAGCTAGTCATGTGACATCAACATGGTCCATCAGCTCATAAGAAGGCCCACTCCTTGAAGGATACAAAAGTTTTCTAGCAGACTGATAAACAGGAGTCTTCATTTCGAGTGAAAGCAGACGATTAACTTACCTTTAACTACCTTTAACTAAATATAAAAAGAAAAAAAAAGTAATAATGCAATCAGTGTTTATTTCATATTATGAATTTTAATTATTATTGAAAAATTATTATTTCTAAAAACAAAATATGACAGAGTGGTGCATCAGTTATTTTATTATTATTTCTATACTATTATAGAAATTATTAATATTTTTAATTAGCTTTTATTTTTAGATTTTCTGTTTTAATTTTAGCTTCAGTCATATTATTTTTTTAATGTTTCTATTTAGTTTTTATTTTTTTATCAGTTTTAGCCATTTTAGTACTTCAACTTATTTCAGATAGTTTTCATTTAAGATTTTTAAGTTATATTTTATTGCAGTTTTATTTCAATCATTGAAAATGATTTTAATCATTTTAGTTAACCATAACAACACTACTGTTATGCATACCTTTGAATATTCACTTATTCTGTGAGGACGTGAAAGACGAGATTGCTTTCCAATGTCCATTGTGTCACCACCTGCCATAGGACTCTCTGCAAAATATCGTAAAAAAAAAAAAAAAAAGAAAAGAAAGAAAAAATTATCGGGAGTAATTAAATATAACCATGTATAAAACAATTATATAACGCTCAAAACAGGAAAAGACAAAGTAAAAAAGACAAAGGCTGAATACAAAAGGAAAGTGGCATTTACACATGCACAATAACTCGTGATTACGTTTTACTGATATTCAATTTAATTTTACATATTTTATCGATGCATCTTAGACAACAACCGTACAGTCAAATGCAGATATTATTTTACCATTTTTCCATTCTTTATCCGTATTAACTACTAGTTAAATACCCGTACGTGACTATAAACAAGTTTTGACCGTGGCACAGTGAGGCTGAGTTCTCTCTTCCGTGTTGACCTTTATTTCAAAATAAAAGTTTTTTTTGTGTGCTCAATTTCGCCCTGAAGAAATTCAGACTGTACTGGCTACATACTACTACTACTCTATCTATCTATCTATCTATCCATCCATCCATCCATCCATCCATCCATCCATCCATCTATCCATCTATCTATCTATCTATCTATCTATCTATCTATCTATCTATCTACCTATCAATCATGTAGGCTATGCAACATGATAATAGGCCTAGGCATGTTGTTTTGAAATTAATTCTATTATGAATGAGAATTTCAAGGGAAGGGATATGCTTGTAACCATGCAAATAATTGTAAACTTTTATTTTTATATAAATATTTTTTAATATGTTTTATTTTCGGGTGAAATTTTACATTTATTGATGCCATTACCTATGGTATTTCTCGTTGTAGCCTAATCCAAATATTACCGAAAAGAGCAACGTCAGGATGAACCCAGGTCCACAAGATGGCAGAGTAACTCAGACCAAATGTTATGACAGAACAGAACTGGGTGGATTTAATGTAGCTCAATACCCAGGTTGGCCATTAGGAGGTGAAAAGCTCTCTGATTCACTGGAACAGCAACCTGACAGACAAATATCACTAACGCCCATTAAGAGGCAATAGGAAATGAATCGAGTCGTGAAATTAGTTTAGTTGCCTCTCCATCCCACTGAGAGAAGAGACCTCCCTGTCCCACCAGCAGCAACCTCTGCCGCACTTTGGGATTTATCTGCGATTTCTCTCATTCCCCCGGCTTTGTTCTGCATTTAGTTACATTATCTTCCTTTGCATCGTCGAAATGGCAACGCGAATTGACAAAGAGGCTTGCAGAGAAGCATACAATCTGGTGCGAGACGACGGCTCAGATATATGCTGGTGAGTGAAGCCTTGATTTGCTGCACATCCAGATTTTTGCTGTTTGGCGCGTGCTGGCGAAACTCGTTACATTGTTTCAACAATTTGAATTATCAAATGATACCGTTTAACGCTGTTTTTAATTGATTTGATGACATGAATGTATGTGGTGCAACATGTAGGGCTGGGTCTTTTAACCCAGGGGCAGTGTCTCAAAATCTAGTCTGCACCCTAGAAACTAGGCAGCATTTCCCCCAAAAATGTCTAGGTAGGCAGCTTGCTAAAATTTGAGACGCATCCATCGTTTTGGCAACAGTTAAAATATACATTTTCTGTTTAAAGGGCATCTTTTAAGTATGACGGATCTACTATTGTACCAGCTGGTCACGGGTCCGACTACGAAGAATTCAAGAGTCAGTGTACAGGTGAGTTAATTTTCTTATTTACCTGCTTTATGTTGGGAGGACCTTAAGGTATTTTTGAAAGCAGCTGCAATTAATTATTAAATCAGTTAAGGAGATAGCTCACCCCCTAAAAATGAAAGTTTAATCAAATCTAATTTACTCACCACATGCTGTTCCAAACCTAATGACTTCCTTATTAGGGGTTGACTCAGTCACCATTCACTTACAATCAAAAGAAGATGCAATGAAAGTGAATGGTGACTGAGTCTTACAGGCTCTAACCTTACCTTTTGAGTTTCACAGAAGAAAAAAAAAACTCTTTCAGGTTTGAAAAAAACATGACTGTGAGTAAATTATGACAGAGGTTTAATTTTGGGGTGCACTGTCACTTTAAGTTCTACATACCACATGTTAGGAAGTACTTTATATTCCAAGGTAGACCATACCAAATATGGCTTTGTATTTGTCCTAGATGACATGGCAAGAGGGCGAGCTACCAGTGAGATGTTTAATGAGAGGTTTTAAACACATTTGTATTAGTAATCGATTAATCAACAGAACTCATTAGATTCAACTTGATACCTAATTTAATGTGGTTTTGGGGATCTAACAAGCTACAGTGAATTAGTATACTATACTGCATGAATTATTTTTTATAACTGTAAATAACTGTCTAGCTCCACAGAGAGAATGAAATGATGTCATTTCTCGCCTCTCATTCTGTCATCCTTAATGAACAGAGATCTGGGTGTGGTGCTCAGTTCAGTCTCCATGAGTAGCCTAGATGTGTAGCCACTAGCAGATGTGAACTTGTACAAGTGTTGCAATAGCTTGGCTTCTGCCATTGTGCTCTGACAGATGATCAAGGATGTCTTCCTTAATGGAGCAGTGTCATGTTACAATAAGCTCTTTTGCTGGAGAATACTTTGTGACAACTTTAGTCATGACGTTTACTTATGTTTTAAATCCAAACAGAAAAGTGATTTGTGCTGTAGCTGCTGCCCATAAACTGTTTTATCCAGCAATAAATATAATTGGTGTAGGTTCTTGAGTAGTTGGAGAATCTTTTATGTATATGAGCATTGCAATCCCCTCTAAAAAGCTGTTGTAGACAGGACAATATGAAAAGATTGCTGCTTTATTAAGAGGTATCATGAAGTGTCAGTAGCATAATGAGTTATCCTAACTTTATTATGTGGTTTTATGTGATAGTGAATCTCTGGGTGAAGAATATGATTTTTCATTGCTTACATTTGTGTTCTGCTTCATTTTTCATGTTAAACTTTGCTTTTTACTGTAGTGCACAAACTCAAAATGGGTTTTTGGGTCAAAGTGGCTAAAAATTATAGAGCGGGTCACATTAATAAAATAATACATTTTGTATATCATTATATATAAAGCTTGAGTTTTAGGTCATGTCTAACAAGTTTAGTATTTTAAATATTTCTTTTTGCTGCATCATCATAGCCTGGCAGACTGGAAGTATAGAGTACACATGTAGTAGTCAGCACAAATACACTGACTTTCTGGAAGTGAGTTCTTCAGAAATGTCCTGCGTACGCACGAGGAAGTAAAAGTGCATGGAATCATTGCCACATTTTTTTTATTTTTTATTACTAGAGTTCATGCTTTCCCACTGCTGACTGTTAGCATGTTGACTCATGAGCACTGCTCACTTCCTAAATGCGGTTTGTTTAAGGTTTCAGTTCTATTGAAATACAGCAGAGGTCTCTATAATGTGACTTCGATTCACCATCCACTTTGCTCTTGAAACTTTAACAGTCAATGTGCCAAATACAACTGACAGTATTACCCATGGTTCCCTGACTTAGCTTCTTAAACCTTAAGCCTAGTTAATCAACAACAGAAAACCAGATATTGTCAGTCTCAAGTAGTACCAAGGGAATTCACGTGGCATTGGTTTTCCAGGAAAGTCTATCTATCTGTCTAACGTGTCTGTCTGTCTAGCTGTCTATCTGTCTGAGTTTGTTTAATTAAGTTATATGTAGGCCTACTGTAGGCTATATGTAGGCCTACTGTAGGCTATATATGTAGGCTATATATATATATATATATATATATATATATATATATATATATATATATATATATATATATATATATTAGGGCTATTAATCGATTAATCGAATTTCTAATCGCGATTACGATTACCGATGCCACGATTACGTAATCGTTCAAAGCCGCGTTACGAAAAAACAAACAAACAAAAAAACAGCCGCTTACATTATTCTGCATGGTGTTTTGAGCATGTTACGCTGTGAGAGGCGAACCACGACTACTTCAGAGAACCCATCACAATAGGAACTACCAGAGACGTAAGTGTATGCTGAAATAAAAAGTCTCTCAGAAAAACGGACTTTCCTGTCAGCCGTTAAACTGCAGTAGCGCGCACTCTTCAACTGCACGCGCAAAATAAACTACAAGCATGCAACGTCGTTACGTTTTAAATTAGAAAATAAACGCGTTGTCCAGATTCAGTGTCTGCGGTCAGATGAGATGTTGTCAGGCTATATGTCAGTGTCATTATTCTATCGTTATTTTCATAACTTGATACGAAATAAAAAAAAAAGTCTCTCACCTCAGAAAAACGAAATTTCATGTCCTGTCAGTTGTTATACTGCGCTCGTAGCCTGCACTCACTTTAACAGTTCTTGTAAGTATTGTGTATCACCATGGTAACTGTTGTTTCCATAACCACATAATGCCACTTATTGGTTATTTTGTGTATTTTTAAATGACTGTGGTGGCTCATACCAAGATTGTATTAACAAAAACTAGTTTGGGACTGCTATTTAAATAGCTTAAACTCGTAGGCCTACTGTTTATTTTAGCAGTAGCCTATTAGTCATATTCTTACAATTTATTTGTATATTAAGTAAAGGGGGGCAGTAGCCTACTTGTGTGTGTCAACAGTTTTTGTGTAAACAAATGTATTATAATAGGCCTATATAATTCCTAAAAAGGTGGGTCGCGGCTTGATGACCATGGGGAAATGTGGGTCCCATGGCCAAACTATCATTCAATGTAAATTGTGGTAATCATAATTGATTACAATTCAAGGGAATAATCAACAATTATGATTTTTGTCATAATCGTGCAGCCCTGATATATATATTCATACATATACATATACATTTATTGCTATACTTATTAGGGATAAGCAGGAGTTTCAGCAGATCTATATTCACAGATACATAGAGAACAAAGTGCAAAGGTGTGTATCATTAATATGTAAATAAATGGTTTAGTAAGTGTTTTCTTCCGTATAATGCTATCTCTGATACTGTCAGTGTCTAAACAGAGGCACGCCAGAGTTAGGAGCAATTGATGTTATCTTTGAATCTTGTCCTAGTGCCACTGCAATGCAGTTGTAGCACATTTGGGAGGAAGTGGCCAGCTGTTAAGCTCTGAGAGACTGGGAGTGTTACCGATGAATTATTACACCCTTATCAATAGATAATCGGTATCCTTATCGGTAAACTAGATCACCTCCTTTCCTCACCCACTTACTCTGTTCCTTGTTTTTCGTGTCATGTGATGTCATAGAGCTTAAATTTCTCAGCCTCGTCCACCACTCGCACGTGATGCTCTCAGATTACGTTTTATGTTGTGACTTCTTTCTCTGGAAAAGAAAACAATGAAATAGTGTAGATTCAAAACACTTGCTACAATGGGGACAGTGTTTGTTTGAATCTAAGCTCTTCCTTGTTATTTAACAGACAAAGTTCAGCTAAACTAGAGACATTAAAGAAGCACATTTAATATTAAAGTCAACATGAAATCAAACTCAAATAGGTTTATTTTTTACATTATAATTTTTTTTTTTTTTTAATAAATCTATATATTTTTTTTAAATTGTATGTGCTGTTATTATTCTGTTGTAATTGTTCTTCATTTTGCTGGGTTTTTTAATTGGGGAAATAATCGTGTGGAATTTTAATTTGTGGAGAAAAACCGACCTTTTTCAAAAAAGAATATTGACGTCTAAAAACACTTTTTGTGTGTCTATTCAATATTGTTCTTGTCTGCCAGAATAAGGTCAGACTTATCTTAATTTAGAGGCTTTTCTCAACCAATTTTGATATGTTTGTGACAAATTGAATTATGTATTTAATTTGATTCATATTTTTAATCAATTGACAGTCCTAAAAGAAACAAACAATATTCAAGAAAATGCATCCTCCTTGTTAAGGTTCCTCCTTGCTTTCTCTCTGACTCTCAGATGACTCCCGTCTCTTTGGTTTCGTGAGGATCACGACGGGCGACGCCATGAGCAAGCGTGCCAAGTTCACCCTCATCACCTGGATTGGCGAGAACATCAGCGGACTGCAAAGAGCTAAGATTAGCACTGACAAGACACTGGTAAAAGACATCGTGCAGGTGGGTTTTTTCCTTTTCTCTTACGCCATCCCTCATGCCATATGCAAATTTTCCGACTCAGATTTACAAAATTTGACACACCCAGACGCGCAGATAACAATGTTCATTTTCACTGTAAACAAATCGGTGCGCTCATGCAAACAATCTCAAGTCCTGTCCCTCCATCGCTCATAGTGTGTTTGCTGTCCTTTTTCCATGCAGAACTTTGCCAAGGAGTTTATGATCAGTGATCCCCGGGAGCTGGAGGAAGACTACCTCCGCAATGAGCTGAAGAAGGCCGGCGGGGCCAACTACGACGCCCAGGCCGAATAGAACTTGGGGACGGGTTTCCATAGGGTTGGAATCAGAAAGAAGGGGAAAACGTCATCTTGTACACATGCACACACAGACAAACATACACACACAGACAAACGCAAATATACATACCTCACCCCTATTGCCAGTCTGGGCATGGTTGATTTATCTACTGTATTGTGCATCATCTCAATGTCATCTCTGCTAGTGCTATGAGGGTTATCTTTTTCTTTTTTTTTCAGGGGCATTTTTGTAACTGTAATCAGAGTTTCTGAGGATGCTGTCTTGGCTCAAAGTTGTCATCACTGTGATACGCTTCCATAATCAATGGAGTGCATACGAGTCCAGCATTGTTTTATTTAAGGGGTTTATTATGAATCTTCATCTCCCTGCTGACTCCTCTAAAACAGACCACTGTGTTTACTGTCTCAATCTCCCATGGAGAGGAAGGCATCATGGAATGTGTGCATTTGTGTATGTGTGTGTTTGCAGACACTGCACTGTGACTGGCTAACTTGCATGCAGGGGGTGGAGTCTTAAAGTATCCTGTAGCTGTGATTGGCTGTTTCTCTCCACCCAACCGCGGAGCAGCCATTTCTCTAGTGTAGCCTTCATTTTGGATTACATTAAAATACCCAAAAATGTTGTCTTTTTTTTCTTTTCTTTTTTTTTTTTTTTTAAAGTAGGTTTTATTTACATTTAAAAAAATACAATCTGTGGTTCTTCCTTTATGATAAAAATGCCTCCCGAGCCAAGACAAAAAAATATGATGGTCACAAAAGCAATCATGTCAGAATAAAATGTTTGTTTTTTCAAGACTTGTCCTTGTGTGTTATATTTTGCTCTGTTTGCGATACTCTACTCTTTGACGTTATTGTGCTGTGGGTTGGCCTCTGCCCCGCTAATGCAAGCCGCTTGGCACGGCACTGCTCCTCTGCACGAATCCTAACAATCCCAGGGGGCATATGGGGGAGTCCCAGGGGTTGTCATGGCCACCGCTGCGGTCAAGCTGCTCTGCTCTAAAGCCTGTCAATAATGGTCTCTCCTCTCCCCCCAAAAACATTTCCCACCCCCCTTTCCCCCTCAGTTGTAACCTCTTTTCATCTTTTCTCCTCCCTTCTTCTTACTCTCCCTGCCTTGCGTTTAGTCCAACAGATGTGATCCCAACTGCATAATTGCTTAATCCATAATCTATAAGCTTCTTCCAGGCTGCTTTTATGACGCTGAGTTTTGGTAGCACAGAAAGACGTGAGGCAGGAATGTAGACGCTGAAATTGGGGCCTGTGGAAGATATGCGTGTTCGTGTTGTGTAAATAGTTGGTTAAATTGGGTCAGTAGACCTAAGTATTGCTAAGCCCAAGTTTGGCATGTACTGGTTGTGATAGACATGAACGATAGGAGAGATGTGCATTTACTTTTTAAATACATAAAAAAAAAATATATATATATATATATATATATATATATTAAATGCATTGGTATTGTTTATAATGTATATTTTATTGCACATGCTCTTTCACAATTTTTTCAGTCACACTTTAGCTTAGGGTCCAATTCTCACTTTTAACTAACTATTAATTAACACTTTTGCCTCAATAAACACCTAATTTTTGTTTATTAATAGTTATGGTTGTTAAGTTTAGGTATTGGATTGAGGGATGTAGAATATGGTCATGCAGAATAAGACATTAGTATGTGCTTTATAAATAAACAGCAAATATCCTAGAAATATTCATGCTAATAAGCAACTAATTAATTGGACCTTAAACTAAAGTGTTACTATTTTTCTTTATTTTATTACTATTTGATTAAAGAAATGAATACTTTTATTCAGCAAGGATGCATTAAGGTGACAGACAAGACATACATATAATATTAGAATTTTTTTTTTGCTCAAATCATGGTTTTAACAAACATATTTAGAATTTTCACTTTTAACATTTAAAAAAATTAGGCCTGGTTTTACAGACAGGGTTTAGATTAAGCCAGGATTAGGCCTTAGTTCAATTAGAACATTTAAGTAGCTTTTATAAATGTGCCTTAGAAAAAAAAAAAAACATTACCCATGTAAATCTTGAGACAAAAGAATGGCACTGACATATTTTAAGATATGTCAGAGTAAGTTTCTTTCAGTTAAAACAACTCAAACATGCATTTTAGTCTGGGACTAGGTTTAAACCTTGTCTGTAAAACCGGCCATTAGGCTTGGTTGCACAAACAGGGCTTAGACTAAACCAGGATTAGGCCTTGGTTCAATTAGGATATTTAAGTAGAAAAAACATTACTGGTGTGCATCTTGAGACAAAACAATGGCACTGATATATTTAAAGTCAGAGCAAGTTTCTTTCAGTTAAAACAGCTCAAACATGCATTAGGGTCTGGGACTAGGTTTAAGACTTGTCAGTGAAAGCAGGTTTGTTTTTAGTGTTTTATATTTATTTAATTTTGACAAAATAGTATTGAATTTGAATATCTATTCACATAAGTGCATTCATAGTAATGGGTGGGCTTTTTGTTTTTACTTGGGCCAAGAAACCACCTTGCAACTGCTTTGCAACATACTAAAAAACTGCACCTAGATGAACTGTGTGTTTGTTCCAGATCTTCGCTCGAATAGCTTGAGTACTGTAGCAGGTGTTGCTGAGTGACTTTGGGGACGACTTTAATGAGATAAATTAGATGTGAATGTTAATTAGTCTCTCCTGACACTGGGAAACGGGCATTGTATTGATCTTGTCAACAAGAATTTCATGTTTAAGACACACAAGCACTCAGTCAGACAGGCTAGTCCTTATCTTTATCTCCCAGCCTGTTTGTGGGGCTTTGAGTTGCTTACGTGTTCTGACAACTCCAGCGTTGCTTGCTTGCGTTTGTGCAGCTCGCTGTAATACAGAATGTGTGTTTGAGAGAAAGAATGTGTGCGTGTGTGTAGACATGTTTCTGAAGATTCTTTGGCATCTTGTTCACAAGGAAGTCAGTGCCAGCTATTCTGCTCGGATCCTTCCTGCATTCCAGAGGCCTCCCAGTTCAAGCGTATTTCATACCCCACACACATTACTGCATTGATGTGATGATTGTTTTTGGATAATTATTACAAAAGAGAAATGTACACTATTGTTAAAAAGTCAAGGGTCGATAACATTTTTAAAATGTTTTTGAAAGAAGTCTCTTATGATCACCAAAGCTGCATTTATGTGATCAAAAATACCGTAAATTTCCATATATTATTACAATTTAAAATAACTGTTTAAATTATATTAGAATTTATTTGTGTGATCGCAAAAGCTAAATTTTCAGCTTCTGAATAGAAAGTTAAAAAAAAACAGCTTTTTAAAATATGACTATTTTGGTGACTGAATCTTACAGTCACCAAATGAGTCAGCCATGTACATTACATAATAAATTGGTTAGCGGCTTCAAATCTATTTTGATTGCCAATTACTGTACATCAAGCAAGTGGAGGAGTCTGATGAGAACAAACACAGTGTTCTGTTAACCTTTCATTAACATGAAGAACCCAACTGGAGAGCAGGGCTCACACAAAGTTCTGCTGTTTTGCCTTATTTCTTGCTTTCTGATGCCTGAGAGGTGTTGGCAAAGGGAAATTTGTTAAATTTGTTTAAATACAAACACCTTTATTTACATTTTCTAAAGGTACAGGAAATCTAGTGCAATGATATGAAGATGGTGTGAGAGAATGGTTTACAGGAATTGCTAGTTGAGTCTAGCATTGGGGGAAGAGGAAGATGGGATTTTACTGGGGCGAGAAAGGGGCGCCCATTGAGTGAGTGAATGGGTCACTTCGCAATGTTCCTGTGAACCATTCAGGCTCTGGCACAGTGCTGCCATTGTCATGAGCTAACAAGTTGCGCTCCCAACCTGGCTCAGTGGTCCAATTGTCACTAACCTGCGGGCCAATAGTAGGGTCGCCATCACCAACACTGTACCCAACAATCCAACATGCAATGTTCTCATATGCTCTTGACCACAAATGTTGAAAGTCCTGGAGATATTTGAAAACAGCAGTATTTTTACGTTTATAAAACAATACACTCTTCTTTAGAACAAGAGCATCCCATCATTCGCTGATTATATGTTCAGTTGTGGGTTGGATTCTTGAATGTGCAAGAGCTTTATGAAGGTTTGTTTTTGTAGAGATGCAGATTGGTAGGCTAGTCTGGAAAACACCTCAAGTTCAGGGTAAGAAATTAACCTGCAAAATTCTTTATTTTAGTGCAGATTTGTACTTGACCTGCCAATTTAACTGAATTCACCACAAAACGGATGTATTTTATTTGTAGTGTCAGAAAAAAAAAAAAGTAGCCCTACACAACTGTTCAAAAGTTTGGGCTCAGTAAAATGTTTTGATATTTTTGAAAGAAAAGGCCCGTTCACACCAAGTAAATAACTTTAAAGATAACGATAAAGATATAGGCCTAGTTCTAAAAATCGTTCTCAATATTAAAGAATAGTTCACACCACAGCTATAACGAGGCACAGAGAAACGATATCGTTGGAATCACTTTCAGAACGATTTTATCCAGCTGATGAACGATAAAAACATTGACAGCCAATCAGAATCCATCTTGCTGTAACGAGCTTGAGAATTTAAAGTGACAGACAAGCACACAATAAACAGAACGATATCATCCACTGACGCTAATATAGTTATCTTTATAGTTATTGTTCTTTGAGTGAAGGAGCCTTCATGCTCACCAAGGATGCATTTATTTGATCAAAAATACAGTAAAAACAGTATATAACTATTTTGTATTTCAAAATATATTAAAATATAATTTATCCCTGTAAAGGTCAAGCTGGTTATTCCAGGGAATATTCCATAATTTCAGTGTCCCATGGTCCTTCAGAAATCATTCTAATATGCTGATTTGGTGCTCAAGAAACATTTCTTATTATTAATGTTGAAAAGTTTTTGTGGAACCTATTAGTTATCTATTTTTCAGTATTCTTTGATGAATATAAAGTTCAAAAGAATAGCATTTATATGAATTATAAGGGTAAGGGTAAATATAATTAACAATATATATTGTTTTGTAACAATATAAAAGTCTTTACTGTCACTTCTAATCAAATTAATGTTTCCTTCTAAATAAAAAGTATTATTTCCTTTCAAATTTTTTTATTTTTAATGAGCCCAAATTTTTTGAACGGTAATGATCAGGGAAGGCAACATGCACAGGAGAATGCAGCACTGGCAAGGCTTCATAAATACAACTAATATAAACAGTAACCAGGAAACAGGAAGTACTCTTACCAGAAATCCTGTCGGCTCAATTTAAATATTACAAAACAAATCTATCAATCTCTCTGTACTGTTAGCCAACTAGAAATGTCCATTTAATTGGGCTATAGCTCTTTAGTATACGGGTCAATGAACTGGATAACAAAATGATTCATTTATTGATTAGGCCCACTTCTTGCAAGCCAATGTGGGGATACACACAATGCGATGAAAGGTCAAGCGCAAATATCAAAAGAAAAGGTCAGCTTTTATAGTCTCAAACAAATTTAGCTGTTTAATTATGATCTAATTAAAATATCTCAAGTACACCCCCTTACAATAAAATATCCAATTTAACCTCATATTTCATGAAGAGTTTATTTATATTTTAAGGTGGTGCATCATATAATTCTGTATGTACTGGAAAATAAATGTCAATGTACGTATTATAATTAGTAGCTATACTACAATGCAAACCAAAATGAGTGTGTTAAGAGTTAAGGGATAATAAAGACAATTTGTTTTAAACACAGAGCCCTTGATATTCTTAGCCAGATATACCAGTGCATGGCATTGTTTAATGTGCATGTGATGATATGCAAATGAGGGCAGGATAGATAGAAAAATAGACAATAGCAAAAAAGAAGCAAAGACTTTTGAGAGAATTGTTAGTTCCTTACTAAACAATGTGTTGTATTGATAACAGTAATTTGGTTAAGCATAAACACAAATGAGCACCACAGAGAAAGAACAGTGTTTGCATGCATGAGCGTGGGTGCTAAAGTTTTCACCATTTCCTGTATACTGAGTGTGCTAGACTTTTACCATATAGGGCTGTAGAACGACAGTGGCAGATAAAGGAAAGAGGAAGAAGAAGCAGTCGAAAAGAAAGAGAGAAACCTCATGCCTCAACTCGCAGATTGGAGGTGCCACAGACAGTGACTACGGTTTGCCTATACTACCTCTGTTTCACTTCAAGTGTCTGTGCTGTGCCTGTTAGAATACACAGAGCTACAAAATATGGCCTTTCAATGCAAATAGTTGTATAATAAAACATTTGCAATTGTTTACATTATGATTATACATTTAAAATGATTATAAAATTAAATAGTAATAGTAATAAAAGTACATATGACATGCAATATTATAATAAGCAAATGTGTGGTTATGTTTTATATATGGTAAAGATTCGGCTATTGAGAATTTATCAGCTTTAAATAAATCAATCAATATCAAGAGGGAAATTAATATATATAAAAGACATATATCATGAAAATATATGGGGATGCGTGACCTTCGCACACTAAAGCAATACTCATTTTAAAGAAGGGTGTGATTGCTATAGGCACTCTAGGAAAGAAAACCAAATAATACAAACAGCTGCAGCATATACAAATATTGCAGTTCATAAATAACTCAGTACATCAGCGGGAGTTATGCTTCATGCTTCACAGTAGTTATGCTTCATGAAATAAAGTAGTTTACTTTTTCCCGTATTCTGTCACATTTGATTCTATGTGGGTGTACTGATGAAACATGCTATCAGATTTTGCTACCAACAATTGTTTTATGGGCAGGTTTAGGATAGGGGAATGAATGGACGTTAAAAAAGTCTCAAACCACATGAATATGATGCTGGTACAATCTGATAGGTAACGATTTGTGCTACCTATCTGTATAGCAAAATCTAAGCGGGTAGCACAAATCATCAGAACATGGGCACCAAAACTTTCACAGGAATATCAAAAGTGTAAAAAGCCTACGCATGCACATGCTGCGAGCAGGTTGATCTGCACTCTGCAGCACAATAGCGGCATTGTTGAGGTTTACACCTGCTCATTAGAGACTGCACTGTATGACAATGTGCAATTAGGTTGTAAAAACCTGTTGTTCATATGTTCTATGACCTTTACGCACATGTAATATGTACAAACCTTGAATATTTCAAGATTACCTGAAGATAACTCTCATGAAGTAACGATTTTTACCAGTTTTGGTAAATTTATTACAAATGCTCAAAATTTTTGGAACAAAAATGATTTGTAGTCAATTTCCCTATTTTAAAAGCTCATTATTTATCATGCTTAAAGTTGATATGAAGGTTGCGAGAGTATTTTCTTAATTTGTGACATACATGTTTATCTGAGTGAATCGGCTTCTCGAATGAGAATATCATGTAAGGCGTCCAGGCGGGCAATTGATTGGATCATTGTGGCTTTCTATTGCTGTGATCTCATGTGAGTGAGGTTGTCCCACCTTTATGCCTGTTATAAGAGAAGAGAAGAAATGTTGCTCCAAGGGGCTATTTTGATTCAAATTTACAAGGGGACATGAATTATAATTATAATAACAATAATAATTAAACATTTAACCTATAATAAATAATGCAATATTCCATAAAAACACAATAATCATCCATTTTGATTTCATGGTGACTTTAAATCAAATCATGCTTTGAATCTAATATTGTCAACAGGTTTGAGGGTTAGATTTAAGTTTAAGATGTAGGGGAGCGCGGGGCACAACGTAACGTGGGGCTAGTTGTAACACACTTGTTTTAAATACTTCCACACATGCTAGGATGACGAAACTTAGTGTATTTACTAGTTGCCATATCAACACTATATAGAGAAAAAATTGCGCCAAAATTATTATTTTTTTGGAAGATATCCATAGACATTTATTAAACCATAGCAAAAGTACATTTCTTACTTAAGTTAATTTTTCATCTCTATTTTTTGTGTTTATTTAAAATAAGACAAATCTGATATTATTTTAATCTCCAATATGTTATTTAACAGTTGAGATAGTTCTTTAATGCTTCGCTAACTAGCAGAAGACACTAGTAGGGTTTAAATCCCAGTTGTGCAGGCGGGGCATGTTGTAACACTGCGTTACAATGTGCCCCTATTAGAAATATGCTATATTCTATACTTTTATTAATTTTATTGAGAAAACGTGAGAAAAAGGTAAATAAAGACTGAGAGTCAATGTTCAGAAATGACTAATTATTTATTTGTTTTGAATTATGTTGTATAGCTGTGTTTTCCTGTGTTCGTAGTCAAAACTCAAAAATTAGTTTATATTTAATTATTAAAAATTGCCATTATTTTATATGAAAGAGTTTTTTAATTGTATTTTATTTAGAAAATATTTTAGTTTGTCTTGTATTTTTTTTTATTAGATCAGATAACATTTTAAGCTGTCATATGTCATGTTACAATGTGCCCCTCACATGTTACAATGTACCCCACCTATGGGGCATGTTGTCACATTTCACTTCCATTCTTTCGGGGTATATCCAGAAAAAATTATATAATAAAACAAAACCACATAATTGTACTAGACATGTGGGAAATTAATGTGGGAAAAAATAAATACTCTGAACCATAAGTAGATTTACACAAACTGAGAAAGTCAAAAAGCGTTACTTTGTGCCCCGCTCTCCCCTAATAAATAGCCTATCACTATGAAAATAACTGTGTCTATGAGAGGCCTTATTTAACTTCTAAAGTGTTTGTGTGTGTGTGGGTCAGTTTTGGCTTAATTGTGGAGACAAAATGTCCACAAAGGAACAGTAAAACTTAAATCATCTACATTGTGAGAACCAGTCACACAAAACATGGCTTAATAAGCATACTAAATGACGTCTTAATGAAAATTAAGAAGTGGCTAGATTTAGGGAAGGAATATGAGAAATAGCTCAGTATAAAAACATATCAAGGTAATAAAAGGTTAAATACATGGTAATACAACAAACATGTATAGGCTATGTGCTTTGACTCGAGAGAAGTAAAGAATACACTCATCAGTATAGAGTCTCAGTAAGTCATGCTGGGTTGATGATTGATGCGCATGCGCAGTACATTACCGTGAGGTTTTGCCATTCATTCATTGTGAATTCATGTGATAGCCTGTCTTTCTGTTTCCGTCGTATCGACTTGAATACTATCCCTTCCTGCAGGTCATCTGATTTGACTATTTCCATTTCTCTATTTTTTTAACCAACAGTTTCGTTTACGGAAATGTCCTTAAACGGCTTCATTTAAAACTTCTGGTAAGACTGCGGAACGTCAGCGCGTCAGCGGGCATCACGCCCAGATCTCACATGAATCTCATGCCCTTAAAAGGCGTTTTTCATCGCCTGTTGAGAAAGATCTGTAAAGCCCCACGGAAAAGACAAATCTGCTGCTTTAAATAGCTGTATTAGTCTGACCTCTTATGGTCAACAAGAGGTACTACATTACTCTTCCCAATGACGCAAACAAATTAGTTCGCTGAGCCAACCTGTAAAAACTAGGCTAATTATGAACTAATTACATAACCTATATTTATATATATCTAGCCTACTTGCCAATCTTATGTGCTGTTTTATCTTTAGATAAACAGAAAGATAATGTAATAATTTAGTTCAGGGGTCTTTCAATCTTTCAGATGCCAAGGACATCATCCTAGTGCCCCGTCCTAAAATTTAAAAGCCAGCTATATATATTTTCATGTAAAAATGTGAAAATTAATATTAAAATATGCTTAAAATAGTCATTTGAAAAATATTTAGTTTCGTTACTGTGTTGTGGTATTACTGTGCTGTAGGCGCTCATTTATTTTTAAAATCAATTGATTTGCTTTAATCAATGTTTTGTTAATTTTTACACTTTTTATCTTTAGACTTTTCCACAGATCCCATAGGAATCAATTGTGGCCCCTTGGGACTCCCCTAAACCCAGTTTGAAAACGCCTGATTTAGTAAATTTAACGGCAATGTATACTTTTGTTCTCTGTGTGGTCTTAAAAACCCGAAAGCAAATACTTTTCTATATAGGCTAATCACCATTTATTTGTCATTAACAGAAAGTAGGCCTAAACAAATACTTACAGTACCTAGTTTTAAATAATATTTATAAAATATCATATTAATCTACAAAACTAAGATAAAAGTAGCTACATCAACACCAAACCATCTGGCGTAACAGTATCCTTTGTTTGTATTTTTTTTTGTGTGTAACAAATTCCAACTAATTTGCCTCCAGAAACCAACTAGCAGTCTAGCACTCTGCGGATGACGCAACCTGATCCAGCCAATCACAGCGCGGTTTGAAGTTTCTCTGCAGTCATTGGTCCTCTGCGCGTGATGTAGTGCAGAACCCGGAAATTATTTTTTGTGTGTGTTTACCTGGTGTTTACATCGTGAGTCGAAATGTCAAACTGAACCACTGACCAGGTCTGAAGATCTCACTTCAGTTTTTCAGAACTCAATTGTTCGTTGTATTTCAGAGTTTCCCCTGAGCGCTTGTTTCAGTCAGCAGCTGAAACTAAGCATGTTTTTATGAATTAATTTGTGCCCATGACAGTCAGACTAAATTCCATGAATTAATTCATTTAAGTTGACATTCATTCGTGTTTTCCATTCAGGGTGATGGGGAACACCGACAGTGTTGTAGCGCAGAAACGACTGGCTCGTTTTCGTCCGGATGAAAGACCCGTTATAGAGGGGACATTTGACAGGCTTCATGGAACTGGCTCCTCCGCTTCTTCATCTGGAAAAACGGGGAAGGTTTTATCCCTAGACATGCTGAAGGTAAGGTGAGCAGCTGTGGCATAAGCATTAAACTAATTATGTTAAACCTCAAATTTAATTAATTTGAATTATATTTGTGTATGTGCGTGTATATATTATCCTTAAAAGGAGAGTTCACCCAAAAATGAAAATTCTGTCATCATATACTCACCCTCAAGTTGTTCTAAACCTGTATGAATTTCTTACTTCTGCTGAACACAAAAGAAGATATTTTGAAGAATGCCAGTAACCAAAGAGTTGATGACCCCATTGACTTCCATAGTAATTTCCCCCCCATACGGAGTCAATGGGGTCCATCAACTGTTTGGTTACCCATATTCTTCAAAATATATTTTTTTGTGTTCAGCAGAAGATAGAAATTCATACAGGTTTAGGACAACCTGAGGGTGAGTAAATGTCACGATGACAGAATTTTCATATTTGGGTGAACTATCCTTTTAATGATTTTGTGTCCCGGTGTGATGAACATCACAACACTGTTATTATTGTTAACTAAAACTAAAATGTTTTTGTACTTCAAATAAAATAAATGTTAACTGAAATAAAGATATAAAAAACCCCTTTAACTTATTTTATATTAGCTAGTTGCCAACAATGCAAATACAACATTTCTCATTTTCTTTTATTTGAACTTGATGTACTTACTAAAATAACTAATACTGAAATACAATTGATATATATATAAACAGAAAATATATATTAAAAAAATAAATTCAGAATATTAATAAAAACTATAACAGTTTTTCAGTGTTACTAAAATAACACTGTCTTGAACTGAACGATTGAAAAACCGTAGTGAATTTCCACATATTCCTAAGTCTACCGCATAATTTCTTACCCATCAGTGGGACAATCATAAATCATTGATGTCCAGTTAAATGCTGTCTGAAGTCATTTGTAAGAAGGCTGAACAGTATTGTAGAATATCTAATAATAATCTGCCTAAAAATCAATAATGTAATTGTTATGGCTGGTGAACAGATGCAGATCTGTCAAACATTTTCTCTTTGGATTGCATTTGCAAACTTAAGATACATTGATTTGAACTTTTTGCTGTTTTTTTATTTTTTATTATTTGTTTCAGATGACAATGGGAAAGATGTCCTCAGAATCAATGATAAAGAGAGTATTCCATGGCATACACAGCATTGATCCAGAAGTGCCACTGCCCCCTGGTGATGGTGTAAGTCGTGAGCAGTTGGTTATTTTCCTGGCAGATATTCTCAGAGGAACAGCAGAGGAACGTGCACCTTTGGTCTTGGCAATGGCAGAGGGTGCAAAGGCTACTGCTACCACAGCTGAGCAGATCAGAGGTGTAAGTATCACCAAAATCTAATTATATAAAGGGTTTCAGTATTAAGTGTTATGTACTATTATTTTTTTAGTTTTCACTTTAATTTTAGTTTACGGTTTAGTTGTTATGTGCTTTTGTCATTTTTATTAGTTTTTCATATTTATATATTTTTATATAGATAGAAATATCTCTATATAGATTTAATTAATTTTTATTTCAGTTAAGTTTTAGTAATTTTAGTACTTATTTCATTTAGTTGGCAGGGCATATTTTCTAAGTTTTGTTTAAGTTTTTCAGCTAATAGTTATAATGTGATTTTTGTTTTGTTTATTTCAGCTTCATTTCAATAACCAAAGTTGATTTCATTAACACTGTTAAACATAGGCCTGAAAATATAAACCAACTAGGCCCGGTTTCACAGATAGGGCTTAGATTAATCCAGGATTCGGCCTTAGATCAATTAGGACATTTCTGTAGCTTTTATAAACATGCCTTAGAAAAAAAAAAAACATTACTGGTGTGCATCTTGAGACAAAACAATGGCACTGACATATTTTAAGAAGGATATATCAGTGCAGGTTGCTTTCTGTTAAAACAGCTCAAATGTGTATTTTTTGTCTAGGACTAGGCCTAAGCTCATGACTGTTTAAACCCACAAAGTCAATTTAACAATGAAGCATCAATACAATTTCCAAATAATTTTTAATATCTTATTGTGGTAATTTAATGTTTATGAAATAGTTTGTGGAAGACCTGGTTTCAGCGGCAGTGCAGACTCTAGTCCACAGGGGGCATCTGCGAGGTTGGCAACCCGATCGCATGGCTGATGGCCATCAAGGGGTTAAACTGCTGTCAGAACATTTGACCTCTGAATTAAAATCTTCAGGTTTGTATCAGAATCACAGTAAATGCTGTTTTAGATTAAATCCAAATGAAAATGAATGAAGTGTATTTTTAAATAATGTGAATGTGAACCATTTGGATAAATCTCTTAAATAAGAGGTGTTCTTTTAGTAGTATTTATATACTATTAAAATATTTATTAATATTTTGAATTAGCTTTTATTTTTATATTTTACAATTTTATGCTTAGTAATTTTTAATAGCTTTTGTTTTTGCTTAACGCTTTACAATAATTCCATTTGTTAACATCAGTTATCTACATTAGTTACATGAACTAACAGTGAAAACATGATTCTAAAGCATTTATTAATTTTAGTTAGTTAATTTCAACATCAAAAATTGTATCTTTTAATATTATTTAATGGACCTGAGCTAACATGAACTAACAATGAACAGCTGTATTTTTATTAACATTAATGTATTAACTAACATTAACTAATGGGACCTTATTGTGAAGTGTTACCTTGTTTTAACTAACAGTTGCAGTGCACAGCAAGAGGATTATTTAATATAATTAGTCCTTATCGCTTCAATAGACCAGAGTACGTGTGACATTCCATGTCTGGAAGACTGGATTTTCCGGATCCCAGCAATGGCCATGTTCTTGGAGCTTCTGATTGGTGAGGGGCTAGGAGTTGGTTTGCCCTCTCGTCCTCCCCCAACTCTCTTGCCCCCGTGTCGGTACGCTCCCTGGAGTGACCTCCGATGTATCTTGAATCTACCTCTTCTGATGTTCCTGTCCCCTCAACTACCAGAGGGACATAGCGCCCCCTGGAGGTTGTTATTCTCTACAAACATACACGGGGAAAGCTTCACCCGATTGGTGGGCAACTGCAAAAGTCGGGGTCCCACTGTCATGTTGGTAAAAGACACTAAAGGTCATATCTTTGGTGGCTTTGCGTCTCAAAGCTGGGAGGTCAAGCCTCAGTTTCAGGGTGAGTTCAGAAGGATTAAACCATATACAATGTTATGCTGTGTTCATGCCATGTCATAATTGTGGTAATTATGAGATGATAACCCAGAGTCGGAGCCATTCACATCCTCGGATTCAAAATTATGTGTTTCTACGGCAACACCGTCAGTGCCAAAATGGCTCTGTAGCAGTCAGGTGGTACATCGATATATACACTCTTAGATCAAAGGACAGTGTAAAAGTAACCCCATTCCGTGGGAAAACTACTGGCTTGAACTATGGGTGATTTATAGGTTCAAATAGAGCCTGCTTTAAGGTAGCTATTTTTTAACTGTTAATGCTTTATTGTCATGTTAATTTGCCCTAAATTCAACACAAGAGAGATTTTCTTCACACACAGTATGAGTTGCAGTCTGAAGACGTTTTTCCGCACCATTTTGATTGACAGGATATTATTGGCCCTGATCATCAGCTGCTTTTTCACGAGTTCACACTTACATATAATTTTGAGGGAGTAAGATTTAATGCGTATTTGGCGTGCTGTCCGGAGGGAGGGCTCCGAGCTCGGAATTCAGCCCGAACCCAGAGTACTCCCCCCGCATGTAAGTGTTTAGAACTAGAAGTGTGGAGAAGGGGTGGTGGGGGGATGCTGCAAACTGTCAATGGATCGACGTAAGACTGCTGAGTCTATATATACCCTCTTGTCATTGATTGCTGAGTGCTATCCACTCGTGTTAATTATCTGAACATGCACCTCCCGAACTTAGTTAATAAAACTTCATTAAATAGTTGGCCGATACATCGGTGCATCTCTACCAAAAAGGTTCTATATGGGATAAATTCAATAAGGAGAAGTGTCTTAAATGTTTACAAAAGTCGCTTCTATATATGAAGTGCCTCACAGAACCCTTTAAGGTTCTATATAGAACCTTTTTTTTCTAAGAGTGTCAGAGTTTACAAATTGTAATTACAAGTTCTATGAGGCCATGAACGCTTACAAAATCTCGTAATTAGTTAATTCTGACATGGTGTGAACACACCTTTATACATTACAATCAATGTTTTCTTCTTTTTGCACTAGGCGATTCCAGGAGCTTCCTCTTCTCTATTTCTCCCTACATGCGAGTGTTCACCTGTACAGGCTATAACAATCATTACATGTACTTGAACCAGGGCCAGCAGACCATGCCAAATGGCTTGGTGAGATCAATATTAAACAGTGCTCAAGGCTTTACAATACCATGGAGCAAAACAAAACTACATTGTTACTTCTCTTTTTTAGGGTATGGGTGGTCAGCATGGCTATTTCGGCTTGTGGTTGGACTGCGATTTTGGACACGGCCACAGCAGGGCTCGACCACGGTGCACTACATACGGCAGTCCTCAGCTCTCAGGAGACGAGGAATTCAAACTGGACACCGTGGAGATGTGGGGCGTTGGGCAGCTACCTGAAGAACAGGAACAGGTCTGTGATAATATGCTGAATTTTATAGTTTTTTGGGTTTGCATTTTTGATACTAAAAAATTGAAATGCAAAATTGAAATGTTCCTGATCTTGACATTCAGGATGAGAAGAAGAAAAGCATACTAGATGCAGATCCTGAAGTACAGGCCATGATGGAAATGACAGGGAAGACCCTGCACAGCCAAGGCCTCCGAGAACCTGAGGAGGATGAGGGACAGTGAGGATGGAAAAAAGATGAAGACAACATGGAGATCAAACTAGCAGTGTTTCTTTTAAGTGTTTGGTTTGGTTTGGTTTGGTTTGTGTTTTTACACTAATATGAATGATGAAGAAACCACACTGTTAAGAACCACTTATTAAGGTGTTATTACACTGCAGTTTTTATGTGGATATGCAAAATCAAGGAGCTGGTTTCCTGCTTTCTGTGAAATATTAAAATGTGCACACAAGATGTTCTGCCTGACTACTGTTTAACACTGAGTATTGACAATGTGTGACTGGATTCTACATTTCTTATCAAATATCTGGTCATTATGTGGTTGCATTTTGTCTTGACTGATAACTTTAGTGTCTGTAAACTGAAAGATTGGAAAATGGAAATTATTATTAATGGTGCTTGCCAATGTTATTGCTCATACTTAAACTTTGGCACGCTACTCCTCACGCACCATTTGTCGTAGACCCATCAATGAAGTGTCAAATCGACCAGTTTATTGAGGAGAGGTGTGCTATGACTTTTATAAGCCATTGGGTGTACGATGTTCGTCCAGTGGGCGATAAATCAGCCGAAAAAAGTTCCATAGACTTAACATTAGCAAAAAATTTGAAAGATCATATCTTTGGATCAGAAGGTCAGAGAGACTTGGGGTTGGGCTCTTTTGACTCGGCCTATCAAGCAGCTTCATAACAACTTCAACTTCATAGCCACGCCCTAGCAGCCAGTTACGGGACCCTAGTAACCATTAAACAACATTAACAAGCAAAATCTCAGCACCAGAACATTGTAGAAACACAGAGTTGGCCTTTTTCGACTCAGACTGGCAAACAGTCTTTAAATATCAAGCCATAAACTGTATAAGCAAACCCTAGTAACCATAAAGATTACCCTAGAAACCGTACAATCACATGAATAAGCTATATCTCAGAGAATATATTATAGACTAGACATATGGGCTCGTTTGTTTCGGTTGGGAAACCAGTCTGTGAATATTACCATGGTAACTGTATAGCCACACCCTAGCAACCGAGTGCCGAGTTTTGCCACTGTAAGCACCACTCACATTTTTTTCAGGAAATGTACATTATAGTTATTATTATTATTTTCTTATGAATTGTTAAAACCCAGAAAGCACCAAATACATAAATGTAATTCTCAGAATGAAAATGTAAAAGAATTACTATTGATTGACAATGGGAAATTACAAAACCATGTAATAATGGCAATTAAAAAAAAAAGGAACTTTGTTTCCACAATAATTTGACAGTAAAGTGTAACTTTGATAGATGCTGTAGGCCTACTGGAGTTTCCAGCATGCATCGCTGTATTAATAAAATGTGCAGATTACTGTTTATTGTTTGCTGCTTTTAGTAATGGTTCTTTTGCAGTCACTCACTGTTTTTAATATTATTAAACAATGAACAATCCTAATAATGTACTATACAACATGGATATTAAATAAGTGAACCACTTTGGTTTTTAGGTCGAAATTACACTTTTTCAAGATGAAGTGAGTGGGTTAGATATTTACAGTGGGTTATCATGGTAGCCTAATACTTTGTATTTTTTGCATCCAGATGATAAATATGTTACCCAACAGTCTTCTAATCAGATTTTTGTTCATGCATTCTTAATGCAAATGAACAGTGGAATGCGCGCGGTGGAAAGTAATGCTATAAGAAAAGAACGTGACTTGAATTCGACATTCTAGGCTACGGAGCCTTTTTCTCATTCGCATGTTTAAAGAAATAAACATGAGAATAAGATCAATCATTCATTACTCAAACATCAACATAATTTTGGACGACAACATTTTCTTCTGACAGCCAGCGCCCAGCTGCGAGCAACAGGTGCTTTCATTTTCATATCACCTCCTCAAAAGTTTACTTAGAAAGTATGTCCATTTTTATACTTTGCTTTAAGGCATTCCGTTTGCATTTAGAGTTATACATTTAGTTTTCACAGAGTCATTAATAGGTTGTTAATGATTATGAACATAAAACACTAAATTAGAAGAACTTCGTGATGTCATGATTACGTCAATACGGGCAACTAGCGACTGAAACACAACCTGAATACACACAGAAATAAACGCTTCTCCAAGTATCAGGGTCTCACGTTTTTTGGCACATTTACACAGGCACAAAGACACAAGTTTGACAGCGTGGTACACACATCGCTATCTCTTCCCTGGGGATTTTGCATAGATATTTTTGCTTCCGGATTTTTTTTTATTCTCAAAATGTTCTCTTCACTTCCTTGTGTTAAGCGAATAGAGGAACTGACCACATTGTGACTAGACTGATCATAGAGATTTTTTCAATACTGCATTAGGCTATTTTTTATTTTTAAAATGAGAATTAGTTAGACTACAGCAGGCGGTTTTCGAAGTGGTCATTGATTGTCTTCTCTAAACTTGGGTAAGTATTTTTTTAATTTGGATGTTTGGATGTTTACATTACGGAGTATTACAGTAGCTGTTTATGTTTGTGTACATTTGATTTAAAGGCCTACATTTTTGTTTATGAAAAATACACTGATAAAGTTAAAGGCGTTTTATAAAACTAAATATGAGTTGAAGCTCCTTTAGTTTTCCCATTTATCATCAATGGGAAAATTGATACTTGAAAATCTGCAAATATTTGCAACAAAATGCACAATAAGTAATGCACAAAATTGTTCTATACATATCCGTGGTCTATAAAAAAAAGCTAATTCTGCAAAAGCAGATGTGCCTCCTCTGCCTCTTGTTGTAAATGATAACAATTACGTATTCTACTTACAGTAAAGACAAACATTTACATTTACATTTACAAAGCATATACATTTTCTGACACTGTAGAGCAACAGATCTTCACTTATTCTTATCTTGTTATCATTTGTGTAAACAATTTTGGTTTGTTAATTGGTTCTTTTATCTTGGTGCTTGTCTTTATATGTTTGGAAAGACAAAGAGAATGGTCTCTCTTTCACACAGAAAGCACAAAATGGAAGAATTGAGGGTGTGAAGGTGATGTACAAAGGTTTCTGAATGGAAACCACATTGAGTTTACTGGGTTAATGATTTACTTTTAAAGAGGGACTTGCTTTTGGACACTTCCACAGTACTCAGCTACTCATTTGCAATGCAAATATTGGCTTCTATGGGGAACGAGACATGAAACATCTATTTTGCTTGCCATGGTTCAACAGTTTGGAAAACTGACTTGTCTCTGAAAGGTGTACTGTTTAGTCACAGATAACTGATGGTGATATTCCTCCTTAGGTTTTGATAATTTCTATTATCAGAGCTGACATGCATGATTGGGAAATTACAGTATTAACGTTGTCTTCCTCACAAATTGTACTTCTTTAAACCCAAAACTGTAAAGAGGAATCAATTGTTCTAGAAAATTCTGTTTAATGAGCACTTGTTTCATTTGACAACTTAAAAAGCTTCAGTGAATGTATTTGCTGTTGTCTATGAAACAGTAGCTGTATAATCCATTCAATAACTTCCATGCTTTTCACAACACGATGGATTAATTCAGATACAAGTATTTCAGGATATTCATCACTCATCCTCTTGTCGTCCCAAACCTGTTTCAAAACTTGAATGAATTTCTTTCATCTGCAGAACACAAAAACAATATTTTGAAGAATGTTTCAACCTGAAAGTCACTGCAAACCATTGGATGGGCAATGAAAACACTGAGACATTTTTCAAAATATCTTCTTTTGTGTTCCAGAGAAGAAAGTCATACAGGTTTTGAAACAACATGAATTTTTGAAACAACAACAGAATTTTCATTTCAGTTAATGTTTGATTTGTTCCATGCAGTATCTTGAAAAATTTGAATATCAAATACTCTGTTGTGTTTTGATATTCAAAGTACAGACATTTCCAGCCATATAATTCAGTTGTACAGAAAGCATACCTGCCAAGTATCTACATATGCACCATGAGACTACATGTGTACCTGCTGTACTGAATAAGTATATATAAGTAACCACCTGTGGCCGTTTGTTTTTGCCAGTGTGTGACCAAAGGCAGAGATGGCAGGCCGCACTCAGCAGGGAGACCTGACCGAGTACAGGAAGAGTACCATTAAGCGGGACTTGGAGATGGGGATAGTGATGACCGTGTACAGACAGAGGATGGAGAGGCTTACCGTGCAGGTCATCATGGAGACGCGACAGGTGGCCTGGACGCGCACCGCCGACAAGACAGAAGGAGTGTGTGAGTACCTTGCCTCAAGTTAATTTCTTGCATTTACACTTACCTTTACATTTAAGCTGTACGTTGTTTCTGTATGTGTAAAGAAAATAACCCATGTTTGTTTTACCATTTAAGCTACATTAACTTTATGATAAATGTTTATTAGTAGTGCTGTAAAATTGATTAATTGCATCCAACAGAAAAGTTTAGAAATATATATATATATATATAATAATGAATAATTACATACACACAGACACATGCGCGCACACACGCACACACACACACACACACACACACACACACACACACACACACACACACACACACACACACACACACACACACACACACACACACACACACACATGTCTGGTTCACTATCTTTGTGGGGATTCTCCATAGACTTAATGGTTTTTATACAGTACAAACTGTATATTCTGTCCCCTTACACTAACCCTACCCCTAAACCTACCCATCACAGAACACTTTCTGCATTTTTACATAAAAAAAAAATACAATTTAGTATGTTTATTTACCCATTCCCCTCATGGGGACCGCTGGCTGGTCCCCACAATGGAGGTGATCTCAGGTTTTACTATCCTTGTGGGGACATTTGGTTCCCACAATGTAATATAAATCAAACGCACACACACACACACACACACACACACATACAAACCTTTTTATGTTAGATGCGGTTAATTTTAATTAATCGGTTTGACAGTACTATTTATTAGACAATTAATACTTAATAAGTTATTGTGTGTCTTTGGATGTTACAAATATGTGGCCATATAAAGTGGCGTTAAATTATATAAATTATTTTAGGACCCCCTCGAAAACGAGATGGTGCATCTCAAGGGGTTTATCCTAATAAATAAATTTGAAATATAAAAACATATCTAGGTTTTTTTTTCATTTAGCAGACAATTTTATCCAAAGCAACATACTGTATAAATGATGATCGTCACAAGCAATTTATCAAAAAATTTTGCGGTACACATATTCAAGGAATGCATTTGTATTTTAAAGGAATATTTATTTGAAAGTTAAAAGCATGTTAATATGTTCTTTTTAAATTTGGGTTTAAGCTATTGTTTTACAGAAATTCATGAATGAATTACTACTATTCAAAGGTTTGCGGTCGGTTCGATTTTGTAATATTTTTGGTAAAAAAAAATCTTGTACGCTCATCAAGGCTGCATTTATTTGATGACAATACAGTTAAACCGTAATATTGTGAAATTTTATTACAACTTTTTTACATATATATAAAAAAATATTTCTGTGAAGCTAAAATTTCAGCATCATCATTACTCCAGCATTCTAATATGTAGATTTGGTGCTCAAGAGCTATTTCTTATTATTATCAATTTAGAAAACACTAAATTTTTGTGGAAAACCATTATACATGATAAATAGAAAGTTCAAAAGACCAGTATTTATTTAAAATAGAAATCTTTTGTCACAATGTAAAAGTCTTTATTGTCCTTGCTGAATAAAAGTATCACTTTAAGCATAAAAAAAACTCTTGAACGGTTTTATATAAAAATCCCACGGATAAATTTAATAGTGAGATGAACTGACCATCAACTTCAACATTCCAGGTTGATCTGTTAAATAATAGAGAGCTGATTTCAGACAGTAATCATAGGCTGTCTCTAAGTGAGCTACTTCGCTGTCTCCATGGGCAGCAACAATCTAAACTCATATGGCACCATGATCTTGTAGGAGGACACTTTTGGGGGTGTGGCCAGTGAACTGACTGTCTGTTGCCAGTAATTATGGTTGCCTGTAGTGCCATCACACCCGTCTCAACCAATGAAGTGCCACTTCCAGTTTCAACTAATCTTTCTTTTTGTTTCTTTTGTACATGACTCCTTGTGCATCATACTTTGCATGATGTAACATGTCTTGTGCCTTGTCATGGTGCTTCTGATATTTACATATATTCATATATTTATATATATAAAAAACATACATTTATATTTAATTCAAAACTCTTCCCCACAGGAATTATCTCTTTCTTTTAATCAGATGTTGTTTTAGTATTTTGTTATATACTATTATAGTATTTTTTGTATTTTGAATTAGCATTTATTTGTATATTTTTTACAATTCTTTTTTTTTTATCAAGTTTTTCATCTTATATTTTATTTCAGTTTTTTTTTTCAAGAAACGAAACGATTTTTAATAATTTTACTTTTAGTTAACAATAACAACACTATGATTGCTGTCTGTTGATCTGATCTGAATACTGTCAGTATATAGAGTATGTTTATGTTGCAATCTCATTTTTGCAGTGGACCTTTTTGAGATCCGGGAAGTACGACCAGGAAAAAACTCCAAAGAATTTGATCGATTCAAGGACACCAAGGATAAAAATACAGACCCCAACACATGCTTTACCATATTCTATGGCTCTCAGTTTGTTCTCAACACTCTCAGTCTGGGGGGTATGTGTGCTTTTTATACATTACATATTCTAAGTTATAAAACCATATAAAGATAGGGTAGGCAATTTTGAACATGCTAGCAATAGCACAGTGCTCTCCAAAGCCACGCCTCCTTCAAAACACATTAACGCACACAGCAGCATCTGCAAAAAGTCACGAGATGAGAGATGTTAAATTACCTCATGTCTCAAAGCACATAACATTACAATAATAATGAACATAAACAGCTTACAGAGCTCTAGTTGTACCACCTAGCCTAGCCTGAGACTCTTGAGAAGGCCACTTCCTTTCTTTCAATATACATTTTAGATTTATTTGATATTTTGATATGTATAGACTACATTAAAACACATTTTGCTTACCTGAGTTAACGGACATTCCATTATTTGGCTGGTTTAGAAATGACTGTTAAAGGAAGAACTTAAATTTTCTGTGGAAAAGATTGCATTGTTTTTAGCGCTGATAGTGTTTGCTGTTCCACAGCTGATTCAGTGGAGGATGCAGAAAAATGGCTGACAGGACTGGAGTTACTCAGACAGGAGACACTGGTGGCTCACACACCAGAGATTATAGAGAGGTACACACACACACACACACACTTACAGAGAGTGTACCTTGTGTATCTATGAACCGTAACCCAAATCATTATGTTTGTTTCATTCTTTGTTTTACTGTAGTTGGCTGAGGAAGCAGATGTACTCGGTTGATCAGACAAAGAAAAATAGGTTCTCTTTCTCTTTCACCTGCTTCTCACCCAGTTTCATTGCAGTTTTCGTTTAACCTCTTTACCAATCTTTAATGCTTTTTCATGTCTCTCACAGCATTACCTTGAAAGAGCTCAAATCTCTTTTGCCACAAATGAACTTCAAAGTACCAGGTGGACGTTTTTTGAAGGACAGAATTTCGGTATGAATGATTCATTGTATACACATCATCTTGACGGAAGTGAATGCTTTGCATCATATGGAAAACTTTATGGCAACTGAATTGGAACATTTCCTCTCCTGATGTTTTGCAAATGATGATCTGTGTTTATCCACAAGTTTTAATATACACATATACTACAGTAAATATATATATATATATTTTTTTTTTTTCAAAGACATGTTTAGTTAATGGCTTTGCACTAAAAGTATAAACTTCATAATTTCAGGCGGTGGGAGCAAAGAAAGAAGTCCTGGATTTTGAGCAATTTCACAAATTCTACAATCTTTTGATATTTGAAAACCAAAAGATGGTAAGAGTGCAGTTTAGTTTTGCTGAATAAAATATGCTTTGGGTGTAATTTATATATATATATAAGCTTATATATATATATGCTTATATAAGCATACACTACTGTTCAAAAGTTTGGGGTCGGTAAGATCATTTAAAAAAAAAAAACTCTTATACTCACCAAGGCTGCATTTATTTGATCAATATACACTAAAAACTGCAATATTGTGAAATGTTATTACAATTTGAAATAACTGTTTTATGTTTTAATATATTTTAAAATGTAATTTATTCCCATAATGGCAAAGCTGAATTTTCAGCATAATTACTCCAGTCATCAGAGTTACATGATCCTTCAGAAATTCTATGCTGATTTAGTGCTCAGGAAAAAATTATTATCAATGTTGAAAACAGTTGTGCTGCATGATATTTTTGTGATTGGCAGATGGCATTATAACCGTAAAACATATATTTTCATTTATTTGAAATAGAAATCTTTTGTAACATTATAAAAAACTTCACTGTCATGACTTAACTGAATAAAAGTATTAACTTCTTTGGGGAAAAACTTTTGGACCCTTAACTTTTGAAATATATATATATATATATATGTTACTTACTTATGTTGAATGTTGCTTGTCATTTTGTAGATTCTAGAGGAGTTTAAAAAGGAGTCGTGTGCTTTCATCATGGGGTAAGAAACTGTCCATTATTTTGGTTGAATCAGTTCTTTAAATGTGCATCATGTGGTCATGCTAATGTTCTCATTCTTATTATTTTGCATTTTTTTCTCTTCAGTATCAACGATCTGCCTATTCAACTCTCCGATTTCCAAAGATTCCTTTTATATCAGCAAAGAGTAAGATTGATATATGTATTTGTATACTTCCTGCTCATCCATCCATGCATTCAGTTGTTTAAGACTGAAATCAGAATCATATTATTTATAACATTATATAACATTTATTTTAGCACAGTTTCACAAGTAAGTGAACATGGGGTGAATTTTAAATCATTTTAATCTCTCTACTTTAGTTTGTCGATGTGGCATTATCCTGACATTATCACACAGTCAATCTAGCTGTATTTATATATTGTATATACCTGTCATCTACAGTATATATATTTCATTTAAATTCTATTTGTTTTGTTAAGAAAATTCTGTGAATTTATTTTGTAGGATACATGGGCCAACAACCTGAATCTAGTCAGAGAGCTGATGACTATATTTATTGATGACACCATGAGGAAGACTAATGATCCAGCCTTTACTGTTGAAGAGGTACATCTTATAGAGATCTGTTTACTCTATGATCATTTATATTTGCAGGTTATGTGTTTATAGAGCTTTTCTCTCTGTCTTTCTAGTTCCTCAGTTTTCTCTTCTCCAAAGAAAACTCAATTTGGGATGAGAAGTTCTCAGAGATTAGCCCACTGGACATGAACAATCCTCTGTCTCACTACTGGATCAACTCTTCTCACAACACGTCAGTGCTGCTGTTCTTCATGCTCATGACACACATGCAGCTCCTTCTCGTCATGATGAACTTCCTGTGTTACTTCATGTGTTTTGCTTTTTTCACAGATATTTGACTGGAGATCAACTGCGCAGTGAGTCGTCAACAGAAGCTTATGTGCGCTGCCTGAGGCTCGGCTGCCGCTGTGTTGAGTGTCAGTGAACCATACCCTCATTTCTACATAAATACTTTTGAGTTCTCTGCTAAACTAATGCAGGTCCCTTTCTGCTTCATTGTTAGAGTATGCATTGATGAGAATAATACATTGAAATCTGAAATCAGTGGGAGTCAGTATGATGACTGTTTTCTTTTTATTTATTTTTTTATTCAGTGGACTGCTGGAGTGGTCCAGATGAACCTATTATATACCATGGCTGGACCAGAACCTCCAAGATAAAGTTTAAGGATGTGGTTAAGGCCATCAATGATCATGCTTTTGCAACATCTGAGTTAGTCATCAGCAACACACACATTCACACATTTATTTGGTGACATTCTTGGGAAATGGGCGAATTTAACAAAACCTTTAAAGAACATGCCCGGGTCATAATGTGTCCCCTATTTAAAAGAAATAAGCAGTTATATTTTGCATAAAGACAATTAAGACTAGTTTTATAGATTATTTGCATTGTGACATTATTTTTATGACAATAAAACAAACTTTCCCCCTAAATTGCCATTACTGCTACATGAAAAAAAGAAATCATTAAAATGTACATTTTAAATGTAAAGTGTTATAAAGCATGGGTAGAATTTGTTGCCATTTAGTCCGTCATGTTTGACATTACGTCGATACTGACATTGGGATCTCACTTGGGAGCCCAATCACCAATCACCAATAGTAAGAAATGCGATGCGAGCGTCAGGCTTGAGAATACTTTCACAATGCACAGACATTTTCATAGTTTTCATTGTCTTCATGCCAAATATAATTATAAAATTATTACACACAGTTTTAGTTTTTTTGGAAATGCACAGAATTTATGAAGAATGTTTATGAACGGGTATACTGTTTGCAGGTATCCTGTGGTGCTGTCCATAGAAGAACACTGTGACATCAAGCAACAGAAAATGATGGCTCAGGTGTTCAAAGATGTTTTCCAGGACAAGCTTCTGATGGAGCCACTGGAACCAGAAGCAGAACAACTGCCATCACCAACCCAACTGAAGGGCAAGATCATCCTCAAGGTAGAAAAGCTTCACTGGATAATCCTGCATCCTTTCAGGTTACAATGCAATACCAAGCCACAACAATCAATGTTTTGCTACTAACTTTTTCATACAGCACAAGAAACTGAATCTTGATGGGACTTTTGGCAAAAAGGATATACGAAAAGGAGATAAGCAGGGAGAGCTCTTCATCTGGGATCCAATAGATGAGGTGCCAAAATCCAGTTAACATCATCATGGGCTCGTGTGGTTGTTTCATCTTATTTCAGTTGCCTTAATTGATTATGAGTGTAATTTCTGTGTGACCGTGTCCGTGTGCAGAGATGGTACAAGCACTACTGTGTGATCGAGAACAAGACATTGTATTATGCTGAGGAGAATGATCTAGAGGACGATGTTGGAAAGGTAAATCACTGAGACTCAATCACAGAATGAGATTCACTTTAAAATGCCACAAATTAAGGAAATAAACTGTGTAATTCAAATGTAAAACCTCTCCTCAGTCGTCCCAGGGAGGTACAGAGCTTCATCAGTCAGAGCCCTGGTTTCACGGGCGTATGTCAGAGGGCAGACAGACTGCCGAGAGACTGCTGCAAGAATATTGTGCAGATTCGGGTGGAGTTGACGGAACGTTTTTGGTGCGGGAGAGCGACACCTTCGTCAATGATTGCACCCTCTCATTCTGGTAATGTAGGCCTGTTCTCATTCTCTTCAAAGAGGGAGGAAAGATTGGGTTTTTTTATTCCCTATTTTCTCTTTTTTTATTGTCTTTACAAATGGAAGATGTAGGGAAAATGCAGCATATGCAGTTGATATGGGTCATTCCTATTATGCAGTACATTTTCATGTCCCATCATAATGTTAGATAAAATACTAGATAAAATATTAATCTGGCAGTTGTTTAAGACTGAAATCAGAATCATATTATTTATAACATTATATAACATTTATTTTAGCACAGTTTCACAATTAAGTGAACATGGGGTGTATTTTAAATCATTTTAGTTAGTTCATCCAAAAATGAAAATTCTGTCTTTACTCGCTTTCAAGTTATTCCAAACCTTTATGAATTTCTTTCTTCTGCTGAACATTGAAAGAAGATATTTTGAAGAATGTCTATAACCAGACAGTTGATGGACCCCATTGACTTTTTCCCCCTACATACTATTGAAGTCAATGGGGCCAATCATCGGTTTAGTTTCCTACATTCTTCAAAATATCTTCTTTCGTGTTCAGCAGAAGAAAGAAATTCATACAGGTTTGCAACAACTTGAGGGTGGGTGAGTAAATTACTGTATGACAGAATTTACAGTTTTGGGTGAACTATCCTTTTAACTTTAAGTTGACACCTTCTTGTTAGCTAGTTCGCAAACAGTAATTTATATTTGTATTGATATTGTACTCAAATTACTGTACTAAAATCAACACAATACAAATACATTATCAATTGTAATCAATACAAAACAAATACAATAAAACAGTTTGAGCATGTCATAATGACATCATCCTCCAGGAAGTTACTCTCAATGTCTCACTGACCAGTGACTAACTTTAGCACTTTGTTTATCCTGTTAGTTTAATTTTCGTTTACATTGTGTAAATGATTCAGAATTAAAGGTATAGCGGAGGATTTTCTTTTTCCGGGTGGATCATCAAGACTATTGGTCCTCCTAAGTGTCAATCATTCTGGTGATATGTTTACGTAAGGCCGTCGTACGTGCTCGTGCACACGATTCACACGATGGCGTGCGCTCAAAACATAGGTTGGGCTTCCCACTGATGCCTCAGTGGCAAAGTTTCTACTTGACAGGTAAAGTTTGGCATGCTATTTGGAGAAATCCATTTAAAATCACTGCTAGTAAAAGTTCATGTAAGCTATGATTAGCTCGTGCATACGTTTAATAGGCGTTCCCTCTCGGGAGCAGGTAGAGTGTTGCGCATGTGCATTTTTTCAAAATTTTCTAAAATTCGGGAAAATCCTCCGCTATACCTTTAATACATTTATGTGCCTGATGTTGACCAAAGTATATTTCTGAAAGAAATACCCTTTTATAGAAATACTTCCATTACAATGCATTCATATGGTGCTGCATAACAAGAATGACCCATATTATTCATATTAATTACTTTTTTCCTTTGGTCACAATTATACAGAAATGCACATTTTGCTAAATAAATTCACTGTGTGGTCTTTGCAGGCGCAGCGGACGAGTTCAGCATTGTCGAATCCGTTCCTGCATAGAAGGAGGTCACACTGTCTATTTCCTCACAGAAAACCTGCATTTCCCCAGTGTGTATGCGCTCATCCAGTATTACAGGGAAAACCTGCTCCGCTGTCAAGATTTCTACCTGCGCCTCACCGAACTTGTGCCTCGACCAGACCAGCACCTGCGTGAAGGGTTAGTCGATACTTGATGTGCACAAACAACTTCATGCTGTTTACCACATCCCGGCCAGCAGGGCTGTAGAAGACCACGTGGTCAGGCTTGCAGCCTCTCCTAACGCTCACTACAAAATGCAGGCACATCGTAAATGTGAAGCTGTGGTTTTTTTTTGTCTTCAGGTGGTTTTACAGTAACTTGAGTCGAGGTGAGGCGGAGGACTATCTCATGAGGATCCCTCGAGATGGAGCCTTCCTCATCAGACAGAGAGAAGATTCAGAATCTTACGCCATAACCTTCAGGTGCTGCTCTGTTTTCCATCTCTTCGTTAGCATTGCTTTTTAAGATTGTTTTTTAAAACACGTAACCCCTAGTATTACACTCAAGTTGTCCATCCATTCACATCCCATCATGTGGAGAGATTTGTATTTATATATGCTGAATGTATATGTACTGTATATAAATTCATGTCATTTTATTAAACCAATTAACAGTTAGTGATTTAAATACATTATTTAAAAACAACTAATCATTTAATAAAATAATAAAAAAAAATGTTTAAAAATAAACTTTTTTGATACTTTATTGGGTCACCACTTGATTTCCAATACGAGTCCTGAAGCAAAATGTGCTGTTACTTTTCTAAGTGGTTTTCAAACAGACAAAAACAAAAAATCCCATAGACTTGGTTTAGTGTGGATCATGCTTCATGAACCATTTATTATTTTAATTATTTATCATTTATTATTTAAAAACAAGTATTTTAAACCGTTGAAGTGCAGTAAGCAGTGAAAGACAGCTCATTTCGCTATATGCGCATGCTGTCAGAGAGACTGTTTCTCATCGCTGTCTGAGACGCGCACATATAAAGCTGCTGTTCACAAAGCGCGAGAACTGAACTGAGTGCTTTTTGCCAACTAAATGAGCTTGAACGGTTAAATACACATGCTTATGAGTCAAAGACTTGACCATGTCTTTGCAAGTAAACGTAGTGATTTATGTCTTAAAGTGACAGCATCCAAATTTACCTGCTGTCATTATTAAAGGGTTAGTTCACCCAAAAATGAAAATTCTGTCAGTAATTACTCACCCTCACGTTGTTCCAACCCCCGTAAGACTTTCGTTCATCTTCGGAATACAAATTAAGATAATTTTGATGAAATCTGAGAGCTGACTCACTTTTTCATACTTTAAAAGTATCAAAAGCAAAAATAACTATCGTGATATAAATCGTTATCTTGAAATAAAATTACTCATCGTGATATAATAATTTGTTCATATCGCCCACTCTTACAGTCTTTTTGTGTTTTATGTGCTGAAAATGAACATCAACATTTGTGAGATTTATTTCAACAGTTTTGAGGTTGAATAAAACTTTTTTTTTTGTCACTGCATAATAATGACCTGTGAATTTATGTTGGATATTAAATGTTCTTATGTGTGTTTTTAATGGGAGATTTGTGGATACAGTAATTCATTTAGATTTGTACGGAAATATTTTTTTCTAAATTAACTGTAATTGTTTTCAAAAAATCAAGACATCCCTGAAGCTCAATTCATCCAATTCATAGCCTCAAAACTGTGGCAAAAGACCCACAGTAGCACATTGTTGTTGGTGTTTATATTATTTAGTTAATAATTATTGTAATTCATTGTGGGTTTTATTTGCTGAAACAGAGGTGAAGGGATGGTGAAGCACTGCCGGATACACAAAGAGGGATCTATGTACGTGCTGGGCACCTCTAGTGAGTTTGAGAGCCTGGTGGAATTGGTGGACTATTTCCGAAAGAAACCGTTATATCGGAAGATCAAACTCCGCTACCCAGTCACTCCAGAACTAGTTGAGCGCTTCAGTTCGGTAAGAAAAAAATATTGTTTCTTTTGGAATAGAAAATACTTTTTGGTTACTTTATTTTAAGGTGACTGTGTTACAGTGTAAATATAATATTTAACTACCGGTATATGTACTTACTATTGGGTAAGGATTAGGGTTTGGTTTAGGATTAGTTGCATGTAATTATGCAGAATTTATAGGTATTACTATAGTAACTACATGTAACGTGTAACGAGGACACTGTAAAATAAAGTGTTAACCACTTTTTATACAACCCCATACTGCGGACTGTACTGAACACTGTGCAGTGATTGTACAACAGTTTTTCTTTGAGTGCATTGTCTGCATACACTCTTCAAAGTGAACAAGGGCATGTGCACCTCTTCCTTTGCTACGGCCACAGTTTGCATGTCACACTTGCATCCTTTCATCTGTAGTAGTTATTTTGGTCTCTTCTCCTTTTTCCAATCAAAGTTCAGACCAAAAGTTCTGATTTAGTTGAACAAGTATAATATGCACTAAGGTGTCATTGTTTTGTGTAAATGTGTTCAAGGAGACATATAAACTAAAACATGTCTCTTTTTTCACTTCTTGAGGATATGCTAATGTCCCCGACACACGCACACATACGTCGCAAAAGCACATTCCTGATGTCACAATGACTTCTTATATAGCGAAATATTTTTCACAATTTAAAATTTCTAATTATTATTGAAAACAGATATTTTTGTGGGGACTAATCAGACATTTAAAATGTGTAGATTATAGATTTTGCTTGGCTTAAGTCTAATGTGCAGGGAAAAATGTCTAAGAAATGCTTTATGTCTTTCTTTTCAGATAACCAAAACTGCTTCACTTTATGATTCTAAACAGTATGTGGAGGCCAACGAGATAGAGCCATCTCTGGTAAGCACTTTGAAGAGCGAACACAGCTCCTGCATGTTAGTATGCACAAGAGGTCATCTCCTGTGGGCTGGGGAGGAAGTGGTGGTGCTGGCTATCTCTTTCTCTCACATAGGAAACTGAGCGTCTCGAAAGAGGAAATGCAGCCTGGCTAAAACAGCGATGTCATGTTTAGCCATAAATGCTTCATGTTTCTAGTTCGATGTAATTCTCACATTACCTTTAAAGAGAATTTATTTTAGCCTTCACACTCTGAACCACTGAGGTGTTGTGTGGGTTACCTCAGTGCATTTGCAGATCCGTATAGCAAGATTGAACTTATTTTGTTGCGTTGCAGCCCCAGAGCACAGTGAAGGCCCTCTATGACTACAGGGCCATGCGGCCGGATGAACTCTCCTTTTACAAGGGCTGTTTGATCCATAATGTGACTAAGGAGGCAAATGGATGGTGAGATTATTTGTATATTATGTCGATAAAAGCAATAAATGCTCTATTTAGCATTGCAAAAAAGCTGTGGCAGTGCCATGATGCAGTGAAGGTATCAAATAATAAAAACCATAAAAATTTGATAAATACCATGGTACTAAATGATTAGCACATACATGTACCACAGCATTTACACAAAACTCCAAGGTACGTTCAAAAGCTTGGGGTCGGTAAGATGTGTTTTTAAGATTTTAAGAAGACGTCTCTAATGCTCAACCCAAGCCTGCATTTATTGATCAAAAGCATGGTAGAAACAGTAATATTGTTTTCTATTTTGACATGTTAAAATGTCATTTATTCCTGTGATGGCAAAGCTGAATTTTCAGCATCATTACTTCAGTCTTCAGTGTCACATGATCCCTCAGAAATCATTCTAATATGCTGATAAATGTTGAAAACAGTTGTGCTGCTTAATACTCTTTGTTAAACAATGATACCTTTTTTCAGGATTCTTGTCAATATAAGTTCAAAAGAACAGTATTTTGTTTTTAACATTATAAATGTCTTTACTGTCACTTTTCATCTACTGTATTTAATGCATCTTTGCGGAATGAAAGTATTACATTCTTTTAAAAAAATCTTACCGACCCCAAACTTTTGAATTGAGGTGTACATCAAAGAATACTAATATTTTACCATGGCTCATAAAACATTTGACCATCATAAATTGTCCAAAAACCCATGGTACTTTTATTTTAGTGTAGCTTTGTGGCACATAGATGCATTATTGCCTTTTTGTGCCAGATTATCATATCACTCTCTTGTGATTTGAATTGCTTTCATTTTTAGAAGTTCACCAACATTTAATTTCCCCGTTTATCTGCTGATGCCTACAGGTGGAAAGGAGACTATGGCGGGAAACTGCAGCACTATTTCCCTTCAAATTATGTAGAAGAAGTGGCCAATGCATCTGATGCCAATTACCAGGTAAAGCATATTAAAAATGTGGATATTTAACTAAACAGATATGTCCTTTGGTGCTAGTTAGTATAGTATTTTGCATGCTTATTTGCTTACTTACATAGAGAGCATCTACATCCAATACTCTGAACATCAACATTACATGTTCTCTTTCAGCCTGAAGAAGAAAATCCATTAGGTGACTTATGTAAAGGGGTAGTGGACATCTCAAAGTGTACTGTTGGTAAGATGATTTATCTTCAGGGGGGGCCATTTAACACCTGTACAGCATGTGGCTTTGTTATGCTCAGACTTATTTTGCACTCATTTCTTCATTTCCAGTTCGCTCAGCCAAGCATGGCAAACCTGTGGTGGTGACGTTGCAGGATAAGGAAAATAAAGAGAACATGATGCCGTTTGATTTGGCCACCGAGACCACTGAGGAGCTGTACGAGTGGTATCAGGTGGCCTGGGACATCACACAGAGAGAAGAAAACCGAGAGTTCGAGGTCTGTCTCACTCGCTTAGACTCACACACTCACGTTCGGATCTTAAGACGTGTCCTAAATAGGGCAAACCGGGGCTAGTTGTCACACGGGGAAGCTGTCACAAGGTTTTGAGTCACTCATTCTATAAATATAGGATTGTTTTTTTGAAGCCAGACAGATTTAGGGGGTGTTTAAATGCTAGGTGTAGCCCTTGAGAGAACATTTAATCTAAAGCATTCTAAGTATCTAGTCAAGTATTTAAAGTATAATGTTGGGCTAGGGTTTATGAATGCTTACAATACTTTCCCATTGCAGAAAATAAAACAGAGGGAGGTCGAGAGCAGAGAAGACGTGGCCAGCGAGATGTCTGAACTGGTTGTTTACTGCCAGCCTCGCAGTAAAGACAAGGACCGCTTTGGTACAGCTAATTATATAAATATGCATTTATACATATTTACACAAATATGAATACATATGCACTACCATTCAAATGTTTGGGGTCAGTATTTTGTTTTAATGAAATTAACTTTTATTCAGCAAGTATTCATTAAATTAATCAAAAGTGGCAGTGAAGACATTTATTATGCTAGAAAAGTTTATTTCAAATAAATGCTGTTTTTTAGCTTTCTATCCATCAAAAAAATCCTAAAAAAAAGTTTCACTGTTTCCACAAAAATATTAAGCAGCACAACTGTTTTTAACGTTGATAATAATGAGAAATGTTTCTTGAGCGCCAAATCAGCATATTAGAATGATTTCTGTCTTTGCCGTCACAGGAATATATTACATCTAAAAATATATTAAAATAGAAAACAGTTATTTTAAAATGTAATAATATTTTACAATATTACTGTTTTACTGATTAGACAAATGCGACCAGACTTCTTTTAAAAAACATTTTAAAAAATGACCGACCCCAAACATATATTAACTGTGTATTAACAATGCAGTCACTTTTCCCTTTCAGATAATTATACCTACAAAGAGGTTCGCTCCTTTGTAGAAAATAAGGTTCCTTCCAGAAACAAGTCGACTCAATTTATGTTGTATAACCGCAAGTCGCTGAGCCGCATCTACCCTAAAGGCCAGAGAGTGGATTCCTCCAACTACGATCCGTATCCTCTGTGGATGTGCGGCTGTCACATGGTGGCACTCAACTTTCAAACTGCTGGTAAGATTAAGTGTGAAGTTGATCAGGTCTGCTAACGTATGACCTGTGACCAGCCATTTTTGCTCATGGGCACAAAGAACTTTTTGAGCCTATCACACTAAATGTATTAGTTTGTCAATGCTTTTTGGCAACATAATGGTGTAGTTATGCCATGCATCTACCAGCAGGGGCAAGAAAACTACACCACACAAATCAACCAACCCTTGACCTCTTGTGTAAAATAGTAAACAAGGAAGAGAGGAAATTACACAATGAAAGGTTTTATTGAAATTCTAGTTAAAGTTTAAATAAATGTTTGCATAAATGGGTAGAGTATTAGACGGAAGCAGGGAACATGCAAAATAATGTAAGAATAGTGCGAAGGTTAAACAATTATTTGGTAACACTTTACAATAAGGTCTCATTTGTAACATGAACTAACAATGAGCTATTCATCTTTGTTAATGCTAGTAAAAACCAAATCGTTCATTGTTCATGTTAGTTTACAAATGTTAACAAATACAAGTTTGGATTTTAAAAATGTAACGTAAATATTGAAATTACAATTGACTAAGATTAATAAATGCTGTAGTCATTTTGTTCATTGTTAGTTCATGTTAAACATACTGTATAAACCTTAATGTAAAGACATGGGCTCAAACTGTGAGTGTAAGCACAAGAACAATACAACCTTTTTTTAGTCATTCAATAAAAAAAGAGCATAGCATATATAAATATATAAAACTCTCCTCAGATAAGTACATGCAGCTGAACAGCGCTCTCTTCAGTCTGAATGGAGGCACGGGATATGTGCTGCAACCTGAGATGATGCGCAGAGACTCCTATGACCCTCATCAGGAGAAGAAGAATGTCAGATCTACTATCACCATTAGGGTAAGACATGATCTTCATTCTAACAGAATCAAATTAATTTAGTCCGAGTCGGAGAACTGAACAAGAACGGTTTCATTTTAATAAAAGAATTGGAAAAGATTCTTGTTTTTGTTTTTTTGACGCTCAGGTGATAGGAGCGCGACATCTTCCCAAACCAGGGCGAAGCATTGCCAGTCCCTTTGTGGAGATTGAACTGTGTGGCCAAACAGAAGACAACAAAGTCAAGACTACCGTTTGCCGTAAGAAGCAGTCTTGTTTTAATATCACTGAGATACTTTTTTAAAAGTTTTTATTCATATTTTGAATTGTTTTACATTTGCATTTTAGATTTAAAGGTTTAGTAATTTTGTTGTGTGTTTTTGTCGCTTTATATTAGTTTTTGTTTTAAATATGTGAAGTTTTTTTAAATCATTTTCATACTTATTCTTATAGATTTTCTAACTAGAATCTACGTGCTAAACTGCTAACCTGCTAAGCTTTGTATATATATATATATATATATATATATATATATATATGTGTGTGTGTTTAATTTTTTTATAAAAATTATTATAGAAATACATTATTATGTGTTATCATTATTTGTGGACTGCCTTGTAATAGAGTGCACCAGAAGTATTTGTTTCATCTATAGAGATTTTAAAAAGTTAAATATGTCCACAGATGACAATGGACTGAACCCTGTATGGCTCGGGCCGAACTTTCAGCCTTCAGAGGCATTTACTTTCAACGTGTATGACCCAGACCTCACTTTTCTACGTTTTGTGGTCTTTGAGGAGGACATGTTCTCTGACCCCAATTTCCTGGCCCAGGCTACGTTCCCTGTGAAAGGTGTTCGCCCAGGTAAGTCTGTCAACAACATTGCCAAATTAGTTTTTTTTATGAAACAAGTGAATGCAGATTTAAGTTTGAGTACAAAAACTGAGCTTGATGCTTTCACAGGGTACAGATCAGTCCCTTTAAAGAATGGATTTAGTGAAAACCTGGAGCTGGCAACTCTATTGGTGTATGTTGATATTCAGCTGGTGGAGGTAAGACACAGCTAAATTTTTACATAAGAATTAGGTACTTTTGTTGATGATATAACTGTGACCATGGACCACAAAACCAGTCACATGGGTAATTTTTTTGAAATTGAGATTTATACATGTATGGTCTGTTAAGAGATACAACTATTTGAAAATCTGGAATCTGAGGGTGCAAAATAATCGCCTTTAAAGTTGTCCATTTATGTTCGTGATTTTGCTGCATTCACTCACAAAAATATTTCTTTTATATATTTACGGTAGGAAATTTACTAAATATCTTCATGGAACATGATCTTTACTTAATATCCTGATGATTTTTGGCATAAAAGAAAAATCGATAATTTTGACCCATACAATGTATCGTTAGCAGTTAGCCACAAATATTCCCGTGCTACTTGTGACTGGTTTTGTGGTCCAGGGTCACAATTATAGAATATCTAATTTTGCTTTAATGAGAATACTCTGTTAGTTTAATGGAAATCCCCTGTCTGACTTGTTTCTTCAGAAAGCACAGGAAGAACTCTACTCCTCCTCGAAACAGTTGCAAAAGAAGCAGGCAGAGTTGAGCAATGAGTTCTGCCTCTATGACACTCACTCCAACCTGCAGCGCGCCGCGACTCCTAATCGCCGCGAGGACTTCTCGCAGGAGTTCACTTACTCGGAAAAAAAGTGAGTGTGCAAAATTGCGTGAGTGAATTTAAAGACACATCACAGAGTGAATGCGTGAGTGAATTTAAAGAGGATATTCATATCTCTCTATCTTTGTCCATACAGGATAAATAAACAACAGCAAAAAATAAACAACAGCAAGTTCTACTCATGAAGAAAACAAGAAGTCTAGTTCCCTCCCGGCCTGGTTCTAATGTTCTTAAGGGTCTCTTCTTCTCCATTCTGCTGCTCTAATACTACTGGTTCCCTAAACAGGCTGCAAAGACAGGAAGTTGCAGCCATCTCACTTTTAATGTCACACTGGAATAAATCAAAAAGTGAATTTGAGCAATACTCATCTGTAAATGAGAAGATGTTTGACTGAAACTTAGAAGCTGTAAAACTCTTTAAATTGTGGGCATAAAAACTGCAAGAAGGATTGTTTTTTTTTGTATGTGTGTGTGTGTGGTAAATGTGAAACTGTTAATCTACTACCTATCGGTTTGTAACATTTCATTTGTAGCTGTATTAAACTCATCCTTATTGTCTTAACAATTTAAATAACAAGACATGTTATTTATTTGGTTTCTTTCTTGTTTTTAATATGGGTATTGGTAGAGGAAGTTTTATCATTTGTTTGGATAAGTCAATTCACACTGCACTGACTGACACCGACCAACACGGACAATCACCTGACCAGATTACAGTTTGCCACTTCTCAGACATTCCACAACCTGACAAACTTGAACGTTCAATCTGTGAAAACAAGCGACGACCATTGGAAAAAGCTGCCGACAGGGGAAACACTGATCTGAAGTGTCAGTTGCCGTTGTTCGCCGGTTCAGTGTGAATTGGCCTTAAGGGATATAATGTACAGTACGATAGTCGTTATTGAAATATAGACCTTATGTAGCCCCGCCCCTTTTCAGCACTGCGCTCTTGTGTTCTGTTTATATTTCCACGCCATGAAGGTAAGATCTTACGGACTTATGAATGACCCACTCGTTTTAAAATCTTCCCATTTGTTCCGTCATCAGCTTCAAACATTACAATGCTCATGAGAACTTTTGGTAACTCTACAATAAGTAAATCCAATACACCAGCTAATTACTTTTAAACTGAAGTTCAGACACAAAATTCTAAAGATGGCTGCAAGCTTGTTTCTCGGGCGCATAAGGTCTGTAAATATTTTTTGCAGCTGTAATGATCGTACATTATCCCAGTTATTACACGGCTACTCACCAAATAAATAAATATGTGCACATGACATATTGTTTTGATTTTCTTTAACTGTATCAAATGTACAATGTACAAAATATTCAGCCAATATTACAGCCAAATCAATTTCTCCACATGAACGGCATCAGTATAGGAAATAAAAACTTAAGTATCAAGAATCAGGTATTCCATAGAGCCATGTATTAAAACCTAATAAAACTGGTAGTAAAAGTGTCAAACAGTTTGACAGACATTTACATTATTCAGCCTCAATGGGAGAATACAACAAAGCTGTCTAGGAAATTGCTTAGTGCAATGAGAACATTACAGTATTGAAAATAGTGTTTGTCTGTGGAGGAATGAGATTGATCAAGATAAAAAACAACAACAAAGCGTTTAAAAGCGTTTAAAAGACTTCTAGCCATCCAAACACAGCCCTGATGTCTAGGCTAAAACAAGGCAAAATGTGGGCAGTGAAAATGTAATAAACGTCTAACCATAGCCCAAGAATAGAAGCACAAAGGGCATGTCAAAGAAATGAAACCAAACACCTTGTAATCACTGTTGATTTCACTTACGTGTGTTATCACTCACTTAAGTTATTTTGGAACAAATTTCAAGGTTATTTTGGCTAGATGTGAGCTACTCATACCTGGACTATATCAGGTCTAGTAAACTTGAAACTGTGAAATGACGGCCATTGCTTGCTGGGCAAATTTGCTTCAGTTTAAATTTATTTGTACTTTATTACCATATAGTGCCGTACAAACCCCCAGTGATCTGTGAACTTTAAGGTTTATCAATAATTCGAGTGATTCTATGATTCTAGTTTAGGAGCAGAAACAAACAAAGAATAACAAAAGTACCAAAACTTTAACATAGATGGATGATTCTTTAACATGTTTACAAAAAAAAAAACCATTTAGATGGAGCTTTTAATATATAAACAAGTAAAATTAAAGATTATTATCACTAAGTTTTTGTAACTTAAAATATCACGAAAACAAATTTTCAAATGCGGTGATTTTAAGACCTTGAAGTCCTATAAAGGGTATTTCGTGTGTTTAGTGGGAATTTTAAAAACTAATCATGAACTAACATTTCTTTTTCTAGGCCAAAATATTAAACCTTTGATTTCTCTTTACAGGCCTTTTAACAAACTCTGAAGATATTCTGGTTATACAGTTATTCTAAATTTAATAGTCCCATGATATTGTCACCAGTATGTTCAGTGCATTTAGTTTTCATGGACTTTAAGTTTGCATTCTTCACGTGTTTTTTTTTTTTTTGTCTTTGATTCCCACCACTGATTAGTTACATCAGGGATGGGCAACTTCAGTCCTGGAGGGCCAATGTCCTACAGAGTTTAGCTCCAACCCTAATCAAACACACCTGAACAAGCTAATGAAGGTCCTCAGGATTACTAGAAAGTTACAGGCAGGTGATTTTTTCAGGGTTGGAGCTAAACTCTGTAGGACAGTGGCCCTCCAGGACCGAAGTTGCCCATCCCTGAGTTACATGGACACTAACACTAGTCATCACAACTGTTTGTCTTTTAGTTAATCATCTCTGTGTATTAAGTTCCTGCTTGTGTTAACGTCTTGTGTTTTGTTTGTCTACCTTTTTAGATTGCCTTCAAAGTGGATTATTAAAGACTTTTGAAACTTGATCATTGATCCTTCAACCTTGCATGACAAGGTCAATATTGAGTAATCAACAATGAAGGCAGTAATTTGTCATTTTTTAAACGCTTGAAGGCAAAAAACGGAGAGAAAAAGATGCGTTTTCAAACGAAAACGTATTAGTGTGGACGAGGCCTAAGATGAACCAACCCCATGATTTTGTTGATCTTGACGATTCTAACATCTAAACTTGCTTTGCCAGTAACAGAGGGTGTGGGTGGATGCTGTTTTGCACAAACTGAACCACACTTGACAACTGTTACTTGAGAAAATCTCTCACAATCTCTCTCCTTCCAGTAAAATCCACTTCTTTTCACCAATTCTTTTAAGTTTTTCTTCACCCCCTGGTTTTAAAGCAATGTTCACGCCACTTACAAATCTTACATGATTTTAAATTTCTGCTTAAAAAGAGAGCTTTCTAAATATTGGTTTGGAGGCCTGCGGTCTCACAAATACGGATATTTACTTAATATTGCGTTTAAATCAATTTACAGGTAACTCAATGAAGATGATTTGGGTATTTCTTTTCTCTCTTGTCCTCTGGAAATCTTTGCTTTTCATCATAGGAAATTAGAAAGCAGTTTATGTCATGCACAGGATGTGATTTTTTTTTCAAGACCTGGTCTGGAGAATAACCAATAGAAATCTTCTTGTCATTTCTCAGTTTGATTTGTGCATTTGAACTGGAAGGTAAGTCTGAATATAGGCTACATTACATGAATAATCTAACTTTTAGCGCTGTTTTCATAAATATAAAATACATTCTTAAAAAAAAAAAAAAAAAAACTATTTTTAAGAGTGTAGTTACTGAAAAGCCTGTGATGCAAAAGCACTGCTTCTGACATGGGAAATTAGAAAGCGGTTTATGCCACAGGATATGTTTTTTTCTCAAGACCTGGTTGGACAATAACCACTTGACGTCATCTTGTCATTTCTCAGATTGGTTTGTGCACAGAAACTGGAAGGTAAGTGCGTCTGTACATTACATGAATAATCTAACATTTAACACAATTACTGCTTTCATAAGTATAAAATAGATATATTTTTAAAACATTATCAGTGTCGGATGCAGTGATGATGGGTGTCAATGAGCGGGATGAGCTAATAGAGGACGAGAGGAGTTGGATTATTGAGCATCTGCAGACAGGCACTGAAATGATGGTGTATCAGCAGAAGGCTGAGAGACTCACTGTCCAGGTCATGATGGAGACCATGCAGGTGGCCTTGATACGCTCCGGCAACAGGATAGTCACAATGTGTAAGTTTCTTACTTAAATGTATTGACACAATGCAGTGTTTAAGCTAAATTATTAAAACAAATTATTGAAACAAACAGAGTAATGCTTTTTAAAATAGCAGTTTTATTATTGTAGAATTACTAAAGTGTGTGGTCCCAGACTAAAATGCATGTTTGAGCTGAAAGCAACTTGCACTGACGGATCTCTTAAAATATGTCATTGCCATTGCTTTGTCTCAAGATACACACTAGTTATGTTTTTTTTTCGCCATAAGGCGTTTATAAAAGCTATTAAATGTCCAGATTGAACTTTTTAAATGTCCTAATTGAATTTGAATAATTTAGGCCTAATTATGGCTTAATATAAGCCCTGTCTGTGAAGACACATGTAATCTTCAAGCTTATGCAAGCACTGGTATTTAGTTATTCAAAGGAACAATTATACTGAAGATAAAATTCACTGAATAATTGCATTATACTATATGTGTTTGTATATTTGCAGTGGACATTTTTGAGCTCAAGGAGGTTCGCCAGTGGAAGACATTCAAGGATTTCCAGCGATTTAACGAGAACAGGGGGAGTATATTTCGAAGAATCTTTCGGCAGTCTGAAAAAGAGATTCAGCAGGACAGAAAAACGTGTTTCACCATCTTCTATGGATCTGAGTATATTTTAAAGTCACTGAGTCTAAAAGGTATGCAAATGTTTCTCACACATTGTAAGTGCACAGCGAAGAGATATAGGACTCTTTAAAAAATAATACTTCTATTTAGCAAGGATGCATTCAAATGATCAATAGTGACAGTAAATACATTTATAATTTATGCTAAATAAATAAATGCTGTTCTTTTGAACTTTGTATTCATTAAATAATCCTAAAAAATATTGTTTTCACAAAATTATTAAGCAACACAACGGTTTTCAACATTGATAATAATAAGAAATATAATAATCAGCATATTAGAATGATTTTTGACTATGAGTAATGATAGTGAAAATTCTGTTTCGTATCACAGAAATTAATTACATTTTAAAATATATTAAATTGTAATAATATATATATATATATATATTACAATTACTGTTTTTAGTTGGCTAACTGGTGGAACATATTTTTCACCAGCAAAATTTTAACTAATGAAGTTAGCCTATTTTTGGTTGACCACAGAAGTCTCGCTGGTTAAGCTAGCTAAAAAGCGTGATGAGGAAAGCAGCACACTATCACCAACATTGTAAAAAAAACACCGGCATAATTATGCTGGTAAACAGCTTTGCTAGCTAGTTCTCTTACCGGAATGGTCCCTATGGAGCACAGTATGTCTTCAAGTGTACCGTGGGGAACAATCATGATTTGCTTTTTGCAACCGTCTTACCACTTCATTATGATAGTGTTGATGTGCTTATTCTGTGATGATACTCGGCTAACTGTAACAGGGAATGTCCTCAGAACTTTCGCTAGCATTATGGTAAGGTTGAGGCTCTCTCAAATTTATGAACAAACGTCCTGTAATTAATAAAATATTTGTTCAAAGTTATGTGGTCTTTAATTATGTTTTCATTTATGTATTTAAGCATCATTTATAGGCTACATCGTTCATGTAACGTTTTTACCTGAAACGTTAGTTGGATGTTAAAAACCGCCAAACGGTTTTTAAATGTTATTACTGGTTCAGAGAACATTCAAAAGTAACTTTTCCATTATGTTTGCAAAATGATCAAATGGAATGTTCGCACAACCAAAAACATTTTTAAACGTTTTTATACTTTAATGGGAATGTTAGCAAAAATTTTCATAGAAAATATTTTGTTGGGCGTTTGTCTTCCATAGCTGATTCAGTGGAGGATGCAGAAAAATGGCTGACAGGACTGGAGTTACTCAGACAGGAGACACTGGTGGCTCACACACCAGAGATTATAGAGAGGTACACACACACACACACACCACACACACTTACAGAGAGTGTACCTTGTGTATCTATGAACCGTAAGCCAAATCATTATGTTTGTTTCATTCTCTGTTTTCTCTCTTACTGTAGATGTCTGAGGAAGCAGATGTACTCGGTTGATCAGACAAAGAAAAATAGGTTCTCTTTCTCTTTCACCTGCTTCATCCAGTTTCATTGCAGCTTATCACCCAATCTCACTGTAGTCATCTGTTTCTTTTTCTCACAGCATCACCCTGAAAGAGCTCAAGTCTCTCTTGCCACAAATGAACTTCATTGTGCCAGGTGGACGTTTTCTGGAGGAAAGATTTGTGGTACAAATAATACTGAAAGCATATCACTGAATTCTACATTTTACATTAATGCATTCGGCAGCAACTCAAGATGTACATTTTATCTAAGTTACTCCCTAAAGAGTAGAGAACTCCGGTCAATTTTAACATTGAGCTCATTTTTTTGTCAATTTGGAGTGCTGTCAATACAGAGAACAACGACAAAAATCGGTGTTGCCTACACCGTGTTATCCTCTTTTTAAAATTTGCACCCTGTTGACTTCAATGGGGCAATATTTAAACCTGCTTTTAGCCTCTTAACATCCTTGATGTGTCATTACAAGTGCACAGGTCATGTGAGTGATTCCTTCAGAGTGAACACGAGTGAATCTGACTGCAGTAGATGTGAAAGAAATGGATAAAAATGATGTTATTTAAGCCAGCGCAAATACCTGTATTTACATCCTGTTTTCGGTTGAAGTCCAAAGTAGTCGATTGTGGAGTTTACGCGCATAGGTTTAGTTACCTATGATCACGCGCGTGAACTCGACAATCGACTACTTTGGACTTCAACCGAAAACAGGATGTAAATACAGGTATTTGCACTGGCTTAAATAACATCATTTTTATCCATTTCTTTCACATCTACTGCAGTCAGATTCACTCGTGTTCACTCTGAAGGAATCACTCACATGACCTGTGCACTTGTAATGACACATCAAGGATGTTAAGAGGCTAAAAGCAGGTTTAAATATTGCCCCATTGAAGTCAACAGGGTGCAAATTTTAAAAAGAGGATAACACGGTGTAGGCAACACCGATTTTTGTCGTTGTTCTCTGTACTGACAGCACTCCAAATTGACAAAAAAATGAGCTCAATGTTAAAATTGACCGGAGTTCTCCTTTAATTTTTTGCTTAAAAACACATTCAACAATGTAAGTCTGAATGTTGCATTTTCAGGAGGTGGGAGCAAAAGATTATGTCCTGGATTTTCAGCAGTTTAACAAATTCTACAATCTTTTAGTATTTGAAAACCAGAAGATGGTGAGTGCACAATTAAGTTTTTTTTTGTTGTTGTTGTACTTTTTTATTAATTTCTTATTTGAGTATCTGTTCCATTGTATATGAATGTTATTTGTATTATTGAATGGAACATTTGTTTTAAACATGATATAAATATTTAAGGGAAGTGAATTGTAAAACATCAAGGCTAATTTATATTATTATTATTTTAATCATTTATTAGTTGCTAGAAGAGTTTGAAAGGGGGCCTGCTGCTTTCACAATGAGGTAAGTGGTTCAGTTTGGTGCTTTAAATGGGCCATATCATGAGAAATTTACCAATTTTTTAAAAAAAATACCAAAATTTAATTGTACCATGAGAACAAAAAACATTTACTTTTTCTATGTATTTCTCTGCAGTAATACTGATAGGCCAGAATCTTCTGTACTTCCCCTCTATGATTTTCAAAACTTTCTTTTAAATAGACAGAAGGTAAGACTAATGTATATTATCTTTTATCTAGCTAGCCTACTGTGCAAAATGTTTGGGTCAGTAAGATTTTTTTAATGTATTTGAATTAAGTCACTTATGCTCACCAAGGCTGTATTTATTTGATATTGTGAATACTGTGAAATATTAAATATTATAATTTAAAATAACAGTTTTCTATTTTATATATTTTAAAATGTATTTTATTCCTGTGATTACAAAGCTGAATTTTCAGCATCATTGCGCCAGTTTTCGGTGTCACATGATCCTTCAGAAATCCTATTGATTTGGTGCTCAAGAAACATGTTGAAAATTAATATTTCATTAACAATGAGCTCTACGTTTTTTTTCTGTCTGTAGGAGGACTGGGCCAAAGATTTTAATAAGGTACAAGAGTTGATGACCATCTTCATCGATGACACCATGAGGAAGTCCAATAACCTAAAGATTACTGCTGGAGAGGTACAGGCTACAGAGATCTGTTTAGTTTGACTTCCTCACACCAAATAAATCTTTTTCTGCACCTAAACAAATCAATGCAATTTCTCTCTGTCTTTCTAGTTCCTCAGTTTTCTCTTCTCCAAAGAAAACTCAATTTGGGATGAGAAGTTCTCAGAGATTTGCCCACTGGACATGAACAATCCTCTGTCTCACTACTGGATCAACTCTTCTCACAACACGTCAGTGCTGCTGTTCTTCATGCTCATGACACACATGCAGCTCCTCCTCGTCATGATGAACTTCCTGTGTTACTTCATGTGTTTTGCTTTTTTCACAGATATTTGACTGGAGATCAACTGCTCAGTGAGTCCTCAACAGAAGCTTATGTGCGCAGCCTGAGGCTCGGCTGCCGCTGTATTGAGTGTCAGTGTGTTTCTCAGACATTTTCTACAAACTTTATATTTTTATTCCAGTTTTGCTTCATATGCATGTAAGGATTAATGTTGAATAATAACATTTTAGTGGTACCAAGATTTTTAGTTGTTTGGAAACTTTAATATTGTATGGTTATAATCAGTGTTGAGGAAAGTTACTTATAGAGGTAACCTATATTACATACATTTACATTTTCTTTTAAAAAAACATTTAGAATATTATTATTTTCTGACCACTTGGAATATTTTCTGACCCCTAGAGCTTTGTGTACCATACTAATGATCTCTTAACATTAAAGGGATATTTCACCCACAATCTCACCCTTATGTTGTTCCAAACCTGTATGAGTTTCTTTCTTGTGTTGAACACAAAAGATGATATTCTAAAGAATGTTGGTTATCAAACAGTTGACGGTAGCCATTGACTTCCATAGTAGGAAAAAATACTATGGAAGTCAATGGCTACCGTCAACTGTTTGATTACATAATGCATGTTACTTGTAATGTGTTACCCCCAAAACTGGTTAAAATTAATATTGTTTTATATCAGGCCCTATGTTATGTTTTTTTGTGTGTCTAATGCAGTGGACTGCTGGAATGGTCCAGATGAACCTGTCATCCACCATGGTCGGACCATGACCACCAAGATAAAATTTAAGGATGCGGTGGAGGCCATCAATGATCATGCTTTCATAACATCTGAGTTAGTCATCAACAACAACAAAACACATTCAATGACATTATCACTGTGCATTGTAAATGTAACATTCAACACTCTTATTTTAATTCCCTTTGGCAGGTATCCTGTGGTGCTGTCCATAGAAGAACACTGTAACATCAAGCAACAGAAAATGATGGCTCAGATGTTTAGAGATGTTTTCCAGGACAAGCTCCTGACCGAGCCACTGGATCCAGAAGCAGAACATCTACCCTCACCAAACCAGCTGAAGGGCAAGATCATCATCAAGGTAGAAAAAAACCTTCAGATTTGTCCGTTCTTGTGGTTGAACCAACTGTATTAAAAGGAAAAACTGCTTCAGTTTCCAATGTAACATGATTCGTGAAGATTTCATTGTCAAGACAGACTGAGAATATCATTTTTTTAGTTTCATCATTGTTACAGTGCATGATTATCTATTTATTCTCTCCAACAGCACCAAAAAATAAAAGAGAGCGATCGCACTGATAAGGTATCCACAAAACACGACACCCTCCCAAATAGAGCTCAAAATGAAAGCAGCTGCTTATCTCATTCATGTAAAAACCAACCTAATGTTTAAACTACATCCAGCTCTGATTTGTTTTTCAAAGCTAATATTCAGTAGATGAACTTGCAAACTTAATTAAATAATCCTAGTCACCTTGGTCGATTTACAGTATTTTTGTGTATACACTGATGCACATTGTCGTTGTATGTGGGTGTGACAGAAAATGGAAAGATCAAACTGATCACACATTAGAATGGATCTCATTTAATGTCTGTCCTCTTTCAATCCAATCCAATCCACTTTATTTCTATAGCACATTTTACAAACACAGTTTCCAAAGTGCTGCACAAAAGACTCAGAACATACAAACAATTAATATAAAATAATTAAAACAAAATAAGAACATCAGGTTAAAAAAATTATATAAAATATAACAAATAAAAAGAATAAACACCACAAAGGACCACACAACTCACGCGGAGTTAAAAGCCAAAGAATAAAAATGAGTCTTTAGACAAGCCTTAAAACACTCGACTGTAGGGGCAGTTCGGATATGGAGGGGCAGAACATTCCAGATTTTAGGTCCAACCACAGAAAAAGCCCTGTCCCCCCGAGTTTTAAGTCTTGACTTGGGGACCGCAAGCTGGAGCTGGCCCTCTTTCCAGCATATATCTAACTGAATAAATGCACATTTATGCGCATGAGTTTTTTTGAACATACAGTATGTCATATGTAATTTTATTTGCTCTGAACAGCTGGAGGAAGAAAAGGGAAATGCGGCTGTGAAAAGAAAATTAGACAGCTTCAAGAAAATTGGAAACGCTTACAGAGAGAAGGTGCATATGTTTTAAACATCTTTATTGTATTTTCCGTTAAACAATTTTAAAAATAAGTGTCAAAAGAACTGAATGAGGTTTTACGGGGTGGTTTTTCATATTTTCACATTTCAATGCAGATAAGAAATGCTAAAGAAAACAGTGTTGTGGAGAAGGAAGGCGAGCTTTGCATCTGGGATTCAATAGATGAGGTGTTTTCAATTAATTTAAATGTAATCTGCTTTTTTTGCTGTCCCTTATTCATAGTCACATAATTCACAATATCTCTATTTTTTTCTAATGTAGAGGTTTTACAAGCATGACTGTGTGATCTTGGATAATAAGCTGTACTATTCAGAAGAGAAGTGGGAGGAAGACAGTACTGAGGTATGGGAAGAAGATTACAATCATTGTCTTTGTAAAAACCAGTCAGTTCAACTCCTGTTAAAAAACAAGCCACTTTGAGAAATTGTTCACTCATGAACTCTTTTTTTGTTGTTGTTGGAAACATTCAGGACGGTTCAGACCTGTACCAGTCAGAGACCTGGTTTCATGGACGGCTGGCCGGGGGCCGAACAACCGCTGAAAAACTCCTGCGTGATTTCTGTGAAGGGAGGGATGGAAAAGATGGAACGTTTCTGGTGCGAGAGAGTGACACATTCATCAGAACCTACAGTATCTCCATCTGGTACTCTGCACATCCTTTCATTAAATTTATTTTTAAAAGGTTTAAAGTTGGGTCCTAATTGAATTTCCTGCCACACCTGTGCCACAAAATTTACTGCATATAATACAGAATCTTACATTATGTGGTCCAACAAAGGCATTTTTAATCATATATATATATATATATATATATATATATATATATATATATATATATATATATATATATATATATTTTTTTTTATTTTTTATTTTTTTTTTATTTTTTTATTATAGACTACCATAAAAATTATAGACCCTTCATTTCTTTGTAAGTGGGCAAACTTACAAAATCAGCAGGGGATCAAACAATTATTTTCCCCACTGTATACTGTTAAAATGTTCCTTAGACTGATAATTTTCACAAAGAGAAATAATGCAAATAGAAAATGTTGAAATAATAATATAGCCTACTGTATGCTCTCTATAGGACGAGTTGGAAAATTCAGCACTACAGAATCTTCTGGTCCTCAGAAAATGGTCACACGTCCTTCTTCTTGACAAACAAGCAGTGTTTTCCAAATATGTGTGCCTTGATCGAGCATTATAGACAAAATCCGATTGTGTATGATGGATTCAACTTGCGTCTTAGGAGATTCCTACCTCGGCTCAATTCTGTGTCTCACCACCAAATGGGGTAAGAAGAAAACATGAATTTCAAATTAGATCTTTAAAACACTTATTCATACACAGAAATTTCAATGACATAACCTTTTTTGGTCACTGAAACTAGTAGAAACATCTGGAGATGTTTGTGTTGTCGTCTTTAGGTGGTTTTACAGTAACCTGAGTCAAGCCGAAGCAGAAGACTATCTTCTGAGGATCCCTGGAGATGGAGCCTTCCTCATTAGACAGAGAGAAGAGCCTGACACCTTTGCACTTTCAATCAGGTTCCTTAGTTGTTTTCCTTTTTATTTCCTTACTATCCTCATAGACACTTACTTTTTTTTCTCTGTATGTATCTTAATTTGTTTATTTGTTACTCAGAGTTGAAGGGGATATCATGCACTATCTGATATACAAAAACAACAGCAAGTATGTGCTGGCAGACATCTACGAGTTTTTTAGCCTTGAAGACATGGTCAGGTGTTTCCGTGAGCATATTTTTCATGACAAGATAAAACTACGCTACCCTGTAACACCACAATTAGTGGAGCGCTTCTATATGGTGAGAGAAGAACCACAGAGCCACTTCATATTTCTATAGGAGATACAACAATTGTGACCATATACAAACTGTAACTTTTTCCTTTGCAGGAGGATCTCTCAGCATATGATAGTGAGCTGTACAGTGAGGTATGTTTGGCCCTAAAAAGTAATTGGAAACTTAGAATAAGTTTATAATATCCTGCATTTTAAGGGTATCTTAAAATGTAGGATAGTATAACCTTATACTTAGTTTCATATATATATATATATATATATATATATATATACTAAAATAATTAAATAATTGATATTGAGTATATTAAATTATTTTAATTAATTATTTTTAATATGATATATTTATTATATTTCTAAAATAATTATATAATTCTATATTTAATTTTTTTTTTTTAATTACTTATTCCTGTGACCATTTTTATCATCATCATTACACTAGTCCTCAGTGTCACATAATCTGTCACGTACTGCTCTGAGACAAGGTTGAGGATCCAAATGCAGTTTTATTGAAAGGGTAATCGTAGTTGAAAACAGGCAAGAGGTCAGAGCACAGTAAATCAGTCCAATCAAATCCAGAGGGCGAGACAGGAACGGGAAAACCAGGACACAGGCAGATATCAAAAACAAAACTGCACCTGTTTTTTCGAAAACAGTGGAGTGTAAAAAACTAACAATCAATCAAACACCATAGAAACAAACAGTCAGGGGCCGGAGAAAGACAGAACTGAACTAATTGACAGAACACACACAAAGACAGAAATCAAAACAGACAATATGACATGATCCTTCAGAAATCATTCCATAATGCTGCTTACATACTCAAGAAACATTTATTTTTATTACTATTATCATTATTATTATTTTTACTGCTAAACATTTTTGTGGAAACAATGATACCATTCAAACATTGGGGTAAGATTAAAAAAAGAGAAATTAATACTTTATTCATCATCAAGATGCATTGAAGATGTTTAATATTACAGAAGATTTCTATTTAGTAAATGCTTTAATAAATGCAAATAAGTGCTGTTGATTGAATTTTCTATTTATCAAAAAAGCCGGAAAAAGTATCAACATTTCCACAAAAATTAAGCAGTACAACTGTTTTCAAGATTGATAATAATAAAAATAAGAAATGCTTTTTGAGCACCAAATCAGCATATTAGAATGATTTCTGAAGGATCATGTGACACTGAATTCAGCTTTGCATCACAGGAATAAATTACATTTAAAATATATATTCAAATAGAAAACAGTTATTTTAATTTGTAATAATATTTCACAATATTTTACTGTATTTTTGAGAAAATAAATGCAGCATTGGGGAGCAAAAGAGACTTATTTCAAAAACATATTTTTTAAAAATGTTTTTAAACTTTTCACAGTTAAATGTAAAATGTATGTATGTAAATGTATTATTAACATATTATTGAGTAAAATATTATTATTTGTGAAACTTTACATACATAATAAATGATTTAAATCAATTATTTTTAATATTAGGCATCTGACATGCATTTACTAAAAACAATTCATTCAAATAATTGATTAAAAGTCATTGCATCTATTTAATATGAATTTATATACATAACATTATATACTTGTATACTTATATACTTGTATAAAATATATTTATTTACAAAGTATTCAAATTCAAATGTATGTACTGTATATACCTATTTGTATATTTGAATTGAGCTCAGTGATTGTTTCAGGTCGCTGAAGACAATCCCTTTGGTGTCCAATGTAAAGGTGTGGTGGACATCTTGAAGTGTAATGTTGGTAAGAGTTTCTTTGTCACCTGTGTGAATTGATTGTACACACACACACACACACACTTTGCTTAGTTGTGACTTGCATAAAAAAACTCACCAATTCTCATCAGATACTTTTCATTAATAAATGTCCTATGAAAAAAGCCCCATATGGTTAACAAAATATAAATTAAAACTCTTTGTTGTTGATTTTAATGGATTCTCCTCAGCTCGCAAAACCAAACATGCCAGACACCTCGTGGTGACCCTAATGAACAAGGAGAATTTGAGGCAAACCGAGTTCACGTGTGAGATCTTGGAGGAGGTGGACGAATGGTACCAGGCGATTCTCAACATCATCCAAAGAGAGCAGAGTTTGGAGAAAGCGGTTCGTATATCTGTCTTTCACAAGAGATGCCACACAAACTCACATTCATGTTCTGTTATTGTGCTTGATTATGAAATATAGTGTACTGTATTTTTCTGCATATATTTATGTAGTTTTGATGACTGATAAGTCCTGTGAATAATAGAATATCTGTGCTGACAATATCTTCCTTACTTCTCAAAAATAGAGAATAGCAGAAATGGAGTCCAAAACCGACATAGCTATTGAGATGTCAGACATGGTGGTGTACTGTCAATCTATCAAAAACAGAGATCAAAAAGAAAAGAGTACATTTGGTAAGTATGTAATTTCCAGAACATTGCATAAGCGAAACATGAAAAAATCTGAAACAAACTACAATGAAAAGCATCTGTACTGTATCAAACACATCAACATTAAGCAAAACAATTTCAAGGCCATATTTAAAACATTCCAGAAATGTTTTGAGGTGAGTGAACTGGACATTTCCTTTCATTTATTATTCCATTCTGCACTTTTTAGACCTCTTAGAAAAATACAACTACAAAGAGGTTCGCTCCGTCAAGGATACCACGATTCCAAAAGAGGGGAATGAAAGTGGCGTACAGAAATCAGACATCATTCTGGAGTATAACCGCACAGCTCTCACCCGTGTGTATCCCTCCGGAACACGAGTTGATTCTTCCAACTTTGACCCTTGTCCTTCATGGAAATTAGGCTGCCAAATGGTGGCTCTCAACTTCCAAACTGCTGGTACGTGAAAGAAGAGAGAGAGAGAGAGAGAAAGAAAGAAGTTATGCTTACTAAGGCTGCATTTATTTGACCAAAAAAACAGTAATATTGTGAAATATTATTACTATTTAAAATAACTGTTTTCTATTTTAATATATTTAAAAATGTCATTATTTCCTGTGATGGCAAAGCTGAATTTTAAGTAGCCATTTCTCCAGTCCACAGTGTCACATGATTCTTCAGAAATTATTCTAATATGTTGATTTGTTGGTGAAGAAAATGTTCTTATTATTATCAATGTTGAAACCAGTTGTGCTGCTTAATATTTAGTAATAATACATGATATATTTTTTACAGGATTCTTTGATGAATAGAAAGGTCAAAAGCACATCGTTTATTTAAAATATATATTTTTTGGAACATTCTAAATGTCTTTGTCGTCATGTTTGATAAATTATTGTGTTCTTGCAGAATTAAATGTATTAATTTCTTTAAAAAAATTAGATATATACTATATAATTTATATATATGTATATATAAAATTGATGTGTGTGTATATATAACTTGAATGTGTTGTGGCTTGTCTCATCCGCTTCCAGTTATTTTAGCTGTACAAAAACAGCTGCTTGATATTGCAAACGGCTACTTGTTATATTTATTTTAATGTATTATCATAATCATAAACATATTATTTTGTAGCGCAAATTATTTTAACATCTACAGCATTTTGTAGTTTCTTCCAGTTATTTACCTATAGCGGCAAAAGAATCGGAAGTCTCCCCACACTCACAGAAATAGGTTACTTCCGCTTTGAAAAAAACAATGAAAGTGAATGGGTATAGAAGCCCTCGATCTCCAAAAATGCAAAAACAATGAAAGAAACAAAAGTAATCGTGCACAGTTTTCAAATGTTCATTCATTGATGTGGGAGTAACAAACGTCGGTACTCCAGGGGGCGATGGAGGGCTATGTTAACTATTCTGTTTGGGAAAGAATGAAAGGCATAGTTCACTCAAAAATGAAAACTGTGTCATCATTTACTCACACTCGTCATGTTGTTCCAAACCTGTATGATTTTCTTTCTTCCATTGAACACAGAAGAAGATTTTTAAAGAATGTTGGTTACCAGTTTTTCCCACTATGGAAGTCAATGGCTATCCTCAACTATCTGGTTACCGACATTCTTCAAAACATCTTCTTTTGTGTTCAACAGAAGAAAGAAACTCATACAGGTTTGGAACAACATGAGGGTGAGTAAATGATGACAGTTTTCATTTTTGGGTGAACTATCTAATTATTACTCATTATTCAGCTGGCTATAAACGTCTTGACTTTCCTGTAAGATTCATGTGAAGTTATTGCTCCACCATGACTGTACTTGACCTTAGAAGAAGAGTTTACACTAATGTCTGCTCTATGATTGTTAAACTTCAGAACCGGTCTCTATAAATGTGTCTAATAAATCTGAATGGCGTCTCTCTTCAGATAAGTTCATGCAGATGAACAGTGCTCTCTTCAGTCTGAATGGAGGCACAGGTTACGTGCTTAAACCAGAGTGGATTCGAAATCCAACCAAGAAGAAGCCTCCTAAACAAAACATCCGAATCAGAGTAAATAACCATGTTGAATCAGTTTGAAGTTTTATCGAGTTCTAGAATGATGGCTGATGATACCATGCGATTTTAAAGGGCTAGTTCCAACAAAAATGAAAATTCTGTCATCAGTTACTCACCCTCGTGTTCTTCCAAACCCAGACTTTCGTTCAGCTTCAGTCATATCTTTATTTGTGTTTTGATGATGAGCGAAAGTCTTCTGGGTTTGGAACGACATTAGGAGATTAATTATTGACAGAATTTTCATTTTTGGTTGAATGATCCCTTTAAAGGAATAGGAAAGACATCACCATTTGCTAACCTTTGTCTTTCCAAAATTTTCTAAATGTAATTTTCTTTGGTTCCCTTCAGGTGATAGCAGCCAGGCATCTGCCCAATCCAGATCACATCATCAGTCCTTTTGTGCAGGTTGAGCTGTGGCCGTACACTGGAAGTCAAGCAGATGACTACAGTTTCAAGACTAATATATTCAGTAAGGAAGTGGAAAAAAGAGTTATTGAGAGAAAAATTTGTTTTAGATTACAGTAGTGTTGTTGAATGTTGGTACTGTACCTTTACAGAGGATAATGGACTGAATCCAGTGTGGCTGGGCCCAATGAATCCACCAAAATGCTTTCAAGTAGATGAGCCGGACCTGGCCTTCCTGCGCTTTGTGGTTTTTGAGGAGGACACATTTTCTGATGCTAAGTTTCTTGCACATGCCACTTTTCCTTTCAGAGGTATTCGCTCAGGTAAATCCACCCAATGGATTTGAGCCACCGATATGCCTTGTAAATATTTCATTCTTTTAATGAACTGACTATAGATATATAATTCAAGCATTTTGAGCATTTATTTTCCAGACTTCTAAGGGGCCGTTTACACGACACTGTTTTCGATTAAATACTTTTAAAAACTTTTTATGCCTTTTTGGCCGTTCATTTACAGTTAATTTCATAAACAATTTTTGAAAATGGTGACGTCAAGCGCATGCGCATTATGTGTTCAGTGGGTTTGGGAAACCCTGAATTAGGAGCATTGATTTTATTACCTTTCTTTCATAATATTGAGCCTCTTTATTTACAGTCTCCAAAGGTCTCTGAGCTGTTGCATTTCACTTCAACGGCTATTTTTGTCTTTTTATTAGGGTATCGGTCTGTCCCACTGAAGAACGGGTTTAATGAAAACCTAGAGCTTGCATCTCTTCTGGTGCATGTACAACAGTGTGAGGTGAGAAACACACACAAACTGATTTCTTTCTCTCTTAGGGCCTCATTTATAAAACGTGCACAGATTTGATCTTAGGGTGTGCGTACGCTTAAGTCCACGCCAACGTTCATATTTAGAAAAACGGTCTTTGACGTCACGCCAGAGTCCAAGCAGACGTACACACTTTTCCTTGTGGCAGTGTCGGTGTACTGCAGGTATTTGAAAATCGAAGCAATTCTCAAGTAAAGGATTTGGATGTTGATTGGTGCTTTCATATGTTTAGGATGGTTTTCCTTTTAATGTATGTGAACAGTGATGTTTGCAGCACCAAATAGGACTCCAAAAAGACAGATACAGCTTCCGAAGACTTCGAAAATAGAGCAGAAGTTACTCTGGCTCATTTTACCATCATTTATATAACACCTTGAATATATTTAATGCACTAATGTAGGGTGACTTTGCAGACCATGTAAATGTGAGCAGTCATGTTAATGTATTCAGGAGGATTATGTTAGAATAAGCTGTATTACTAGCACCTTGGATTTAATAAAGACATTTTAAGATTAATGAACATTAAAGGGATAGTTCACCCAAAAATGTAAATACTGCCATTTACTCACCCTCATGTCGTTCCAAACCTGAACGAAAGTCTTGCAGGTTTAGAACGACATGAGGGTGAGTAAATGACAACATTTTCATTTTTGGGTGAACTACCCCTTTTTAACCTTGAGACTGCTGATATAAAAGCAGTAACACCAGTCCAACCTACAATTTTACCACTTCCTCATTCCAGTCAGTAATTAAAAATCTGTTTTGTCAACAGGTGCAAGGTAAATAGTAAGTCTTTACCACCAGGAAGTAGCCGACCAGTTAATGTAAATATGGACTTGACTGTCACTATGGACTTCATTGGAGAAATACATTTAACTGCTGTGATAAACAGAATAAGACGTAAATAAACTGTATCTCTATTTGTATTACATAATGCACATTTGTTCACATGCTCATGTTTTCTGGGTCATGATACCGGATAACAGAATTTCCTTTTCTCCCTAATGCATCCTTGCATCTCAAAATAACATCACGGTAAAAAACGGGTGCATATGTTGGGAACAACATATGGCTAAACTAGTGAATGTAAAGGTAAATGCATTAATAAAAAAAGCTTTGAAAGCTTTCTATTTGAAACATATTCACAGACAGTTTATTTTGATTGAAACTGGTTCACATATTAGGCTTATTTTCCTGTTGAAGGTTGTGTGTTCTCATTACAACAGCCACAGAGCAGCAGCAGCAACCCAGCTGTAGATAGAAGCAGAAAACACAGAAGAAATAAGGGCAGCAGTTCTATCTGCAAAAAACTCCAGGAGTCATGGATAATGTAGTTCATTCTGTATGTACACGCCTGTGCTGCAGGGGCCGCGAGGACCCCAGCCACATCATATTAAGACTCAGTCTCAATTCAACATTACAAAAAGCGCTTTTCAAAGAAAAGAAGAAAAATAAAAGCTGAAATTAATGAGACATTATATGTTGATAAGGAGACATTGGAAACACAGATAGCACAGTGAGCTCCACAGGATATTACAAATTAATCAGGAAACAGTTGACTGAAGTATAAACTGGATTTCCACCCCAATAGATTAGCCATCAGTTCAAAGAGATGGCTTCTTTTTTAACAAAATGAAGGCTGGGGGAAACCCAGCCCCCCTAATCCTTCCCCGCACAGAGAAAAATGGTCCACTGTTAGGACTGAAGACCATTACAAAGTGTCAGTCACATTACCACGGCTTGAGTTTCAGCAGTGCACAGAATGGCACAGTTTCTAGCCACTCACAAACGCACCTTATTAACACACATTCCCAATATAATCCATCGGTTTACTCCATGCACGTAAACTCTGTCCATCTTTCACTTTTAGAAACACGTATTGATCCATATGGTAAGTGGTTGAAGGGGGCTAGTGCTTTTACCCTTTATATTTAAATCCGTATGATCAAATTGCAACATGCAAAAAGAGAATTAAACATACAAAAGAAACAAAACAGGCAACAAAAATGGATTAAACATATCATACAGTCTAATAAAAAAAAAAAAAGACCTGAACGCAATGACAGTACACTTGGCCTGGGGGCGGGAAGGGGAACAAAATTAGGTGACCATATGCACGCACGCATCTCAAAAAGTGAAGGCAACAAAGAGTCTCCCAAAAACACGAGAGAAAGAGAAATGGGAAATTATATACACTCATATGTACATTATACAGTATGCAAGATGGCAGGTGCCCAGTACTGAACGCCCCCCTCTGGACGGCATCTACATCTGTGTGAAATCGAATGCGCACACACCAAGCAGGACCTACAAAAAACGCTACTTTCAAGACCGGCCACATGGACGGGGCAGCGACTCTATCTAGATATAGTTTAAAGTGGGAGTGGAGACAGACACGCCTTTGTAAACATGAAAAACTCGAGTTAGGACGGCAAATTGATTGTTTTATTTCTGACCGTCTTCATGAGATTTTTTTTTTTTTACTACAAGATCTGTCTCATTTCTCTACAAGTCAAGATATTGTATGTAACTTATTACAGTGGTCATAAACTATACGTTCGCAGAGACGTTAATCAAAACAAAGCGAGAAAATGAAATATAAAAAGGTTAAACTGCATAACATCGCACAAATCTTGGCTCGATTTGATATAAATATGAGGAACATTGTCAACCGTTGTGGCAGGACACTCTTTGTGGACTCCTATTGACCACTAGAGGCAAAGTCTACAGAGAATAATAAAGCCTATTAATCTGTTTAAAAGTCCATAATGTCTATGTACAACTTAGCTGACTTTCCTCAGAGTTGCTAGGTGATGCAATCTTTTACAGAAAATGTTTTAGGCACCATCTTGGTTCAGTACGTTTGACAAAAGTACTTAATAAAAGAAAAAAAAAGGACCAGAAGGGGGGGAGGGGGCTCATAAATACAAAGTAGTCCCAGACTACTTCCTGGACGACGTTCTCTTAAATATTGGTGTGAAATTAAAATTACACTGTACAATGTGGCTAAAAAAGGAGAGATAAGAAAAAAGGAAAAGAAAATGACAAACAAAAACTTTTTTTTTTTTTTTGAGAAAGAGAGAGAGAGAGAGAAGCCCCTGAAATGTTTGCATTAAAAATGGGGATACGTCGATTTTCTTTACAAACACACATATGAAAGCAGTGTATGGAAAAATATGCTTATTCAAGTTGATAAAAAATGATTTTCAGAGCGATAGAGATATAGAGATGAACATGTCAAGAAGTGAACATCGTTAACAGACACATTATACACAAGAAATCTCTGTGAGGATGCAAAAATGACAGATTTTGATCCGACAGGACCAAGCACACATGTAACAAGAGCAGGAAAAGAAAACGAAAAAAAACGATGTGGAAATTGGCTTTCCACATAGGAGGTGATATCAAAACTGTACTGGAATGTGGCTCTGAATATTCAGGCCTTCACCAGACGCTGGTACCACAGGGGAATTGGCTCCAGGTGGTTCAAGGAGAAAGGGAGAAATCAACTGTGTCTTCTATGGGGACAAAAAAAAGAGACGCCAGTTATAGGTTAAAACGAGGGACATGGTTCCTCTGAGGGGGTTTGAGATAAAGGCGAGAACGAGATAAAGTCCCCAGGCGATGTCGCTAGAAAGGTTCCTGTGCTGTCTGATGATGTCACGGGACATATTCTTGCATTGTGATGCCGCTACAAAGAGCGTCCTCAGATTCGGATGAGACACTAGATGATTCTTAAACGTTTATGATATTATAAGAAGGTCCTTGTCGTTTGAATGATGTTCCTATAAATACAGTCCTCGTTTCTTGATTATGTTGAGTTCGGATGATGTGTCAGCGATTTCCTGTGTCTATAAACCTCCTCGAGCATTGCGTTCACCACGCCTCTGTGTAGCGAACGTCCACTTCCTTTAGATTGGGTAGTTTCGCCTGTGGGTGGGATCGGAGAGAGAGGTTTAGATATTGAGACGCTTAATGCGACATTCCAGACAGGAACATAGTTTTGGCCCAGATCCGGCCCACATCTGGTATACGTGGATTTCCACACGTGGGCCTGATCTGAGCCGACACTATGTTCCTGTCTGGGATGTTCCTGGTTCAACATGCTTTGTCGTTCCTGGAAAACATTCCTATCGGCCCATCATTCTCTGATTTTAGGGTCAAGTGTACAATTGATTGATCTATTGTTGAACCAGGAACAAGTTTTACTTGTGTAAATCACATTGTGCACATAGGCAATAAAAAAATCGGCTGCATGATAAGATTTGAAGGTGAATGTGTAATTTATGCACCATTAGTGTCACCAAATGGAATTGGGAAAGTAGAGACTGGTTGTGCTGGTTGTAATGCTCAAACAAATGGATGTTTTGAAAGCACCACAGAATCACAGTATTTCGATTTTTTGGGGGAAATAAACATTACTGATTAAAGTTTAGGGTCGGTAAGATTTTATGTTTTTGAAAGAAGACATCAAGCCTCTTACCTTCAGGTCCTCATAGGTGTCTGCAGTGAGTTTAGTACTGTTCATATTCAGGCTGCACAGGCTTTTCATAGCTGCAAGGTAAAGTTGAAATAAGTTAGTTGTCCTACATGTTAACTAATATAAACCATAAATGTGTCAGGAGTCCGGAAACACACTAAAGGCTCTTTACAATCAAACATTTTTTTTTGTTTTCTGCATTTGTTAAATGGATAGAAAAATGTAAATGCTGTCATTTACACGGATTCTTAGACCCATACAACAAAAATAGATGATGGTTTATATGTCTACGCAAAACAAACAAAAAAAACTGGGTAAAGTGAAAGGACCCGACTGAAATTTGAAAGCTGATGATCTTCTTCTATTAAATCTCATTTGTACTTGTGGTCAAATTGTGGCCAGGCATAACAGCATGTCTGAAAACCCACTGGTTCTTGTGCGTGTTACGTGACGTGGCAAAATTAAAAACACTACAGCAAATGACATTTGAGATCTACGGCAGAGAGGAAAATTATCTGCGAACAATGACTGTGGTTTCAGAAGACTTGGACTAGAGTGCATGAGTCACATTTTATGATACTTTGGAGCTTGACGGTATAAATCACCATCCACTTTTTGTAACTACATATGAAAAACAGAAGCTCGGACATTGTGTTCTTATTTTTTTCTTAAGAAAGTAAGTCATACTGGTCTGGAATGACATGAGGGCAAGTAATTCATGACAGGATTTTCATCTTTTGGACTCTTCAATTCAGCAGCAGCTGTTTTTTAACAGTTCAGAATGAAGGTAGCTGGATATAAGGTGTGTGTAATGCGCTCTTACAGCTGAGGGAGAGCAAGCCAGCGTCCGTGACTGGAGTCTCACACAAGTTCAAAACCTGCAGACAGGCCAGATGCTCTGAGAGCAGACGGAGCCCTGCATCTCCAAACTGAAAAAGAGAAAAAACGAAAAAGTCAATGAGTTATGATGTTTTACCAACAGTTTGAGGAGCCAATGGAGTTACGAGGTTTAGTCATAAGCTCTTTCATTGGTTAAATATTTGCAAAACCCACAGACAGACATAAAGGGTGACCGAGTAATGATTTATGAAGGGAAAAAAAAAAAGATTCAAATATGGAGATACAAGGTTTCTGCCTGACAGCAACAATATTTAAAATTTTGTTAATTTAGATAGTAGTTGTCTTGCAGCGTTTTAGCATTAGAGTGAGATAATAATAATTTAAAAAATATTATTTCTCCTCAGTAATTGGGCCCTCCTGGACGTGCGAGCATGGGCACGTGCCTAAAATGCCTATGCATAAATCTGGCCCTGATACCAGTATTATAATGTAATGCTGTTCTTTTGAACTTTCAATTCATCAAAGAATCCTGACCAAAATGTATCATCGTTTCCACAAAAATATTAGGCAGCACAATTGTTTTCAACATTGAGAATAATAAGAAATGTTTCTTCAGCAGCAAATCAACATATTAGAATGATTTCTGAAGGATCATGTGACTGAAGAAGACTGGAGTAATGGCTACAGAAAATTCAGCTTCATCACAGAAATAGTTTTTACTGTTTTTTGAACAAATAAATGAAGCCTTGGTGTGCATAAGAGACTTCTGAACTGCATTTACAAAGCATTGGGATAGTGCTTCCCGATTCTAAACTCACACAGCTCCTTGTTCAAGAGCACATTTGCTAGACTGTTATACAATAGTGGAGATTCTCTGGAACTATTGGACTGTGGAATGAGCATAAGTAAACAGAGACCTGGGTGGACCACAGGTTGAGCTGTTTGAGGGACGGCAGTTTGATGAGCTGTTCGGCGCAGGCACTGGTGACGTTGGTGAACGCCAAGCTGAGGTTCTCCAGATTGCCGAAGGAACCGGAGCTCAGCAGACGAGCCAAGTCAGCATCCTAGAGTAAAAAATACGAGGGGAAAAAAGCCTTGAGAAAGAATTTATGGTCCTGTTTTTCACTAAGAAAACAACAGCATGGATGCAAGCACATACACGCATTGTAACTTACACAAACACACACTCACCGTAGATTTAGAGGGCAGAGTGAGTCGAGTAGGACCTCCTTTTCTTTGCTAAACAGAGAGAAAGATATTACTAGTTCTGCAGTTTTCAGTTCAAACAACAGGTGGCGCTTGAGAGTCAGCACTGTATACGTAGGAAGTTCGTAAATGGGTCACTTCTGTCTTTCTGTTAATGGGAGCACTGCGTTAAACCAACAGTCAGAGCTCGGCCTGTGAAGGCAGCAATGACTGCTCAATGACTGGGCCACTGTGTTATCGAAATCTGCACGTGGCGGTGAAAATATCTCGGTGTTGATTTGTGAAATTGGTTTGTGCACTCACCAGTTCTTTAAGCTCCCTCTGCCTGTCGCACAGCTGCTCGTACATACGCAGACCGACCTGGGTGCTCTCCAGGGTGGAGATGATTTGTAGCTGAGTGTCCTTGTTCTCTATGATGTTATACTCCAGCATCAAACACAAGATCTGCATGGCAGAAACACAGGGATGAATGTTTTATCCTACATGCAGGTTTCTATGGAGTTTTTGAACTCTTCACAGATAAGGGGCAACAACCCTTAACGGCCACTTTCCAGAAGTCATGTGCTGCAGAAACTGTTCCTAATGTGACACATTTGTCTAAAGGTCTAAAACTTCAGAGAAATTTTGCAGGCAAAAAGGTATTTTGTCTACTGTCAATACCGTAGCAATGTATGTATCACAGAAGTCAATTTGTTGGGCAACACAACAAATTCGTGTGAACCAGTTGCGAAATCCACGCAGGGAAATGTTTCGCCAAAAATCTCACGCAAAGTTCCCAATTGTGTGGATTCCTACTGAAACAACTGGATTTCACTCGCGAAAATTTGTAAAGCGACGGTAAATGTGACCACACCATATCGCTCGCCGTTGATTCCAGTGGAATTTGACGTCTGAACATTGTTAAACTAGCAAGTGGAAACTCTAATAAAACAGCGCATACAAATATCGGATGAAACTGTAAAATATCAGCTAGACTTTAATCATTGCAATGCATTCTGGGATTGCCAAATACACAAAGGATACATGCAATGTTGTGTTCCTGGATACATCGTTGGCCACAATGTAATCAGAGTGTCGACTAACTGGTCCACTTTACTGTTTACTCTGGTCTAGAACTGCCAACTTAAGACTTTAAGTGATCAACTACCGTTTATTTTGTTTTTTTCATGTTGTTTATGGGCGAGCTTAACTGAAATGGATCATACTACAACAACAAATGGCTGAGGGAAAAAAACACAACTGCAACAGTTTACGCAAAAAAAGAGAGAAAAAACTTCTGTCTGCATTAAAATATAGATGATTTAAAGCAGAATATATAATTCTGCACATGGACATCTTGTTTACTGAGCCTAGTTGTTATTTCTTCCTCAGAAGCATTCATTAGTACCTTGTAAACACAACTTTGTTTCTCAGGAAGTTGCATAATGCTTGCCAATCAGATAAAACCGGTCAGTGAACAGACTGTGGGCGATCTTTGGTCATTGTCCTGTAAAGCTGAGACTAGCAAAACTGTGTCCAAAATCAGCCCCTATACCTTTAAATAGGGTACAGCCATTTGTAGTGGAGTCCGAAACCATAGTGGACGTTATCGAGTGCACTCATTTAATCATATATTGCACCGTAACAAGTGTACAACTGATGTACACTCAACGGCAAGAAAATACCCATAATGCACTGTGAGGGTTGTGCCGAACACATCTTACTACTGTAGCTGCCAGTTTGCTAAGTTTTAATTAATTATTAAACAGCAATCAGAAACGATGTAAAAGCGGCTGCCCTTCAGGCTTCGAATTCGCTCACTCGTTTTTATTCATTGACTATATTAGTGCAATAAAATGAGGGTATAGGAGGCGATTTCGAACACAGCTTAGGTTTTAGATGCTAGCAGTCTACTGTTTTTGAGGAGCCTTTGGGTTGAACCGTTCATGATGCCAAAAATGTGTTACTTAGGTGGGTATCTTAATTCATTTAATCTTAAAGCAACAGTTAGTGATTTGTACCTCCACCATGGTCTGGTTCCCCCGCAGGGCCAAGAGCATGCAGGGTCCCAGTTTATTTTCAGCCAGCGACAGTAGAAATTTCTTCGTCTTGTAGCAGGAGCCCATGAGGATGTGGACCTGTGAGGACGAACAACATCAAACATTAAAGTAGATATAGTGGCAGAACAAAGACTAAACTAAATGAGACATCTCGTATTTCAAAACAAACACTTTCATACCATGCTAGCGAACAACTCTCCGTCATCATCACAAGCTACGCCTCCTGGACTGTAGAGCTGGAACCACCCGTCTTTACCAGAGCGCACGCTGAGCAAACAGGAGTGGACCTGTGAGAAACACACACACACACACATGCATTTACAAACCATTACTAAGCCTATAGTGGAAATATTAAGTACACTTTAAAAAAGTATTACTATGATTATTTATCACAACTTAAAATTCAATATTAGAATAAGAAATAATGTGTTGCTTCAACTGAAAAAATGTTTGTGCTTGACTTAAAATATTAAGTGCAGTTAACTTTAGTTTAGTTTAGTTTAATTAAATTGGATATCTCAGTATTCTAAACACATTTTAAGTTGTTATAACTAATTGCAGCAACATTTCTTTTTACAGTGTAAGCATTCGACTGAATCTGTAAACTAAACAACACCCTTTCTGCAAACAACCGTTTCCTGTCTCACCTCTTGTCTGGGATCTTCAGCAAACCTCTGAATGACATATTTCAGCTCTCTGTTACAAAAATAAAAAACATCAGATCTGTTAGATGACAAAAATTGCCGAAAACAATTATAACAAACCTGTATTACTTTTTCTCACAATAGATTGCCCTTTCCCATGCAATTACAATGAAAAAGGACCGGAAGCTTCAAAAAGATGCAAAAGCACCATAAATGTATAATAAAAATGGGTTAATTTTAAAAAGAGCAAGTGAAGATGTCAACATTTTCAGTGAATAATGACAAAGTGTGTTTTCCTCAAAAGCTGTAGTATGGATTCAGAAATCTTTTATGGTGCATTTGTGTTGTTTAGATTTTGACAGACTCAACATGATTGGGCAGGACACTTTTAAAAACATCTCCTTTTTTTTCCACAGAACAAAGAAAGTCATGTGGGTTTGAAATGAAATAAGGGTGAGAAAATGATGACTGAATTTTTATTTTTGTATAAACTATCCCATTAAGTATCATAATGACTCAAACCCCTAAAAGAATGAATTAAAAAAATGAAAATTCCATCATCATTTACTCACCCTCATGTCGTTCCAAACCTGTTACTTTTTTTTCCCAGCGGAACATTACGGAAGATATTTTGAAGAACTTTTTGAAGAAAAATGAAAACGACATGAAGGCGAGTTTTCATTTTTGAGTGAACTATCACTTTAACAAACCAGATTGCTAGTCACTGACATTTCACATCTTAAAGCCTTATTTAAGCATCTCTCTAAATAGTTCTGTATACAGTAGGAGGGTAATGTCACTTACTTTGTAAATTTGGCATGTGCAAGGGCCCTGGAGAGGAGAGAGCAAAAAGAGAAAAACATTGACTCGACTCAGGTACACAAAAAGAGAGGGTGTCGTCATTCCACATAATTACACAAGTTGCTTTCTGAGTCTACATGTAGGCGTGCTTGCCTTAACACGCTCAATGATACAATTTCAAGTCATCTAAAGTGTTGTGCATGTGTGTCTGGGAGGACTTCATCAAATGTTTTGCATGTGAGCTCTGGGATGCTGTTGTGTTCTAATGAAGGCTGAAAGCTCGGCGTGGCGTACGAGCGCAGGTGAGCCCCCCACCTGTGGCAACTGCAGGGCTCTGCAGAAGACCTGTAATGATGTGCTCTGTCCTGCAGGGCCAATTACAGGAGCCACAAAGGACCCGAAACGCCTCACCCAATACCCACAATCCCACTGCAGAGCCCTGCTGCTGCTCGCCCACGTCAGTGCTCTCCCCTGCACGTACACAGAGAGCCCCTGGTATCGTTATGTAGGCTACACACTCAAAACATGAATTCATATTGTACATACACTACCGTCCAAAACTTTGAGGTCGAGACGTTTTTACGTTTTTTTAACGAAGAAAAAAAGGCTGCATTCATTTACCCAAAAATACAGTTAAAATAGCAACATTGTGAAATACTGTTACAATGTAAAATAGATGGTTTCTGTATTTAGTTATTTCTGTCATTTCTGTTTTCTGTGGCAAAGCTGAATTCAGCAGTCATTAACTCCAGTCTTCAGTGTCACATGATCCATCAGAAATCATTCTCAAGAATCATTTGTTATTATTATCAATGTTGAAAATAGTTTTGCTGCTTGATATTTTGTGGAAATCATGATAATTTCTTTTCAGGATTATAAAGCTGAAAATAACAGCATTTATTTGAAATGCATCCTTGTTAATTAAAACAATAATAAAAAAATAATAATAAAATGCTTACTGACCCCAAACTTTTGAACATTAGTGCAATATGCATTTTAAACTTTGCATAGGTGTTCTTTGGAGCATAAAAAACAAATTCTTATTAAAAATTTGAATCAATTATACACTAATCAAGCATTGAGTGTGCTGTGTGGTAACTTTTCTTCATCTTTTTGAGTGTCAGATGATGCAGTCTTGATCACACTGGCTAAAATGTGCTCATTAGTTGCTGTTACTGCGGGCCTATAGAGTAATTTAATCAAATTCTGATCCAATTCGCCACTGCAATGGTGTGCAAAAAACAAGTTCTACAGTAAATAGAAACATAAACGCGATGGAAGTGGAGCTAAATTGCAGCAGCTATAATTGTTTTCAGTATTATCTATTCAATTTCAATTTCTAATTGTGTGGCCCTAGTTAAGAGTTAAAACAGACGTCACGCAGCCAATTACAAAGAAAGCAACTGTGAGCAGGATGGGAAGGGAGTAAATGCCCTTACTCTTTCGGGAAGGGGATGGGTTGAAGCAGGCTGGCCAGTGCTGGTCTCCAGTCATCGTAGTCCGATCTGCAGAGAGAAAAGGCCAGAGGAGAAATTAGAGATTCAGAGGCAGGAAGAGCGAGAAGTGGAGAAAATAAGAACCTTATGTAAGATTGGCCAGTATAAGCTGAAACCTCTTTGGCCCTGCTGTGATCTGCAACCGGATGGTTCACAATAAAATCAGATAAAGGAGGTAAAAGGAGGCTAAAAATGGATTCCGTTCAATGAATCTGTTATAAATACGCAGACAGGTTTATGGTCACTCCTCCCTGTGATTATAGTGGAGTCTGCTTTTTTATATACCGAAATGATCATTTATACACCACGTGGGACGATTAGCAGTGTTAAAGAGTAACTAACTAAAAGTAGCATTGCTACACTACATTTTTCAGTGCAAGCTGTTTTTAAAATAGCGTATTGTTTACACAATAGGTAGTTGTGCGCTGAGGCTACGCCTTCTTTAACGTGGAAATGTTCTGCGGTTCCTTTCTTCAGATTAGTCCATCAAGGTCAGATGCGAGTAAAACATGAACATACTAGAGAGCTGCTTTATAGAAGAAATTGAAGCTGTAATTCTAATTGAAAGTGATACTAGCAATGCTTCTTCATGTTTAATACTGTAAAGCTGCTTGCTTTATAGCAATATATTGTATAAAGTGTTATATAAATAAACGTGACATAACTTGACTGGGGTGTCGAATTGCAGAGCTTCAGATCAGGTGCTTTCTTAACTGCTGTTTTCTCACCGCAGTCATTTTTGTTGCATGTTTATTTTGTTATTAAGAGGAAAGCACGGAGCACAGATTTACAGATTCATCCAAATGGCACTCTCAGAAGCTTTGGCAGCACTGGGATGTTCGCTTCCAATACTAATTTTCCATAGAATAGATAGACGATACCAGCTGCGCTTTCTCACTCTCCCACCTCTCAGACAGTGAGTTAACACACAAACCAGCCTCCCCTCACTCCCTCGTTTCATTTGTTCTGGATGAATATAGTTAGTGTTACAGGGCTTGAATTTCAGGGTGGGATTGTGCATAATTTTACTCATTCCCGCAGATTTTGTGCTTACACCCAAAGTGCGCACATCTAAAGCTGCCTCCGTATTAAATAGAGTACTAGAGTACCGTATTAAATAAACCACAAGCTACAGTGGCTGGTGAGCAAAAAAGTTAAAGTCAAGCCCTGTCTATATATAAATCATAATAGTCGAATCATTATCTAAACGTGATCATGCCCCAAAAAGCTTCAATGTAGTAGCTCCTTGTTAGTAACTTGTAGTGTAGATAACTGGTAGAAGGTAGGGGTGGGCGATATCTCGATATTTAAAATATATCGAGATATTTTTTAAACACGATACGGATTTTGACATATCGTATATATCGATATATTGTTTATATTTATAAAAATGTCGTTATTTCAAATGTAGGCGCGTTGCTCGTGGCAAGCGCGCTCATAATGTAAGAGACGCCGGCGCGACCACAACATTGCCCAACATCAAATGGCAAACGTAATGCAAGCGGAACGAAACTGCTCGTTATTATGTGGCTGAAGGACCGTTTATCAGTTTGGACCAAAGCAGCGCGAGCCAATCGTGATCATGCGACACTGTTACTACACGGCGCTAATAAGAGATCCAGTAAAGAAAGCATTTGAATTCGCCACAGAAGTAATAACATCGCTGCTAGATCTAGTGAGAAACATTCACATTTCTCCGTTATTAACAGATCAAACAGCGCGTGGAAGCCAGGAGAAACATTGTGCCATGAATGAACTATAGTGTCCACAGATCAGCAACATTCACCATGGATTTACTGTAGTAACACTTACTGCAACCATGGAGGTATGGCAGGAATAGTAGGCTATAATGCCTTCAAGTAACATTACGTCGGTTTTATTTTGACATTATGAATACAATTGCCTCAAATGTTAATCTGAACTAAAATAAACCTTTATTTATAACTACTACAATATTACATTAAATTTTTTCCAAGGAGCTGTTTTGTTTTATATGCTCCTAGAGTCAATTATAGCGCCAGAATTGCTCAAAGTAAAAAAATATCATACTTGATGATGTTAGTTTTAATTATAAAAAAAAAAGAATAAAAAAAAAATATTATTTAAAAATGTTGCAGAAGCACTTGTTCCTATGTGAACTGCCTACCTCTTTGCACTTCAATAAAAAAGACTTTGTGGTATTTGGCATATTTGTTTTTGCAGTAGTTTTAGGGGGGTTCTTTTTCCTGTAAAGATCGAGATATATATCGTATATCGAGATACAGCAAAATATATCGAGATATATTTTTTGCTCCATATCGCCCAGCCCTAGTAGGAGGTAGTTTAACTTAATTAAATTACCAATAGAATGTACTTTGGCAAGCTCATCAATTAGCATAAAATAAATTTAGCATTATTTATTTGAGGTCCTGTGATGAGGCCATTTACCTCTACCATGTGAGCAGGTTTGACAGCCATTACTGCCTAGAGGAACATCTTAAGACTGGACGGACACATGTATAATTAGAGCGGAATAATAAAACAAAGATCCAGTGACGGCATACTTACAGCATCTTGAGGATGAGGGCGAAACAGCCCAGCACTCTGTCGGCGTGGGCAGGCAGCTGAATGGACAGGGCGTTGAGCGCAGGGCTGACCAGCAGACAGTCGATCAGGTTGGGCTCGCTGTCGCCCTCAGCAGGGGCCTTGCGCAGTGTGTTAGTGGTGTTGTTGTTGCGCTCCAGCTCTACTAGGATCTCGCTGGAATTGACGATGGAAGGTGGGGGTGAAAGGGGCAGGGCAGGGGGGGGAGACAGGGTGGTGGTCAGGGGTGGCGTGGGCGGCTCGGGCCGCAGCAGCCGCAAAGGCATGGGCGGTTTTCTCTCACTTTGCTGCTGACAACCGTTTCGGATTTCCTTGAGACTGGGAGAGTTGTCCCGACTAACAGAAAGAGAAAGAAAAAGATAAGACATAAGCCACTTTCCATGATTTAAACTATTATTTGTATTATATACACACTACTGTTAAGGGTTGGTAAGATTTTCTTAATTTTTCTTAAGGAAGCCTCTAATTCTACCTAGAAAACCTCTGGTTGACAGTCAACATTTTCTAAAGGTCAATCACCTTTCACTGTCCATTAGTTGAAGGAAAAAAAAAACAAAACCTTGATACATTTGAATGTAATATTATTATTATAGAGTTTTAGGCCCTTTCCATGGAAATTGCCATATTTGCATGCAGTCATACACAAATCACCAGGTGTTTAATTTGCTATACAGCCACTGTATTTGACTTTATTTGACTAACAAGTAACTATTGGACATCTGATTCTGGAAGGACAAATGAAACTTTGACATGAACTTTACAGTAGTTACAGAAATGTATCGAAAGGCCATTGGAGAGTAAAAGAGAGAACAGATAGCAACAAAAACAAACAAACAGAGATGGGGCAGTGCAAGGAAGCCTGGGGAGTGAGCTTTGACTTGTCTCACTCTCTTGAGTAATTGTGAATCATGGAAACTTTTGAAAATAGTTCCTTATTCCTCTCAGGTGGGTGCACCGCGACACAGAGGCTCAAAGTGACGACACAAACAGGACAGCGGAGACCAAAAATGTCACTACAGCCATGTCGTTGTTGTTTGACACAGACCAATAAAAGCAGATGGAAATGAAAGCGCGAGTATTTTAAGACGATTTAAGAACCGGCACATACAATTTGGTGCCATTGAGACGGCAATTATGATTCAGAGAAATGTTTTGAGCCCAGGTCCCAGGGGTACATCACATCTCATGGGTTGGAAAACCAGTGAATCGGACGCACCTGTTGATGAACTCTTCGTAGCAAGAGTAGATGGCAGCAAGGCACACCGCCACGAGATTGGGGAGAACCCGAGGATGAGGGCACTGTCCGGTGGGACCGTGCATGCTGTAATAATACATGTAAGAAAAGGTCAGGTTAGCACAGCTCCTGTGTTCAAACACACACAGAATGACAGCTAAAAGAAAACAAAGCTGTAACAGGAAGTAAGCGCAGGGCTTGGTCCTAAACAGACCATTAAAATGACACAGTCTGATAGATAAAAGGACGTTACAGTTTGTGTACATATGAAGGCCTGTTCTTTGTACGTAAGTGAGGGGGAGTCAGGATAAGGTAACATTGTGTCCTAACCAGGCGCGATGCAACAAGATTCCAAGCTTTTATCGCTTGCCGCATTGCATCGGGTAAGGTCACATGTTTTCTGAACTACAGTTTTATTTGCAGTAGGCTTGCTGCGATAGTCGGTGTTACCGGTGTTACACGGTGTTCAGCCACAACACTGGTTACATCACTTGCCCCCACTGTAGTTTAGATTTTTTTAATAGTAATAAAAATGACTTAGTTCAGTTAGAGAACAGACACTACAATTAAAATGTCTGCTCAATGCAGCAATAGCCAAATGAGAATCGCAGCACAGATCAGCAGCAGGAGACCGACTTAATTTATCAGGTTATTCTCAAATAAGAATTTATCGACTTATTTGGTTTCAAAGCGAAATGTAAAAGCACCTATTTGGCATTTAAACAATTATAAAAGGGAAGCTGCAATGCGTTAGTTGTGTTTTTCCAGTTGTTTTTCATTAAGAATAATGAAAAATCTCATTCAAGCAATAGCCACCCCAGAATTGCTGCTAATTCGTCCACATGTGAGCGAATTCATAATGGTGCGTGAGCAGAGCGAGTGTTTTCAGTTAAGTCCTATGGTAGTTGATATTAACCGTACAGAGTTTATTTTTGCTTAATTAGCGAGGTGAAAAAGATGGAAAAACTCCAACGTCTCCCAGATCTCCTCCCCAATATTACCGGTGTTGTCAAATGGCGATTAACTGGTGGGAAAATTCCCTCACCGTCACATCCCTAGTCTGCAGGAAAAGTGATGTGTTTGTATAAGGGAGGAAAAAAAAACATCACTCACCTGTGAATGAACTTCTTGACCACTTCCATGCCAGCGTTTAGTTCATTCAGAGCCAAAATATACTCCTGAGTAAAGAGACGGAGTCTGGGGCATTTCCCAAAGTCCTGGATCGAGAAGAAAAGACCAGGAGAGTCAGTCAATGATGGTGCGGTGACGCGTGAATTCGAAAGCACATCTGGCGTAGTGCGCACACCCACCATGTTGTGTTTGAGGATTCTCTGAACCACAGGAGTGAACACTTCAATCACCACCATCGACCGAGGACGCTCCCTACAGTGCTGCATAGAGGAACACAATAAAAACCAATCTCGATTAATATATATATTATTCTTAATCGTCAGAATCATTTAAAAAATGACTTGGTAAAGTGTTGATATCAGACGATATCATTATAATGTGTGACCCTGGACCACAAAAACAGTCACATGAGTCATTTTTTTTTACATTGAGGTTTATACATCATCTGAAAACTGGATAAATAAGCTTCCCATTGATTTTTTTAGCATAGGACAATATTTGGCTGAGATACAACTATTTGAAAATCTGGAAGCTGAGGGTGCAAAAATATCGAAACATTGTGAAAAACCGACTTTAAAGTTGTCCATTTATGTTTGCGATTGTGCTGCATTCACGCACAAAAATAAATGTTTTATATATTTACGGTAGGAAATGTACAAAATATCTTCAAATATCCTATTGATTTTTGGCATAAAATAAAAAATTTTTTTTTTGACCCATACAATGTATTGTTGGCTATTGCCACAAATATACCCGTGCTACTTGTGACTGGTTTTGTGATCCAGGGTCACATATGCTAATTTGCTGCTCAAGAAACATTTCTTATTACTATCAATGCTGAAAACAGTTGTGCTGCTTAATGTTTTTGTGGAAACATGCTACTTTTTTCCCCAGAATAAAAAGTGCAAAAGAACAGCATTTATTTGAAAAATATTTTTTTTAATATTCTAAATGTATTTATGGTCATTTAGGGTCATCACTTTTGATACATTTTATGTGTTCTTGGTAAGTATTAATTTCTTTCCAAAATAAAATTGTTACAAATATTGATAATGCCTTTTTTTAAAATCCTAGTGGGTTAAATACTTAATACTTAACAAAATGAATGGTACTTTATGACCGTTTTCTCTTTTATTTGAAATGTATTGAATACAAGCCAAAAGATTTTAAACAGTAAAAAAATTAAAGATTAAAAAATAAACGACTATTTCAGGTTTACAATACTGAACTCATCTGTTCCCCCTGAAGAATAGCCAGAATCATCACATTTACCTTGCAGAAGAATTCACACAGGTCGGGGGGAGGGTGGTTATTCTCCAGCAGGGGTGCGATGGCCTACAGACAGATTCTAACCATTAGTCACCTTCCCCACAGACATGTAGAGTCTTGTTTCTTTTCATCCACATTTTCAGGAACTGCATAACCTTCAGAGGCTAGTCCAGCACATCTGTGCATGCATGTCTTGTTTCTATGGCAGTACACTACATTTTCAAATTAATTTTATTCTAGAGCAGGTTTCACTGAGCATTAAGACACATCACGTAACCCTGCCTTCGTTAGCAATGGAGTTTAACACTAATGTGTGAATGTCTTTTCATATTTTCTTTGTAAAGAAGCAGTCCCACTCACCACAATGATGTTCTCATGGTCCTGAGCGCTGAGGTTAGTGTTCTGGGAAGGAAATGACATGAATGCACTGTTGAGAACTCATCGGCCAGTGATATCACAGCTAAGTGACTCAAAAACCAGCAAACCCTATTTTTAAAATGTTAATGGCTTCTTGGGAAAGCCTGTGTGATTCGGGGATTCAGCCTTTGACACAGGGCCAGTGAGATATCTATTTTTAGATCTTTTAAAACGTTTTTTTTTACAGTTTAAATGCTTGGTATATGGGATATTAAAAGACATAATATTAATCTGCAAATCAAAGTACAGATGCAGTCAATGTTTTCATTTCTGCAAACACTCTGAGGAAAAGGAGATCTTCGTTCTGGAGCAGTTGTGTATTGTTGCCATGTAAAAAAAAAGGCTCAATTAACCACAGCTACAAGGGCAACCACAGTAAACTTAACCTGAACATACTGCAGACTCAAAATGAGTGGCAACTAGCACCTCAATTTACAGATGACACTCAAAACTAGAAAGGAAAGCAGAATGCTGCTCGAGTTCTAAAAGAAAGATCGCCAGCAATACTTTAAGGAGAAACTGGCTGAAAGATCAAACATTTGACAAATCTGATGTCCTCAAACAGAAAAGGGACTCTTAAATGCACAAAAAAGTTATTTTAGGGTAGCTATATTATCACTTATAGCCCTAAATTAGGAACCAACTTCAAAGTTTATATGGTATTCTGTTCCCTGCATGTGGTTGGCTCTGTCAAATTTGTGAAAAATGTCTTCACTGTCACTTTTGATTAATTTAATGCGTCCTTGCAGAAAGAAATGTTTAATTTATTTAAAGAAACCTCACTGATCCCAAATTTTTAATAGTATAATGTATCTGTTATCAAAAGTACAGTGTTTCAGTTTTTGAAGAAATTATTTTATGTAAAATTATATATAGAAAATAACCATGTATAAAACAATTAAATATTGTACAAATAAAAGGTATATATAATTTGGCAATTTTCTCTTTTAATTGTAATTTCAGAATTTAATTGTAAACAAAAATTTAAAACAAATCCAATTTTATTTCAGCAAAAATCATATCTAACAAATCTGATCTCCTCAATAAGAAAAGTGACTAACAAACCCTGAAGAGTTCAGGGTTGCTAACTTGTCACTTAAATTAAGAGGACCTCTGTCAATATATATCTGTTTTGTTGCCTGTTTAGTTTTGTCCATCAGGTGAAATTTGTAAATACAATCGCTTAAAAAAGTAATAGCTCACTTATCAATATGATGCATTATTTGAAGTATCATCATCCATGACATGTGTTACACATCAACATTTTGGGCAGACATACAAGCAATAATAGTGATGCATGCCTTAGCAAGCACAATTAAAAAGCTTTGCTAAAGAGAAACACTCAATTCTAACTAAATTTATAATGAATCTTACCTCACCAGTTAGACAGGCATGTAAACGTGTGTGACGTACCTCAGCAAGCAGGGTGGAGATAATGTGCAGTGGTGCCTGATGGATGGATTCGTCCTGCAGGGGTGAGGTGAGGGCCATGTCCACCAGGGCCCTGATCTCCTTCAGAACCACGTCCAAGCGGCTCGGGTTATTCAGAACCTTACGGTACTTGTAGATCTTTTTCTGCATATGAATCAGATAACCCAGATTACACACACCTTTTAACAATGCGACCAACAGTTATGAAACCAGGACACATTTTACCACCATAACGCAACAGTGGTTATATACTACTTCACAGCGTGAAGTATTGGGGATTTAGGTTTAAGATTTAAGTTCCTATTTTGTTCCATTTTATTGGCCCTGTGTATGGATGATTTTTCAACAACAGGCATTTAAAAAAATAAATTAATTAAAACACACTTTTCGCACTCTCACTACTAGTTTAATTTGTCTACTAGTATTTGTCTTACTAGCAATGTCCAAAAGTCTCTAGCAATGTAGTAGAAATAAATGCATTTTTTAAAGTCTTGAACATTTCCACCACATCTAGAAATATGTGTTGGTGGCAGTGCAGAAGAAAAATCGAGATATATACATTCACTCACACACATTATATTATATTTTATAATATAATAATATATATAATAATTAGTGGTGGGCCGTTATCGGCGTTAACGCGAGACTCTTAACGCGCGATAAAAAAAATATCGCCGTTAATCTATTCCCCAATTTGGGTTGGGAGATGATGACGCAATCTACCCGCGGCCGCGAGGTAAACCCGGCTGCAAAGCATATTCGTTGTCATCTTAAGTAAACACGGCTGAAAGTGAAAGCTGCAACATCCATTATTTGGACTTGGTTCGGATTTAAGCCGTCCGACAAACAGCAGCAAACTATAGACAGAGTGTGTGGGGTAACGGTTCGGTAAGTTAACACACGACTAATCCGTTCTACCACCTCAAATTCAAAACGAAACATGATATCACTGAATACCAGCGCGCGCGTATTATTCTCATTCCAATATATCTTAGTGGTGTAACGTTAACACATAATCTCTGTCTATGCCCGATTTTAAGAATCGTTGTTGTGTTTCTTTTTAACTGAAAAGACATCAGTTAGACAATATTATCACTTTAAATTTGGGGTTTCATAAGCTCAAAGCTATAATAAACATTAGACCTACTTAAGTCTCTGCAGCTAGTGTAGCCTACTTAAATTTTATTTATCTGCAAAATTATGTTGTATACTTACAGTTTTGCACAATATATGTTCTCAAAACAACATATACCCTTTAAAAAAATACATTTAGCAGTTGTTTAGCAGGGTCTGTGTAACCTGTTCTGAAATGGTTTTATTATAATATACTGTATATCATTATCGCAAGAGGCTGCAATGTATATCACAATATAGATTTTAAGCCATATCGCCCATCCCTAATTGATAGCCTATAGTAGTTGATAATAACATAGGCCTACCTAATGTTGCCTATGGACGGTAACAGTACAGTAGTAACCTTTACAGTCTATGAGTAGAACAGCTTTCTCAAGCAGTTTGTGATGCATTTTGGAAACAGGAGATGAGCCCCTGGTCTAATGCGCCACCTGGCTTGAGAAACCCGTTCACAAAGACTTACTTTTATAGTCATTATTTGGGTAGCACACATATTCTGAATGCCTTCGGCAGAATTCAAATGAGCCATTTTAATCTAGATTAATCTAGATTAATTTCAAAATTAATCTAGATTAATCTAGATTAAAAAAATTAATCTATGCCCACCTCTAATAATAATATACTTGAATATTATTAAATGGTCATTACCCATTTGTCAATGTGAGTGTGAGTGCATGTGAGTGTGTGTGAGTGCATGTGAGTGTGTCAATGTGAGTGTGTGTTTGAGTGCATGTGAATATATATATATATATAGAATCAAAAGTAGAAAATTATAAAAATTATTTCTCACAATAATATTCAAATGGTTAATGACCATTTAATTTTTCCTTCCAAAAACGATTAAGTATGGAAATATTTCTTTGTCTTGCTAAGACTAAGTGATATTTGTTGTTTCCTTTACATATCATGCCTCATATTTCATATCAATCATGCTCTTATTAACTGACAAGTATTAACTTTTGATAAATCTTTATCAGGGCAAAATTGTTCACAGTGGAATTGAAGCCACAACAGAGGTACTGAATATGTAACTGAGTAGTGGAAGAAACACCCACATACGTACCTCAGATAAAATTATACTCTCGCTAAAACCATGCAAAATGTCATTACACCAATGCTTTTTGCAAATCTAGACTTCCTAGACGTGTTACCTTACCTTCCACTGTATAGAGTGAAACCACTGGTCGCGCAGATAGCTGTTAGCAGCCTGTGAGTGCACACAAACATTCACAAAATGAGTCAGAGCGTAATCGCAACATGAGTGTGTGTGAGAACAGTGAGGGGGCTGGAGATACCTGTAGGAGGACCGTCCCTCCAGGGAAGCTTAGCTGGACACAGTATTTGGGGGCATTGTCCCAGGACAACAGCTGCAGGTCCTCTATAGTGCTGTAAGACAGAGGCGCCTCCATGTATCCTGTGGGCTACAGAGACAGGAAGAGACACGTTCATATTTGCAGAAAGCGTTCAGTGCTTTAACACCTCTCAGGGCGAACTTGAAGAAACCTTAAAGAAAGCTCTACAGATAACGTCATGGAAGGGTGGTTGTATTATTTATTACTTTGCATAGAATATCAAATGTTAATAATATGATGATTGCCCTTTGAATGTCACGCTACACCTTCGAAGTTGCATTGTACAACTCTTGACGTACATATATTTGAGGCAACGTCCCCCACATAATGATTGTTTCAAATTGTTTCAAAGGTCAGTAGCAAACTTGGTTGAAGTTGAAACTGTTTGAACTTGGAGTTTTGTGTTGCTAGTCACAATGCACAGCCTACATTATGGATTTCAGCATGGCAGGGTTATCATTCTTGTTTTATTTGTATAAACTTGCATTGCGAATCTCACAAATGAGAATAACACAAAACTGCAGAAATGAATACAGATTTCATACTTGTTATAATTATTCTACACAACATCTATTTAGAAATACAAGTTGAAACTATCTGAATTTGGAGTTTGGCTGCTCAAAGTTGGATGCATTGGGATTTTTTCTGCGAAGTAGCATGCAACTTCGAAGAAATTTGATGTTGCATCTTCTTATCTATGCCAGTGGACATAGATTGTGGACAACAGATTATGAACAACTCTTTATACATCTGGTTCTCCATTTGGGCCACAAATTTACAGAGAATTTAAGGTTCCCCTTCTTAACAATCTTCATTTGAATTTTGTCACACATGGGCCAGCTCATTTCTCAGTTCCACTCCTGACTGAAGTGTTGGTGATCACATGACCTCAAATGTCAACAGGCTGTTCCCAATCTCCTTCCCTCTACAATAGCACACTGCAGCTCTTCCTTTATTAGCCGCCCTCCCTTCTTTGCAGCCCGGCAACAGGCTCTTCCATTATTAGCGCCGCCCTCCCTCTGCTTCTTTGCACAAACAGGCTATTGCTTTATTTGCGCTGCTCTCCCTCTAGACTCGAACCAAACCACAGTTCCTGTATTTGTGTCAGCCACCCAGTTCAAGCAGAGCAAACAAGCTGTTCCTTTCTTTGACTCATTCTCTCTGCGTCTCTCGCTCGCTCAAACAAACAGGCAGCTCGTCTCCGTATAACCGAATAAAACAGGCCCGTCTTTTATTTACATCCCCCCACTCTTAGGTGATAGAGCAACTGGCTGTTCTGCAACTGAGGTCCTGCTCCCTCTGTTGCAGATTCAAGAGGGCCGATTTCTCTTCCTTTTAAAGGGTCGGTGTGAAAAGCATCTGTTGAATGATATCTCATTTTTCAAGAAATCAATCAAAAAAATCTGCTAGCAGGCTTGTGTTGGGTGGAATACGTGAAGCAAGACAAGTGGCCAGAGATGGGAGAAACACAGAAAACTACTGAACTCTACTTATCTCTCATAAAATCAGGTTAAATAAGTCACCACAGGGGTTTTTATATATATATATATATAATATATATATACACACACACACACACACATACACACACACACATAAAAGGCTGCCATATCTACAATATCCTGTATGACGAAGTGCCGGCAACTTGCGGTGTGCTTGATGTTCTATCTGCTTATCTTTGTCACTGTCCTTTCCTCTCTCTCTCTCTCTCGCTATCTGTCCTCCTTTCCACATCTCTGTTCCAAGAAGTCCTCTGATTCTTCTTCCTTCGTCTCATTCAGCCAGTTTTTCATGGTGCAATTCTTCTTTAAGGAGGACTTCAATAGCTCTCCTCTCACCATTGCTATGTTGCCATGGAAACAAAGAGATGAAATAGAGACATATGGTTTTTTTTTTTTTGTTACCAGGGAGATCCAGATGGAAAACGATGTGGAGAAAAACATCAGTGTGTTCAGGTGGCGTCTCTATAACTGACAAACTGATCTTGGAGAGCTCCCATCAGCGCTGCACCTACTAAACCATGAGGAAGCACAGCAAAAGCACCCATTTCTCAGCTTCTGATATTGATATCTGATATATCGGCAATACACGATATTATCGTGCGGTGCGTGGGGGGTGGGGGGGGGGTGGCAATAGTTTACTTATTAGATCATTAATTTGCTTATTTATTTACTTGTTTCTTTTTTCTTTACTCATTTAATTACTTCCTTTGTGTACCTGACTCAGAGTATTCCATTTATTAGGCCTATGGCTGTTGTGTTGTAGAAGAGTATTTCAACATGTCAGCGGGAAACTTACGAACACATATTATCCTCTCATTTTACAGATGCAGCATTTTGACTGTAGTTCTGCACGAGATGAGAACACATTTTTATAATATCTTGGGTCAAGAAAGAGCGTTTGAGATGCATATAGCTCCCTATAGCTGCCGCGAAAAGCTCGCTCTATCACGCGCAGGCCCGTCGCGACAAGGCAGGCAAACCAAGCAATTGCTTGGGGCCCCGAGCTGGCCTGGGGCCCCAAGACAACGACTGGTTAAGAATAAAATGCAACGACAAACTGTGTGAGCGCCCCTTTGATAGTCAATGCAGTAAAGTGCAATGACACTGTTATCGGGATCCCCCTCAAGGGGGCCCCTCTCAGTAGTCGCTGACAGCAGCCAGCCAACCACGCGATCTCTGCTGCCGGCAAAATACAAAAACTCCTCGGCAGTCATCATGAAGCGGAATTATGCTTCAGGAAGCTAGAAAAGAATGAAGAGAAAGGAAGAGGAGGATAAGAAAAAACAAGATAGTGGTAAGTAGGGGTGTAACGATACACGTATTCGTATTGAACCGTTCGGTACGAGGCTTTCGGTTCGGTGTTCGGTACGCATTTTCAAACCGAACGGTTCGTTGGATCATTTTTCCTGCCGACCAAAATTTCGTTATTTCAAATGTAGGCGCGTTGCGCGTGGCAAGCGCGCTCATAATGTAGAGACGCCGGCGCGACCACAACATTGCCCAACATCAAATGTGCAAACGTAATGCAAGCGGAACGAAACTGCTCGTTATTGTGTGGTTGACGGACCGTTGTTTATCAGTTTGGACCAGTGCAGCGCGAGCCGATCGTGATCATGCGACACTGTTACTACACAGCGCTAATAAGAGATCCAGTAAAGAAAGCATTTGAATTCGCCACAGAAGTAATAACATCGCTGCGAGATCTAGTGAGAAACATTCACATAGTTTGGCAGGAATAGTAGGCTATAATGCCTTCAAGTAACATTACGTCGGTTTTATTTTGACATTATGAATACAATGCCCTCAAATGTTAATCTTAACTAAAATAAACATTTGTTTATAACTACTACAATATTACATTTAATTTTTTTCCAAGGAGCTGTTTTGTTTTATATGCTCCTAAGAAGAGTCAATTATAGCTCCAGAATTGCTCAAAGTAAAAAGAAATCATATTTTATGATGCTAGTTTTAATTAAAAAAAGAAGAAAAATAAATAAATCAAGGAAATTGGCATTTCTTTCTTTTTGCTGTATCGAAAACATACCAAACCGTGTGTATCGTATTGAACCGAACCGTGAATTTTGTTACACCCCTAGTGGTAAGTGATAAATTACACTGGATAAAATAGCTCCACTTGTCTTGTACAAATGGTGTAATTTTGCAGCAGGTAGGCTAGAAAAAATATGTTTATGTTAGCTACCTGCCTGACGGCAAATGCTGCTTGTAACAAACAGTTAGTGCAACTTTTTTTTCGAACGGACGGAATTATAATTTGTTTTTTATTGGGGGGGGCCTCCATGTCCATTTTGCTTGGGGCCCCCAAATTCCTTCAAACGGCCCTGATCACGCGCATTCAATAAGCCCAAAAGAAGAAGGTTAATGTGTTTACATGTCGGGAGAAATCGGGTAAGGGGTGTCAATCGGTTTATGCTTAAGCCGTTAAGGAAAACGGGTTAACGCGTGACCACATGCATTGTCGACTTAAGCATTATCGGGTTAAGAAAAGCACATGTGCATTTAAACACACTCACTTAATTCCCTGAAAGTAAAAGTAAAAGCAAAAACTGACCAAGATTTTGGCATCTGTCACTGCCTTAACGGCGCATTCTCTCAGAGACGACGAGATGCATCTACCTCAACGAGCTGATAACAAAAGCCTATATCAACTATCTTAATTCACTGGCTTAAATGTGGACCATACATTAATGACACTGAAAAAATTAGAAGAATCAATATTTCTTGTTAAACAAGTTTTTTAGGCTATTTTTTAAGTCGGTGTCTGAAGCTGCTTTGGATTTTCACAGATGACTGATTTATGCTTTGTTCGGACCTAAAGACTGTTATTAGGCCTATATCATTTTTAAGGGTGTCACGATTCTCCAAATCCTCGATTCGATGACATTTTCGATTCTAAAGTCACGGTTCGATTCGATTCTCGATTTGTTTGATTGTAAAAAAAATTGCATCACAATAAGTGTATTGTGATTGTCACTAACATTTTAGTAACTAAACTGAATTTTATTAGGTTTAGTGACAACATGTTACATGGTACAATTTCTGGTAAGCTACGCTTTTTTATTATGTCAATTCAATTCAATTATTGTGATTTGATTTAATATTGACTCATTTGGATAAATATTAGGTAGGCTACACAAGATAGGCTTAATTTGTCTCAAGAAAAAAAAAAAAAAAACCTCACCTAATGCTGTAAACATACAGAGAGCCCTATCAGCTGGTAGTAGGCTATTACTTAAGGTTAAAAATAATTAAATATAATGCGTTTTTTTTATTATAATAACAACTTTATTTAATGATATAAGAAAAAATATAATAAATATGTAATATAGAACACATATTTAGCAAAATACTCTCTATAGCTATTTTTTTCTTGCCAACTACGTGCTATATCCTATATTATGGTCATTAAATGGCTTTCCTGAGGTAAATGTGACATAATTGTTCTCCAGCTATGTTATTGACCTCTTCACGCTGATGAAAAACACTGATTGATATTATGTATGAGGAATATACATTTCGGTAAGTTGTACTGTATCTTTCAACAGTGTTCGTGTTTTTTTACTATTAGCTAGTAGAGATGATCGGTTCACGTGCGCTAGGGATCTGTCACGTAACATTTACAAGCGCCAAAGCGGTATTTATTGTTTGAATTTCGTAATAAAATTGACAGAATCTGAGAGCTGATTTTTTTTACATCATAAAGTAACCTGCTCTAGTCTGTCGGTCTCCGTGTCCTCTTTGCTTCGCGATTTTTCTGTGCGTGAGAAAATGGATGTGTGGCGTGAGAGCGTGTGAAAAGTGTCAATTGCGTGTGTCTCACGGTGAATGCGTGAGAGTTGGCAGCACTTCAACACGTGTGTTTTTTTTTTCCGCTTGGCAAGTCGAGCTGACGTGACATGGGGGCGTGGCAGCATCGACGATTCCATTTTTTGATTCGATAATCGAGATTGAGCATTAATTTCGATCGATTTCGATTTAAAATCGAAATCGTGACACCCTTAATAATTTTATTGATATTATTATTATTATTAGAATAATCTGTAATTGTTATTAGTGTTATTAGTAGTTTTGTTTAGGCTATGTGCTATGGAAACAAAACCAAATGATGACGAACTAAGATGCCATTTTCAACTTAAACAACAACGGTATAAGAATGATGCGTCTCTTTTATAACAAGCACTCTTGACAATTTGTGAATAGATCACCTCGCAATTCAATTTTGATGTGGGATGTAGTTTTGTAGTCGGTTATGTGGTGATGTCGTTAGGGAAGGCAAATGAATTGTAGGTCCTAATATTAATTTAATAAAAATATTTAAATTCTGCATTTACTCACTCTCATGTTGTTTTCGCACATCACGCAAGTCTTTAAACTTGCGTGTTTACTACAGTATGTGCGTCGTTGTAAATCTGTTCATCATATAAGCCATCGTGTCTCTTCAGAAGACTTTGGGTTAGACCACTCGATTGATTTTTTTTTTTTTTTTTTTTACCATGCCTTAATAACATTCTTTTACGTTTTAGAGGAATGGACTTTAAATGGAGGGACAGAAATCGCTCAAGTTTCATAAAAAATATCCCCATTTGTGTTTGGAAATCGAATGTAACCTTATAGGTTTGAAACGAGGGTGAGTACATGATGACAATTGACATTTTTGTGTGAATTATACCTTATGAATACAGTAAGTTGAGCCTTCGATAAAACTAACTAAATTGCAAACTAGGGCTGCACAATATATCAAAATTATTGAAATATTGTGATATGCATATCGCAACGGCTTGCAAAAACAGGTCATGAACTTAAGAAAAAGAGAAAATCACTCACTGCTCTTGGCTGAATAACTTTAGTAGCTTTAATAAGAATCAGTATATATTTAATTTAGTTAAAACTAAGCAGTGATAAAATACTGATTTTTACATTTGATTATTCAGTTTCTGTTGTTAAATCAACCTAATGTTCCTCAAACCCTAAAGCCTGTGGTTTACACTGATGTTAAAATAACACTTCTTATGCTACAGTAAAACTCTGCTGTTCACTGTCAGAAGTTGTAGGGATGTTTTCTTGTCACAAAAAGAATGTGAAACACGTATGTAGGTTAGGCTATATAATTTTAAATATATTTTAAAGATAATTTTAGTTTATTATATACACTTTAAGCATTATCGTATCGCATATCGAATTATTTAGGCTAATGAGTTATCGCAGTTTCTTCAATATCGTGCAGCCCTAGCGCAAATCATATCGTTTACATCAACGATACATAGTCACATTTTTACATCACGATATCTCGATACAACGATTTATCATTACACCCCTAATTCTAATATTGGGTGCTCAAGAAACATTTCTCATGATCATCAATATTCAATACAAACAAACAAAAACATGGATAGTCAATGTCCAAGTAAAAAAAAAAAAAAAAAAAACTTCCCTCATAAAAGGTCAACGTGCTTTTGTAAAACTGTTCAAGCCCATGCAAATTTTGTGTAAATAGACATTTTTTTACAGCATGGGCATGTAAAAACTGCGACAATGTGCTCTCTCCCAAAGTAAACATGGCTTCTTCCAGTTAAACTCTTCACCCATGATATATTAACAGCAAACCATGGCAGGCCAGGAGGAGGAAGCCAATGCAAGCCAAGAAAAAATAAAAGAAAAAAAGTCTCCAACCAGTAAAGCCAACCGTACAAGTTTACTTCCAGTTCCTGTGCATCTAAAAACACCAAAAGCAAAAGAGAAACTCAGTTACTGTACAGACGGGTACGACTGCATGCCTATGGACTCTATCCAACACTAAAATCCCAAAGACAGCTGGCTTCAATAACACCATATATGTAAATCTAGCGCACACATTTGCATCCAGATATGTGGTCTGCACATGTGGCACTGACACTTGCATATGCTTAAAAACAAAAAAAAAACGTCTCTTGTGAAATCTAGTCCAAAGAAATTCTCAGTATGATGCAAATGACTATGGCATGCAAAGTACAATGCATTAGCCAAAATAAAGTTAAAGTGAAATATCTATTCTAAACCAGTTTTGGCTGTAATTCCACCAATGCGTCAATATAGGGAGTACTAGGAACAAACCAGGTTTTTTTTTTGGTGGGCTGAATTTTAGGATACCGTCATCCATTCATGCGTCAGCCTAACCACAAATTTGATGATCTGAGATGGTTTATGCGACAAAAGGAAACTTGACGGCGAGTGTCTACATTACGGATGTGGCAACGTCAGTTCTGTTTTAAAACCTCAACAGCCAGCAGCTGAGCAGATAAAAAAGCTCACACATAATAGGCAGAACTGATATCATATGATACATCTAATTACACGCTACATAAGTAATAGTCAAACCCTTTGTTTGATCTGAGGGTCTCTGCTGGATCTGCACCTATAAACCCAATGCAGTCAGAGTGAAATTTTGTTTTCATGCAGTACAACAGATTAGCATACTTGCCAACCTTGAGACCTCAGAATTAGGGAGATATTCAAAAGGACCGGGGGGGGGGGGGGGGGGGGGGTTACTCGAGTTACTCGACTACTCGTGGTTCATGCAACTGTAAATGAAAAGACATGAAATAGCTAGATCTTATCAATAAACATTTATTAATTCATAGCCTAATGCAACAATTACATAGGTAAACTCTCAAAACATTATAATTATGACATTTCATTTTTAAATTTTCATGTAACAGTCTAAAGCTAAATAAATAGCTGTTCTTGCCTTTCATTTCAGACTAGGGGCCGTTCACATATCGCGTCTTTTCCGCGCTCAAGGTCGTTATTTCAACCGTAGGCGCGCGGCCGCGGTGAGCACGCTCATAATGGAAGCAACGTGCGCTAGTTTTTCCAGGCGGGTTTTTCCTTCTCATCTCCAGAAATATATCTAGTAGTAAAGCTAATGCGAGGGCTAGGAATCAATTAAGCCTTTGCTGATACTTCTTCGTCGTCATCATGGAGAGCGCAGTTTGGTTGCATAGCAACGACAGACGCCATGGGAGCGCAAGCGCTTGGTCTGAAACGGCGCCCAGTGACGGATGGTGTAAGTTAGCAATATTGTTGTCCGGGTGGAAATCGGGAGAAATTCGGGAGAAAGGTCGGTCCGGGAGCTTTTCGGGAGGGGCTTTGAAATTCGGGAGTCTCCCGGAAAAATCGGGAGGGTTGGCATGTATGCAGATTAGGGATGTGACGGTGAGGAAATTCTCCCACCGGTTCATCGATGTGTGACAACACCGGTAATTCTGGTATCACCGGGGGTGGGGGAAGGTGTTCTGGGAGATGGAGTTTTTCCCTCTTTTGCACCCCGCTTTTACATTTTTTTGTTGTTATTTTTTTTTCGAATTAAGCGAAAAATAAAATGCATTGTAAGCTCACACACCATTATGAATGCCTGTGCGGACGTGCGCATTTTTCTTTCCCTTTCGAATTAGAGGCAGTTCGGGGACGGCTATTGCTTGAATGGTGGATTCATTATTATTCTTAATGAAAAACACAACTAAAAACACAACTAACCCTTTGCAGGTTATTGGACTTTCTATTCATCAAAGAATCCAAAAAAAAAAACTAAAAATAAATATATCAATATTCACAAATATTAAGCAGCACAACTGTTTTCAACACTGATAAAAAAAGAAAAGAAAATTTCTTGGGCACCAAATCAGCATATTAGAATGAATTCTGAAGGATCATATGACTGGAAAATTCAGCTTTGCCATCACAGGAATAAACAACATTGTAAAATATATATACACTCACCTAAAGGATTATTAGGAACACCTGTTCAATTTCTCATTAATGCAATTATCTAATCAACCAATCACATGGCAGTTGCTTCAATGCATTTAGGAGTGTGGTCCTGGTTAAGACAATCTCCTGAACTCCAAACTGAATGTCAGAATGGGAAAGAAAGGTGATTTAAGCAATTTTGAGCGTGGCATGGTTGTTGGTGCCAGACGGGCCGGTCTGAGTATTTCACAATCTGCTCAGTTACTGGGATTTTCACGCACAACCATTTCTAGGGTTTACAAAGAATGGTGTGAAAAGGGAAAAACATCCAGTATGCGGCAGTCCTGTGGGCGAAAATGCCTTGTTGATGCTAGAGGTCAGAGGAGAATGGGCCGACTGATTCAAGCTGATAGAAGAGCAACTTTGACTGAAATAACCACTCGTTACAACTGAGGTATGCAGCAAAGCATTTGTGAAGCCACAACGCGCACAACCTTGAGGCGGATGGGCTACAACAGCAGAAGACCCCACCGGGTACCACTCATCTCCACTACAAATAGGAAAAAGAGGCTACAATTTGCACGAGCTCACCAAAATTGGACAGTTGAAGACTGGAAAAATGTTGCCTGGTCTGATGAGTCTCGATTTCTGTTGAGACATTCAGATGGTAGAGTCAGAATTTGGCGCAAACAGAATGAGAACATGGATCCATTATGCCTTGTTACCACTGTGCAGGCTGGTGGTGGTGGTGTAATGGTGTGGGGGATGTTTTCTTGACACACTTTAGGCCCCTTAGTGCCAATTGGGCATCGTTTAAATGCCACAGCGTACCTGAGCATTGTTTCTGACCATGTCCATCCCTTTATGACCACCATGTACCCATCCTCTGATGGCTACTTCCAGCAGGATAATGCACCATGTCACAAAGCTTGAATCATTTCAAATTGGTTTCTTGAACATGACAATGAGTTCACTGTACTAAAATGGCCCCCACAGTCACCAGATCTCAACCCAATAGAGCATCTTTGGGATGTGGTGGAACGGGAGCTTCGTGCCCTGGATGTGCATCCCACAAATCTCCATCAACTGCAAGATGCTATCCTATCAATATGGGCCAACATTTCTAAAGAATGCTTTCAGCACCTTGTTGAATCAATGCCACCTAGAATTAAGGCAGTTCTGAAGGCGAAAGGGGGTCAAACACAGTATTAGTATGGTGTTCCTAATAATCCTTTAGGTAAGTGTATTTCACAATATAACTGGTTTTCTTTTCTACATTTTTGTTCAAATAAATGCAGACTTGGTGAACAAAACAGACTTTGAAAAACATTTTTTTTAAACATTTTACAACCCCCAAACTTGTATATTAAGCAAAACTTTATCAAAGTTGTTCCAAGTACTCACTACAACAATATGACACTGTTAGCTAAAAACAGAGTTAAAAATGTTGGGAATCCCATTCCAAGATGCCTTCAAACTGCCCTGAAGCTGATCATGTGGATGGCCACAGACAAAGCCGCATACATTGCGTCTTGCACTCTCAAATGCAAATATCTCCAAAACATTTCATCAACCAACCGGCTCCATCCATCCATCCATCCTTACAGCAACAATAATGAAAGATGTCCTCAATATCAAGACACAAACAACTCAGTACATGCAAAACAATAAACCCTGCCAGTGTTTGAAAATGTCCTCCTAATGGCTTTTCTGTGCTACAAAAACAAAGCCAGCTCCTACATCTCAATTACAGAGCATATTTGGATGCTAGCCGAAGGGATCTCAGGGAGCCACAATAGTTTATGTGCCCAGTCATCACCATAGCTCTGTTTGTTTACAGCAGAAAGCCCAACAGTACCGTTTAAATGGTTTGTTATAAGTGTAACTTGTTTATTTCCCCTGACCTGTTCATATTTAGCTGAACTCATCACAACCAGACTTGTTCAGCTTTAGTCATCAGCTTTGCTCAAAATGCGGTTTGATGCGAGTTTGTTAACATGTCCTCAAGCTGAACTGAGACAACCAGAATAACATTTCAAATGTACTGTACCCAGGTGTTCAGCATCTAACCCGATCACGAAAGGTCTCACCTAGCTGTGCAATGTTTATTCAAAGGAGGTGTTATGGTCTATACGGGCTGTTGTCTCATCTGGTATTTCATCTAATTAACAGGATCTAACTTGAACAGCAACTATACCCTGCTTCACAAACAAAATGGTGTGCTTGAGGGCATCGGCGTAAATGTGCCTTTAGAGGTAGGGCTTTTGATGTCTTTTTAACAAATGAGTGACAGGAAGTATTTATAATGGCATGCTGCTACGCAAATATGATTTAGACTCCGAGAGCTTAGAGACAGGGGTGAGTCACATCTTTCATATCTTCTAGTGAGATCATTTTCCATAGAGATGACTACACTTATCGAAAATGAGCTATCAAAATGCCAAATGTTTAGTCTTCGCTTAACACAGGAGTTCTCGAGAAAATAGTGGGAAAAAGTCGGCATCTTCATGGAAAATAATGCACTTATCATCAAACAGGCGTCATGTGCTACATCTACGAGGCAGAAGCGAGGTCAAGTATTTTAAGCACATCTGAGCGAGATAATGTAATTTCAACCCAAATGACACCCTGGCACGGTTTGTGCAGGATAAACACCAGGTGAGGAAACCAAACCATCAAAATCGAACAATTTATATGCTTAACATCAACAATAAGGCCTTTCTGTAGATATACTGACCCCTTTCTGAAGCACAATGGTTCGATGCACACTAGAATCACAAACAGGCTAGTCTTTGCCAAAAGAGAACATTAGCCACAGACAACTACCTCCATTAGCTACGGTCAACTGAACACGGGTCACTAGCTAAACATCTATTAGAGACCTTGAAACTAAGAGAAAACCAATACTGAGTGACAGGACTGTCAAAGTACAAGAAGTATCCTAACTTTTTTTTTTCACACTTTCAGACGACATGACTCTCTGCAAAATGGGCAAACATAAACATACGGCCTGTGTTTGGCTTGGGTTAATCTCAGCTAGCCTCAGAAATCCCAAGGGCCTCTCAGTGTCAGCGGCCGAGCTTCATCCGACAGTCAGACTGTTGTTAAACAAGCAATCTAATTCATTCTGAAGCATTCATTTCAGGAAGAAGTCAACGGCTAATTTGATCATTTCAGAACGATGAAATATAGCTGTAAAATTTAAACCTTTAATTTAATCAGCCATTTGATGATGGCTCCAATGAGCAGGCTGTCAGGATGTCCTGAACTAAGAGACTCTACGAGATTTCATTGGCACATCTGAGATATTATTTACTCATCAGAAAAAGGCAGTGGGTAAAAAATGACTGTCCTCTCCACATGCGCAATTTCTTATGTTTTCGCTTAAAAAAAAAGAAAAAGTAACTGCCATCGAGTGGATTCCCAGAAATCTCCCAGGTGGGTAAATCCATTGTGACCGTGACACTACTTTTCCATTGACAGGCCTCTTGAGCAGCAATTAAGATGTATGCAGTTATGTTTTCAAATATCTAAGCATCAGATCATTAGGTTTAAAATCAGCAGAGACCAAACAAACATTAGCAAGAAAAATAACATACATAGTCAAAATGTGACTAAATGTTATAAATACTCAATTCATCATCATCTCCGCTGACAATAATTCAATTCTGAAACATTTAACTGTATATCTAGGCATCTCTACACCGCTTTATTTGACAAAACTGAACAGCTCATGTGATGCAGTTGAGGATCATGCACCTGCAAAAGGCTCAGATATTATTTTAGTAACTCTGTTGACCTAAAAAAAAAAAAAAAAACTTGTCCTGCATACAGGACATAGTAGCTCCAAATCCTTCAAGAAGAATCAAAAAGTCATGGGGTGGGGGTCTTTAACGTATGAAAACCTACTGTTGACCAGTGATCATCTAAATGACCTTTATTTATGAATAATTCTCCAATACACTGGCCTCTGATCATGGTATTTGGAAATGACAACTCATTTCTTAAATTAGAACTTGCATGACTTTAACAATGAATAGCTGACACCAACTTTTACGGTTTGTTTTTATAGCCAACAAACATGGGAATTCAGTGGAATTGCAATGGAAATAAACAGTTGTGCGTCAATCATGTTACTACGTCAAAACACCCCTACATGAAATGATGTAGAATTACTAAAATAAATTGTCATAATCTCATCATCCTTCCCATGACGTGTACTCTTTATTAAAAGGCAAGTGTTCTTCTGATCTCTTTGTATGATTTTGAACAGTAAACAACAGATAATTGAAAACATCTATAGAAATATCAGGTGGATTCAATTTTCATTCTAAACACACCTCCTATTTCTAAAAACACCTTATAGTGGTATGACCTTGTTTTTAATATATATTAAAATGTTAGATTTAGCTGGAGGTGGCGCAATGCAACTAGCCTATACTTTTCTGAAAGATGTTTACTTTAAAAACATATTTTCAAATTAAATAGGCACACGTGTCATGGAATGACCCCCATCAAATGACAAATCACATTATAAACCCGGAAAACGGGACACAACGAAGAGGAAGCTGTTAAGTTGTTGTTATTATGACGTCACGGTGTTTCCAGATCTATTTCGAAATACATCCGCTGAGTAAGATACATTTTTTCGAGGACTTGTTTGATTAAAAGTTTCCCTTAATGAACAAAATTTTCTAGAAATTTTTGTTTTTGCCATGCTGTTGGATAGTATGCTAAAACAGAATTATTTGTTAATGTAATATTGGTTCCGCGTACACGCCATTCATAAATGTATGAAAAAACAACTTATTTTATTTTTTAAAGACATATTCCTTACCTAAATAAAGAGGGGACACAAAATCTAAAAAACCCATCCATTTAATTTGACAGAATTCATTTTTATTTTAATTAATGTACTGAGGTAGTAAACTATAGGCTACTATAAAACTGTATTTTTGTTTACTGCTGGTCTCAGAATTACCATTATGCAAGTAGCCTACAATAGTTTATGCACTCACTACTTTAGCTATATACTGAGTAGAACATGTATACAATCTTGAGCACAATATGAAACAGTTTCAAATATGGCCATTAAAAAGCAAGCCCTGCAGAGAGGTTCTTACCGTGGCAGAGACCAGGCTGCTGTCCGTCAAGGTGAGGTGGTGTGGCTCCCACCTCCGTAAAAATTTGGAGGTGAGGATCTTACTGAGGAAGGTCCGAGGATGTCTGACCACGCACACCTGGATGTCCCCCTCCTGGAGCAATTTGTATCTCATGCCGCTGCTGCTGTGTAAAAGGCTCCTCTTGCTGCAGGGCCCCGCTTTGTGATTATTATTCCCCTCCGGCTGCGGCGCGGACATTTCCCCCAGCAGAGGCTTGCTCTCTTCGAACTGGTAAAACTGATTGTTATGTAGCTCATTTCCCCCACCGCTCCCGTTAAAATCCATGATTCCCCTCAGCGAAAATCGACGGCGTTGGATCAGATCAGGTGGCTGTCTTTTGATTTCGAGGCCGAATAATGGTCGTTCGCGTGTTTGGCATATAGAGGCTCACGCGATTCACCGTGATTCGACCTCAACAGTGGTACGGAAAAGACAAGGGTCGGTGACGGCGAGGATTGAAGCCATGAAAGCCCTTTAAGATGAGGAAGGTTCGTTAAAGTATAATGTCTTTCCTTTGCGCGACGCAAGCTATTCAATATGTTCGGGCCATTGCCGTATCCATTCCGCTTCTCTCCACTGCATATTATTCCAGTCTTCCCGCACCAAATATGAAACAATAACCAGGTACAAGATCCACAACGTGTTCAATTCGCCGTATTTTATTTGTTCTTCAGATGCTCGGAGTCATGGTTCCCTTTTCTGTCTTTTTTTTCCTCCCTATCTCGGTGGAGGAACCGAGTGCTTCGACAGGGCTGTGTGTGGATTGGTCCGGGCTCGTTCATGTGATACCGGAGTGACGTCAATGGGGAGGCGAACGGATGCGCGTTTCTGTTTGATAGGGAGCGCGCACTTCCCTTCTCTCGCGCAAAATGGAGAAAAGAAAAGGGGTGATATGGCAGGCCGTTTTAACAATGATTTCTTACAACTAACTAGTATCGATTTTACGTTGCAAATACTTTAATTACTGGTATGCAATTTAATTATTAATGGTAGCCTACCTTTCCAATTTCACTACACTGTAAAAAACGCTGGGTTAAAAATAACTCAACTTGGGTTGTTTTATAACTCAGCCGCTGGTTAACTATTGCACCAGCCCAGCAGTAGTTAATTTGACCCAGCAAGATGGGTCGGTCATATTTAACCCAACAGATGAGTTAAATATTCTACCCAAATGCTGGGTCAAACTAATTACAATTATGGGTTGATTTAACTACATACTTTGGTTAAATAGTGTACCCAAATGTTGGGTCAATTTAATTACAATTATGGGTTGATTTAACTACATATTAGTTATATAGTGTACCCAAATGCTGGGTCAAATTAATTACAATTCTGGGTTGATTCAACTACATACTTGTTATAAAGTGTACCCAAATTCTGGGTAAAATTAACCCAAATGCCAGATTAATTCTAACACATTACAGTACAATTTATGAAAATAAATTGCAATAGACTACCCATAGCTATAAAACTGTTAAACTACAAACTTAGAACAGAATACATGCTAGATTTATGCATATATTATGCAATAAACACTTAAACAATACAAAAACAAAACAACAATGTAATCTCTGAATTTTTTTTATTAACATTAATTAATTGCAACAATATAGTGGAACTGGTGCAGTTCATATAAAAAATATAGTGGAACTGGTGCAGTGGAGATTTGCATGCCTTTGCCTCATGAAGGTACTCCACCATGTTTATTCCAGGCTAAAAAAGAAAGAATACAAGAGAGCGAGAGTTAGAGAGTGCAAGTGAGTAAGGACCAAATGTCTACCGACTACTATAGTATAATTAAAATATAGACATTGTGAGGACCATTTTCCTGGTCCTCACTAGAGAAATTGTTTTATGATAAAGTCTAGTTAACTTTACAATTTGGAAAAGATTCGGTGCATTTATAATTCAAAAAGTTGAACTGTAATAGTCTACATCTCATTGCACATAACAAAATATTTTTTGATTAAGTCTTAGAGCATATAGCTCACATTACAGAAAACAATTTTAAAAAACGATTCAGACCTCAATTGACCTAAAAAGCCATAAATTGATTGATGATATATCATTACAATAAACATGTTCAGAAAACGAATGTGGCCCACCTATCTGACTATCCTGTCTGGCCAATGGGCAGCGGGGTTAGGTGGTCAGATAGATGGGCCGCAAATGCTTTGTAGATTTACAAGACTTCTTTAGAGTCAACCTCAGAGTCAGATCCAAATTGGTTAAAATACAACAGTGTCAACTTTCTGATAATTATGTTAATTTCTGCACTCAATACTTTGTTGGTGCCTGTTTTAGAACAAATTACTGCATCAGTGCGGTGTGGTACAGAGGTTACCAGCCTGTGGCACTGCTGAGGTGTTCTAGAAGCCCAGGATGCTTTGATAGTGACCAACTTAAGCTTATAGAACAGCCATTTTCCGAATACTGTCAGGCTATATTTGATGCCTGTCCCCAAAAGTATAGTAAAAAAAACCTGGATATGCATGTGTGCGTGCACAGTCTTGAGCTCAGATATGTTGATAAAATGAATAAAGTTTCCCCCTTTAGATGTACTTGAGGACTTACAGGCTTATGGTCGATGAAGGCCAAGCTGCATTCCTGAATGGTGTGGCAAACCACTTTCGCACCGCGGCCATGGCCAACTCTCCAAGTTGTAGGTGGAAGCAAGGCTGGCAGCTGCCTCAGGGCGAGTTCCCCAACACCATCTGTAAGACATAGGTGTCAATACAATGTGGAATGGCATACCTGTGATTTCACAATCCCCGCAATATCGTCGCATAAATATCCTGCATATTCCATCGCATTTTTTAAGAAAACGTGCCACATAATCAAGGATTTTTGCCTGCAACAATCACAAAAAAACTCTGCGTTTTTCTGGAGGGACTGGTTAATGTTATTAGTTACACCGGTACCGCTGTGTTGACTCTGCTGTGAAAACTTGCCATTTTTTGTACCCAATTAGCATAAAGAGGCTGACGGATTTATTTAACTATTCCTATGATGATATCACTCACTATTCTCTATTCAATAAGTCACTATTCTGGCCAAAATTATGTGAAAAGTTTTTGGTCAAAAAACTTTAAAAATGTTGGAAAGAGGAATGCTAATATATTAATATATTATATTACGAATATATTACCTGGTGTTAATCCATCCAGGGGCAATGTCAGCTCTGTCTTGCCAGGTACAGGATCTTCTCAGCATAGATGGGTAGCCATGTTTCAAACAACTTTGATGCAGCATCCCAATGCAGGACAAGAAAGTTCTGTGCAATCTATAAAATGGAAAACACATTTTTTAAATTAATTCAATGTAGCACACTAATAAAACGTTTTAAACAATGCATCCTCATATTCAAGATCATATTTCCCTATACCTACCATGCCTTTGGTCATCAGGCGAGGGAACTCTTCGAGGATCTGATCGATGGTCCAATTGTAGTCCCTAATCCACTTGGCCCTGTAGACTGCTGTGTTCTGCATGTTACGTTAGGTCTCTATCTGGCTGAGGGGCTGAGAATTGTTTCTCAACCATTATTTAAGCTGTGACGCACGTTCGTCTGATATGGTACATTCTGTAAAAAAGAACAAAGTTGTCAGTCACTGAAATATGATTGTTTTGCTTCATCAAATAATTATTCCGTTTAATAATTACCTGGTATGAGAGCCCTTGCAAGAGCGCCATCAACTTAAGTTATACAAAATATAGAGAAAACAATCCTCCCTCTCTACAATTCATATGACAAATTGCATAAAGTTACATGTAAATTGTCTATGTTTTTACTGCACAATAATATTTGTGGCTGCTCACTGCATAGGGCACAGAAATATATTATATATTTCTTAATGTTACAGGCCCCGCGCAGAAGGCCAAGTAACGTTAGAGAGACAGTTCTGCAAAATAAGTGCATCCGATCTTTATATGTATAACTTAAACCAAACACAAATAAAAGTAAACTCATAATGAACACTATAACCTTGTAACTGGAGTCTTGAATCGAATTAAACGCATTTCACAATAACCTCGTGTGTTACAGCGTTCACAAAATGGCGGACAGTCTGCATAGACCTATATTCAACATATTCACAACCCCGAACGTCATTAACGTTACCCGAAATATCTGCGGTATGAACATATACATTCACATTACAGTGCATATTATCAAGTTGTTGTAACAATAGTACCTGCAAAATAACAGGACAAACTGATGAAACAGGAGACACCGCGTCACGTCGCACCAAATCCTCAGAAGATGTGAGGGGGCGCAGGCGCGCACAGAGTCCTCCTTTCAGTTTTCAAAATTGTCCCGGTTTCTCACCACAAAAGACTATATTCTTACACTAATCCTGTAATGATTTACTTTCAAGTCCCACATCTCCGCATAAATAAAAATAAACTTTTGCTTAATGTATAATACCTTACAAAAATGTAATTCAGACCAAATAAGCAGGCTATCCGTGCTGATAACGGCTAAATGGCTAACGTTAGCTACGTTGTTAGCCAAACCAACCAACTAGCCTCGACATCGACAATATATAGTAATTTAATAGGTAACGCAACACAGACAATGTGAATTAGACATGTAGTGTACACATACCTTTTATTAGGCTATTTGTTTGCCTCGCTGGATGATCAGTCAGGTTCTGCTGTGACGAGCGCTCGCGCGGTGTGTGGACTCTGGTGACGATATGATGACGTTCGAAGCACAAACAACCCACGTGCTGGGTCAAACGATATAATGTTGGGTTGATGGATTTTGACTCAACATATGAGTTGCACAAAATAACCCAACTTCCATATAAATAACCCATAATGGGTAAAGAATTTCATAACCCAGCGGTTGGGTAGATTAAATAACCCAGCATTTTTAAAAAAATACCCAACTTCCATATAAATAACCCATAATGGGTAAAGAATTTCATAACCCAGCGGTTGGGTAGATTAAATAACCCAGCATTTTAAAAAAAATACCCAACTTCCATATAAATAACCCATAATGGGTAAAGAATTTCATAACCCAGCGGTTGGGTAGATTAAATAACCCAGCATTTTTTAGAGTGTACTATAGTCTACAGGCCTGCTAGAACTCCAAAAGTGGTTAGTTGTTCAATAATTTAATTTATTTATTTACTGCATGTTAGTACTTATTTCCTTGCTACTGCTCACTATCTCAAAAGTGACAAGCTATACCATTGTTGTTGGTAAACAAATTGCAAATCTTTGCAATTTTAAGGGGATCTTCAGATTGTCTAATGAATATGAATAGTACACTCTAAAAATGCTGGGTTATTTTTTGCAACCCAAAGACTGTTGGGTAAGGAAGCTGGGTTGATTTGACCCAATTCGGGTTATTAATTGTTATTAATCAGTGTGTGCCAATACCACTTTGCCTATCCGTGTTTGCAGCACTTATTACAGGATTATGAGTGAAAAATAAAAGAAAACTAGTCAAAGTAGAGATAGAGAACTTTACAAATGTGCAGCGAGGAACGTGTTCGTTTAAAACTGGACTGGTAGCATGCTGAGCGGGAACTGAAACTGAAAAAGCGGCTCCTAAAATGAGCATATCAGTGCTCGCTGCGCTTATGACAGGAATATATGTAGCCAAAAAAGAAGAAATCTAATCGAAGAGGAGAAGAGAGAACTTTGAAACTGACTGCAGTGAGGAAGATGTTCTTCTTAAACTAGAGTGTTTTCACTCTAGCGGGGTCTGATGAGAGGGAACTGAACAAGGTGGAATATGGCACTTGAGAGGAGTGCTTATAAACGGAGAGAGTAAAATCGCTACAATAGTTGATTCCCAACTTTTGGTGTTTATTACAGGTTTCTTGGCTGCACAGTGCACTCAGTCTGATGGTTTTGGCTGTAGCGTTAGTGTGTTCGTTTGTGGGAGAAAAAATAAATATGGTAAAATTTGTTCTTAAATATTAAAAATGTAGACAGCAACAAACTACAGCTGGTCCAAAACGCAGCAGCTCGAGTTCTTACCAGAACCAGGAAGTATGACCATATTAGCCCGGTTCTGTCAACACTGCACTGGCTCCCTATTAAACATCGCATAAATTTTAAAATATTGCTGATTACTTACAAAGCACTAAATGGTTTAGCTCCGCAGTACTTGAGCGAGCTCTTAACGCATTATAGTCCTTCACATCTATTGCGATCTCAAAATTCCGGCCAGTTAATAATACCTAGAATATCAAAATCAACTGCTGGCGGTAGATCCTTCTCCTATTTAGCACCAAAACTTTGGAACAGTCTTCCTACCATTGTCCAGGAAGCAGACACACTCTGTCAGTTCAAAGCTAGACTAAAAACACATCTCTTTGTCCTAGCATACACATAACACATTATAGACTTCTCTAATTCCATATTAGGCTGCATTGATTAGGTCAGCCGGAACCGGGAACAGTTCCCATAAATCCTGATGTACTCGTTACATCATAAGAAGAATGGCATCTACGCTAATTTTAGTGTCTTTGTTTATCCCGAGGTTTTCCCGCAGCCTGCCGGATCCAGGCCGTATCCAGATCTGACGAAGGCCCTTCGCCTGGACCCAATGTCAACGCAGTGCTGAAATGCCAACCAGTCTCTCCCTATGGAGGATCCCTTTCCCACTCTACAGATAAAGCGTTGTCGGGAAAATTCGTTTCACGTACCTACCCCGAAGTGACAAAATAAAATAAAATTCTGTATCAAAATTTATAAGGAAAGACCAGTACTTTGTACTGTACCAGTACCAGTACTTTCGTTTTACCTTATAATATAAGCTGTATAACTGTTGAGTTTTTCATTATTTTCGGCACTTTTTCTCACTCACATACATGTACAGTACACGTTGTTTTTACTCTTTTTGTCCGTCCCTGGGTGTTCGTGCTTATTAATAAATGTTCCTTTTGATTATTACAGTTGCCTGTGTTCTTACTGTAGTAATTTTACATGTAGGCCTATTTTTTTAATGTCCAACCATACAATTTTAGGTTAATTTTAACCCAGCAATATAGTAATGTTCAAAAACAGCCCAGCATGTTAGGTGAAACATTTAACTTGACCCAATGCTGGATTTCCAAAAATTACCCCAATTGGGTTGTTTTTAACCCATTATTATGACCGCCGCTAGCATAGCTAGCGAAAGCGGTCATATAGGGATTGTCAAAGTTTTTTTTTTTTTTTTTTCCCGTCATCTACTGAATTTTTCGTCAACGATACCAGGGACACCGAAACACCGGGGAACATGAAATTTGGTGGGCATGTAGCCCCACTAGACTTTTACGGAAAAATTTCGTTTGGTCCCCGGGGGCCACTCCCACCCCGCGCTGGGCCCCCCCAAACCCAAAAAATGCAGTTTTTCCTAAATAACTACCTGAACCGTGGCACCGAGGATGAAGAAATTTTTATGGTATGTTGGTCTTAAGGGTCCACATCAACCTAGCCCATAATCACTCATTTGTGATTTGCGCCCCTTCCCATAAAAAAATGAAAATGCAATATTATTCTGCTTTAATCGCCCCTATCTTCAGTTGAGATGTTCAGAACTTCACCATATTTCATGTGTATGATTAACTTGACATCCTCTGGGGGTATGCTAAGTTTCGTAGAATTTCATCCATGGGGGGGTATAAAATAAATTCATTTATGTGCACATTTAGTGACTGTACACTCATCGGCCTGTAGATGGTGCTGTTGAGCGAAGGGTTGCTGGTTTAGGATGATACTGTCACACACACACATGCAGGAATACAAACAAACGCAAGCATGCACACACACTGACATCCACACGCACAGACACACACACACAAACACACACGCGCACACACATACGCACGCATACATACACGCACAGACACACACACACACACAGATACACAAACACACACACATACACACACACACACAGACAGACATGCACATACTACTACTTTTTTTAGGTATCAGCCATATACCCGATTTACCAATACCCAATGTGTTATGCTTGGGCAGTATACTAATGAGGTGGGTGGGACATGTTTCATGCCATGTTAGATCACATCCTGAGAGTCTACGCTTTCAGAAAATATATAGTTTATATAGTTGAATCAGTTTTCTCTTCATGGTACAGACCAAAATGTATTATGTGTACACTTTCTTCACCTAAATCCATAAAATCCCATTAATTTCAATGGGACATTTACTTAAGTGTTCTACTAGGTACAGTGGGAATGAGTTTAATTTTGTTAACCTTGTTTTTTTAAAACTCTGGGACCAGGGCTACAAGATAAAACCACTTTTTTGGGGAATTTTTTTATTTTTATTTCAGTAAAACACAACAAACCCATGCCAAAGTCAGATAACTGACTTTTACCATCAACAGGCACCTCAACCGTTTGGTAGAGGTTTGTAGAAATTGAATGGGAGGGTCCTTTGAAAAAAACAAAACACAGATTTTTCATACTTAGTATGTATAAGTATAAGTATATTTTTTGTGGAAAGCCAGTGCAGGCCTGAGCGGCGGTCATATTTTGTACCGCCATGCGGTACATCTAGTTTATTAGTGTAACTGGTAAAAATAAAATTGTAAAATATATTATTCGCTATTGGATACTTACTAGTTATTTCAAAAAGTAGCCTATAAAAGATGCAGCCCTTAACTTTTGGTGCTCTAGCGGTTAATAAAAAGAACTGTATGCGTCTTGCGGAAGAACATTGTAACCGGAGCTACTTCTCTCTGTTTATGTGAGTCACACAGGTATTGGGCTACTCCGCAGCGGTACGACCCGAACCGTAGTGATTCAGGATAAGACAAAATACGGTTTGGAAACCGGATTTATGATGTACTCGCTTATTATATAAATGAAGTAAATTTTGAGCACAAAAAAGTAATAGACTGCAGCTTTAATGTAAAAGAATACATATTAAAACAGCTTGCCATAGAGGACACGGGTTTATGTCATACTGTTATTTTCTGTACACATTCATTCTGTAAGGCTTCTTTGTTGCTGAAGATGAGCCATCTGTCCTGTGGTTCACAAGCTTCCGTAATAAATAACCAGTTCAAGTGAATAAAAAATATATTTTGGGGGGGATGGGCAACCCATAAAAAGTCACCTAAATGTTTTTTTTTTTCTTGTTTTTTTTCTGATTGTTTTAAAGAATAAGACATCAAATATATGGGAAAGCTGATATCTTCTGGAAATTAGAAAAATATCTTCTATATTGGTATTCAAAATGTGTTTCATGCTTTTTAAATGGCTTTTCAGGAGTCTTGTTTAAACTGCACAAATAAAACAATTAAAATAGAAAAGGAAACATACCCCCCCCAAAAAAAAAAAAAAATCAAAGCATTGTTTCTGCCAACATAAATTGTAGTTAATTAATTGTATAAAATGTATAATATATGTGACAACTTGCCCCGACCTGACTAAAAAACATTTTAAACTTTTGGTTTAAATCTGTCTTTATTTTATAGTTCAAAATACCGTAATGCAGTGGTGTATTCTCTTGTATACTCAACACCTATTACAAAAAAATTGATATTAGTCTGGAGAAGATTGGAAAAGAATTCCCAAAATGTGTCATAATTTAGAATAGTCTTGAAAGTAATTGAGCTTGACACTATGCAAAATTACGGAGTTTAAAATTCCCCTCATTGTGTTGCAGTTCACAGCCCTCCGTCCGACTTTTGTTTGACTTAAAGAGCAATGTCTGAAAATAAATAGGCCCACATTTGGTCATTTGAGTTAGATATTTATTCAACTGGGATACTACTTCTGACCGCTCGCTCTCATTCCGCATTAAGTGCACAAGATTTCTTGGGAGGCCGAAGCAAGCAGGGCCACCCGTACTCTAAACAAAGGCTCAGTCACAAAAACGAACACTCCCCCGCCTCTGACAACATTGTTATTGTGCTTGTAATCTTTCCTAAGGCATTAGTGACAACATATTTTATCAGAATGAGCCGAGGCAGTGCGGAGCAGATGACCAAAACCAACAGAGATAGTGTTTGTTCATACACATCCAAATTCAAGTGGTAAAATCCTTCACTAAAATGCACCAGTGCTCAGATGCAAACAGACTTATGAAACGGCCTTTTGTATCAGCAAGTTAAAGGGAAGTGAGATTCTTATCAGCACTCTCATTCTGAGACTACAGTGCTCTAGTGCAATCAATTTTTTTATCAACCCTCTAGTATTTTTGGGGGGGTTTAATTTAGACCAAAACAAATTAGCATTTTGAATTTTTTGTTATATTTTTTATTTCATCTGAATGGTATGGAATTTGGTGACTTTTGTGCCACTTGCTATGTGAATCTGCCTACTGTCAATGGATTTGAAATACTTTTACTCCATTTGTTTCTTAAATCCACAAGATTTTTTATAAGTGGAAATGTACGTTTCTGGTAGAATGTCCCCAAACAAGTATTCATTACTTCAATGAGCTCATTGCTTCTGCCTTAAATTATTACATTGTATAAATTAGTTTTTAGCTATTAACTGTGATTTGTACATTTTGAAATACATAACTTAGACAGTTACCGCTGATAATAATTTTTCTGTAAAGCTGCTTTGAACTGTATAGTGAAAAGCGCTATTCAAATGAATGCGAACTGAAAATACTGCATTAATTGAAAAATAGCATAAAATGTATTTTTTTTTAATATTTTATATAGAAATAAAGTCCATAATTTAGATGTGAATATTGTTTAGTAGTCTGAAATACAAAATATTAAAGAAAATCATTATTGAAATGAAATACAGTACATTCATTTCATCAAAATATAAATATAGATGAACAATACGCCCACGTCAGTACAAGACCGTAAGACATTATTTCCTAGGAATATCCTAGTCAATATTTTCCATTTAGTAAAATTTCACGCTTTTATTATATTCAAAAAACGTGGACGGAACATTCTTAAGAAATTCACTTTCAATGGAAATTAGGACAGTCAAACGGGTTTGGACAAAACACCCTCCATTCCTGATGACATATTTGTTGAGGGTGGGACTGTCATATCTTACACTGTGTATTCTGCTGATGTAAGAAAATTGTACGGTCTGTGGAGTCAGTGCAGATAATGAGATCACCACCTCAAGGACTGATACCAGCCTGATTAATCCCACATTCACACACTGCCCTGCCTTTTCACTGACGGCTTTGTTCCATGTATGGTTAGTGGGATGAAGGCATCACATCCCTGCTGGGAATATGTGGTAACGTTGTACTGTGTAAGCAACCAAAATGGTGAGTAAGAAAGGCAAACTGCATCACTTGACTTCCACAATCAAATGAACTGCATACCTCCTGACCAGCCTCTCGACGAGGAAGTGAATCAGGCCGAACAGATCATACGAAGTCATTCACAAATCAAAACAAATGTAGAGGAGGAAGTCTTCTGTTAATGGTGTGAGTGAACATGGTGGGTTGAAGGTGTCAGAATGTGGAAATCATAAATCTTACAGACTTGCATTCAAATGAGTTTTGCATGCACCTCAAATATAATCTGGCCTTTTTCCCCATCACATTCGCATTCCTCAATCTGACCAATGGATTTCGAAAAGTCGCTTGTTTGGACCCTATATGCAACACTCAGTCACATGGTGTAAACTTAAGTTGAAAGTGAAACAGCTGTTTGTGGTTGTTTGTTTCTTTGATGATTTGGCCTTTACAGGAAACCCCTCTTGTATGCAAGGAACTTTTTTTCAGTCTATGTAGTGGATTTTGTAAAAAGTCTTTCACTTCATGCAAAATCTTTAGTTATAAGCATTAGTTATAATCAAAAGTTATAACCATTAAGTACCATGGATTTTGAAGCACATTTTCCCCACAAATATGCTTCGTTTTACACCCTAATTATCCTCATTAAATATTTTCATCTGAATAATTACATAATGTGCAGATTAATTAATCAATAAATTTGGCTGAGAAACTACCCCCAAAAGGTAATCATTATTGTGTTAAATGAGAAAAGCATCAAATAGACATTATAAAAATTAGCTTTAGAAGAACATTTTTATTTGATTCAACATAGAATTTATTACACAAACTTTTCCAACAGCCATTCGGAAGCTGCATCTGAGATGTCTAACGATCTCTGAAAAATCTAAAGGTATATTTACAGATGTTTATTGCGGCTCAGAAGTGGCATGAATGCATTTATACTGAAATTACAATTGCATAAATAATGGCATGAGATTAATGGGTTTTAAACGAGTATGAAAGAGATAAAAAAAAAAATTCTCCCAAAATTGGAAATTCTTACTCTCCCTCATGTCGATTCAAATTTATATGACTTTCTTCTGTGGAACACAAAAGTAGATAATTTGAGAAATATTACAGTATTAAGAATTGGGTGAGATGTGTTTAACTATCATAAAGATAATGTCATAATTCCAAAAAATATCCAAAATTTTCTAAAAATAAATAAATAAATAAATAAAAAATAAATACATTTTGGGGTGAAATGCGACCTGGACATGCTGTTGACATTGTTTATGAATTGTGTCAACTAAAGTGGAGCACACCAGTGTTATTTTAGTATTATTGATACACTATTATAGTTTTTGTTAATAGTTTGAATGATATTTTCTGTCAATTTTTAGTAATTTCATTGTGCGTTTTCGAGTTTTCTACATTTTATTAAGTTTATCACTAAAAAATTCATTACTTGAAATAAAATAAACATTAACCGTAAATAAAATAAAATATATAAAGTAATGAAAATGTTTTTTCTTTTATTATTATTTTAGCAAGTAAATTAACAATAAGAAACCCTGGATTACACATAGAAGACCAGACAGACTAAAAGCCACATTACTTCAATGTTGATTTTATATGTCTAGAAATCGATGCAGTCCGAGGTCACAAAGGACTTTAGGATGTCCAGCAAGACCCAGCATGCCTATCTCAGCAGCACTAGCTACCCATCAGTGTCACAGTCACAAGACCTCTGGTTAAATTTAAGTCCTGTCATGTGAGCGGACCAGTTTGAGTGATTTTACCCCATCCTGTTTATCTTCAGTAATCCTGTTAATCCAATGCCTGCCTGTACTGTTTATTCATACACACGAGACCAAACATGTTCCTAGACACAACTTATGATGGCACCCATTACACCACTAAAAAAATCCACTTTGGTAACATACCAGAGTTATGCAACAATCAAGACTTGCTTACAAGAGACTAAATTCCCGGCCGTGTTTCAGTTTTACGAGACGTTATTATTACTTGTGTACTGAGTGAACGGGTGCTATGCTCACTCAAATACCAACCGTCACATTCACCTTCTTGATGGAATGCCTCTTGCTAATTTTTAATCTGTATAACTGAGAAGAATCAATAGTAAATACAGGAAGAAGTAGAAAAAACATATGAATGTTACCGTTCAAAGTGATGTGTCAATGTGAGAGCTGGTGTGAAAGAAGTGCATTGCATTTAAGCCATAAAGCATGCATGAGTGAATGACAAACATTTCAACTCAAAATCAAAAGAAAAAATAGTATTTTTTTTTATTATTTCATTTCTATTATCAAATTATGATAAAAAGTATACTTTTTTAATGCAAAAATAGCCTATTGGCATTGTGACATTATTTTCATGCCAATTAAGCACATTTCCCTTGCTTGCATTGCTACACATTCTTTGGTTGTTTTGACAAGACGTTTGAAGTTAAAAAGACCTCTTACTCATTAGATGAACAAAAAATTGAAATGGATTTTAACTGGACCAAATTAGTTAAGCTAACTTGAAAAGTTGAGTGCGATAGGGTGCCTTATTTTTTCAAGTTGGCTCAACTTGTTTTTTTTTAGTTGTCTTGACAAGAAATGTATCTTCAGAATAATACAATAATCCTCAAAAGATTACCTGGTACTCAATAGATGAACAAAAGCATTTAAGTTGATTTTAACTGTTGTGAATTAGTTGAGTTAATTTAAAAAGTTGAATGCGATAGGTTGCCTTATTTTTTTAAGTTAGCTCAACTTTATTTTTTTTACAGTGTAGAAA